>NW_022196914.1:27101702-27141789 GCF_008632895.1 Mastomys coucha | reverse complement strand
TTCTCTGTGTAGCCCTGGCTGTCCTGGAACTCACTCTGTAGACCAGGCTGGCCTCTACCTAGTTATTTTTTAATCTACATTCAGTAATGTGTTTCACTATAGGGAAACATGCTGTACAAATGGGAGAGCGTAATAAAGTTGTAGGAGTAAATGGTAAAGATACCATCGTAGTATATTGTGTCAAATAGTAGTTAAAAGACATGTGATGGGGCTGGAGAGATGACTAATGGTCAAGAGTGCTTGATGCTCTTCCAGGTCTAGAGTTTAGTTCTTAGAACCCACTTTGCAGTTCTCGATAACACAGTACTCCATCTCCAAGGGATGTCATGCCTTCTTCTGGTCTTTAAGTGTCTCTGCATGAACATGCACGCACATACAAGCAGATAATATTTATATGAAAAAAGGACAAAGATACTCAGGAGGTGGAGGAAGGAAGAGCAACAATTCAAAGGACAGTGTCAACTATGTAGTGAGTTTGAGGCCAGCCTGGCTTGCGTGATACTTTATCTTAAGCAGTATTGGCACTGTCCTGCTCTCCCTGAAAAGGCAGTTACGTTCCTACGATGGACCTCAAGAATAATAAAACACTTGTTTGGATTTATTTTTAGAAGTACCAGGTGAGATGACACAGCAGGTAAAGGCACCTGCCACCAAAGCTGATAATCTGGAACCTTTTCTGGGATCCACATGATGGAAGGGGAGACCTGACTCTTGCAAGTTGTTCTCTGCCCTCTACATATGAGATCATGGTACATGCACACATGCTTGCACACACAATTAATCAAATTAATTAATTAATTAATTCTTGAAAGGTATCTTGAACCTTGAGTGTTCTTTGTTTTGTTTTTTAATACCTTGAAAGACGGGCTTAAGAGTTGGTTCAGTGGTTAAGAGCACTTGCTGCTTTTCCAGAGGACATGTATTTATAAGCACCCACAGGGTACTTGAAACCATTCTTGCACATGGTGCACATACATATAGGCAAAACGGTCTTTTCCTTTTCCTTCTTTCTCTCTTTCTTTTTTTTTTTTTTTTTTTTTTTTTTTTTTTTTTTTTTTTTTTTTTTTTTCGAGACAGGGTTTCTTTATAGCCCTGGCTGTCCTGGAACTCACTCTGTAGACCAGGCTGGCCTCGAACTCAGAAATCTGCCTGCCTCTGCTTCCCAAGTGCTGGGATTAAAGGCGTGTGCCACCACTGCCCAGCAGGATGTTTTGAAAACAAACAATTTTTATTTTCTTTTATCATGTTTCCATAATATTAATGGAAATGTGATTGTTTTAATACTTTTGTAGAATATATTTTCACTTGGTATGGTTTAGAAAATTTAAAACTATTTAAAGAATTTTGTGTATTATAATTGATAGAAAATTTCCTGGTGTGTTCATGGTTCTGTTTTTGTCCACATAGTACCTGCCAGTTATAAATTGAACATACACCTGAGGATGAACAAAGCTAGCTGAAAAGGCACTTACTTGAGTAAAACTTACATTATTAGCAGCAGAGAATGATTGTTAACTCTTGCATTAATACATACTTCATTATATAACCGGTGGGAAACAATGCAGTATTATTCCCTCTAGTGGATCCTCCTGCTTGAGACCTTGCCTGTCATTGTTTTTATACAATAAAAATAAGGTAAGGAAACAAATGGATAGTTTCAAACCTGATGTGTGTGTGTCCTGTGGTGAGGACTGGCCTAGAACTACTTGGTTCTTCCTCTTGAGGACTTGTGTCTAGGCTGAGTCACCCTCCATGTGGTGGTGCTTCTACACTGTTTATGCTGCCCACCCATTAAGTCCCCGGGTTACCAGAGTTATCAGATCAACTTTGATGCTATCTATCTCGATACTTATGTACAGAGATCCCTCACTTTGCTTAATCATTAGTGATGTTTGTGAGTTTGTAACCATGTATTATAATTGCCTGTTTCTTGTTACTCACTCTTTCCTGTTACCCTGTGTGTTTGTTTTTGAGTGCTCCTACATTAATTTGTGCATAAAAAGACATAGTATATGTCTTTGTTTGGCATTGTTCTTAGTTTCAAGTACTCACTGTTTTTGGTATTTGTTTCTTGTGGATAAGAAAAGTTTTGTTTGTGAACTTTGTTTATTCTACCTCCTTAATTCTGCTGTCAAAAGCATTACATACTTTGTTATAGTCATTGAAGTCTTTTTAAGGATTTTTACAAGTATTCTCTATTGAGAATACTTTTGTCAAGTCTTAAATTTGCTATATATTTTTTCAGTAAATGTTTTGGGTTTTGTTACAGTGGGTTCATTATCTTCCATGTCTCTGTGAAAACTTGATGTTTCTTACCTTTCAGATTTGTCGTTCACAGGACCATTTTTATGATAGCTGCAACATCTATTGGCTAGGGTTTTCCTACTCTTTTTTTTTTTTTTTGAGACAGGGTTTCTCTTTATAGCCCTGGCTGTCCTGGAACTCACTCTGTAGACCAGGCTGGCCTCGAACTCAGAAATCCACCTGCCTCTGCCTCCCAAGTGCTGGGATTAAAGGCGTGCACCACCACTGCCCGGCTGGGGTTTTCCTTATGCTTGGTATTAGTGGATTTTCCATGGTATCATGGATATTTTTGCTTGTATTAAGCCTCTAGTTCTTATTAAAATGCTTGGAGTTTCGTTTTTTTATGATGTCCAGGTAGAAGCTGGAAGTGAACGTCTCTTCCCACCTTTGATGTCAGTAGTGGTGCTCTGTTGTTGCTTGTAAGGATTTCCGGATCCCCATAAGCCCTTCCTGATACCTACAACTGAGAAAAGTGGCTTTTTATTTGTGGAAGTTGTATTCACAATTAGCTCTCCCTTTCTTTTTTTCCAAATCATCTTGGTGGGTTGTGTTCTTGCTGAGTTAGGTGGTTGTTTTCTTGGGCTTTCATTGGCAGAGGGAGGGCTTGGATACATTTTTTTTTTCATGTGGTATTTGTTTTGGGTGCAGTGGTAAAAGTTGAATTAGTTGTTCATGTTTGCGAATGTTGAGACAAATACTATTTAAGTTTTCTCTTTTTCCCCTTTTGTCAGTGGAGTGTTCATCATGCTAAAAGATGGGCCAGTGAGATGAGAAAGTCACTGATGTGAGTTTTCTTATGTTTGTGTATGCATTAAGTTTAGCCACATACTAGAGCCCTCTTATCCTGTAAGTTTTTAAATAACCACAATATTATTTCTATTCTGCTTTTTTATTAACAGTTAATAATTATGCTTAGGATTTCTTTGTATATCCTGTCTTAGAGTATAGTCTGTGAGGGATGTATGAGTATATTTCTGGTTTTAATTTTGTTATTAAGATTTCTTTATTTTGGGCTGGGGAGATGGCTCAGTGGTTAAGAGTACTGACTATTCTTCCAGAGGTTGTGAGTTCAATTCCCAGCAACTATATGGTGACTCACAACTATCTGCAATGGGATCTGATACCCTTTCCTGGTGTGTCTGAAGACAACTACAGCGTACTCACATACATTAAATAAATAAATTAATTAATTAACAAAGATTTCTTTATTTTGTGTATTTTGTGTATGTGTGTGTACCTGCTTGTATAAATGTACACTTCTGTGTGCCAGTATGCACAGAACTGGAGTTAGAGCTGTTGAGATGTCTGATGTGAGTACTGGGAACCAAACTCTGCAAGAGTAGCAGATGCTGTTAGCCTCTGAAGCTATCTTTCATCCCTTGCTGATTTCTTTTTTTCTTTCTTAGTTTTAAAATTATATATTTCTGTTTTGTGTGTGTGTGTGTGTGTGTGTGTGTGTGTGTGTCTATCTGTGTACATGGGTGTGTCACACATTGTGGAGGTCAAAGGACAACTTTGAGGCATCTGTTTTGTTCTTTTACTTTTACCTTTACACGTGGTGCCAGGAATAGCCATCTGCCAGATATACATAGTAAGTACTTTGACTTGCTGAGCCATCTCACCAGCTCCATATTGCTGTCTTAAAGTGTCTTCATTTCTTTTTTGTGGTTAGCCATGGTATATGCTTGGGTTTATTGATTTGTTTGTGTTTTCATTGGGAGTTGCTTATTTTCCATTTTGATATAATTTTGTTTTGTACTTGCAAATATGATTTCCATGGTTCTGAAACAATGGATGAGTGGTCTACAATTACTTTCCTTTTTTTCCTACAGATTTAGTCTTGAGTGTAGGAGGCCCTTAATAATAATTTTACAGATATATTTAGAAAGAGTCATTATCATTATCACACACACACTGCTATCTCCAAAGAGCCAAAAAATGTATCAGAACAATTACTAATGAACAGTGATTCTCAAACTTTAAAAAAAAGAAAGAAGGAAAAGAAAGGAAGCAAGCAAGCAAGCACTCACAAGTACACCAGTGCATATATGAAGGTCAGAGGCTAACTTTCAGCAGTTGATTATTGAAATGGGACTGCTGTGCTGTGTGCTCCAGGTTAGGTAGTCTGTGAGCTTCCAGGCTCTGGTCTGGATCGCCCATCTTGCTATACAGGTGCTGGGATTGCAGGTGCAGTTGACTGCATGGAGCTTTTTTTTTTTTTTCTTTTTTAAATATTTTATTTATTTACTTATTTAATGTTTATGAGTACACTGTCACTGTCTTCAGACACACCAGAAGAGGGCATCAGATCTCATTACAGATGGTTGTGAGCCACCATGTGGTTGCTGGGAATTGAACTCAGGACCTCTGGAAGAGCAGACTGTGCTCTTAACCAGTGAGCCATCTCTCCAGCCCTGCATGGAGCTTTTTATAGGAGTTCTAGAGGTCACACACACTGCAGTTGTCAGACTTAAAGGAGGCATGCTTTTTTTTTTTTACCTGCTCAGCTATCTTCCTAGTCCTGGTTCCCAAACTCTTGCGGTTTTAACATATGTTTATACTAATTTCATTTAACTTAAATAGCATATTCATTCATTATGGTTTTATACATACACACTTTTTCATAAAACTTACCTTTCCAGCTGGGTGCTGGTGGTGCACACCTTTCATCCCAGCACTTGGGAAGCAGGGGCAGGCAAGTCTCTGAGTTGGAGGCCAGCCTCATCTACAAAGTGAGCTCCAGGGCAGCCAGGGTACAAAGAGTAACCCTGACTTGAAAAACCAAAACAACAACAGCAAACTCCAAAGAAGCTGTCTTCTAAATTCCCCAGTTTGGTGAAAAGAGTGGGTTTTTTGTTTGTTTTGTTTTGTTTTTGTTTTTGTTTTGAGGCAGAGTTGTTCTATGTTCCCCTGACTGTTTTGGAACTAACTTGCTGTGTAGATCAGGTGGTTGTCTTTGAGTACAGCGATCCACCAGCCTCTGTCTCCCAAGTGCTAGGAGTAACGAAGTGTGCCACCAAGCCTGGTTTATATTTACAATTGTTTTTAATGTCTAGTTAATAGAACAACAGCTCCTTTTTTTTTTTTTTTTAAATCTGGCAGCATCCAATATATGGTATCATGTGTTCTCTACAGATGTTACTGTAAGCTGGGTATGGTGATATATTGGAGCATTTGGAAACTGACACAGGAGAGCACTGAGTTCAAGGTTAACCTTGGCTATATAATGGGATCCTGTCTTAAAAGAAAAGAAAAAGAAAGAAGGAAAGAAAGAACAGAAAGAGAGACCTCTGTAAACTAGCTCATCAGTAAGTGAAGAGAGACTACTCAGGATTGTTAGAAGGTAGTTCTGACCTTTCAGTCTCTGAATAAGGAAGGAACTCTACAAACTCTAAGGATCCAGGTCTCTGCTACACATTAGTGTTAAGCAGAGCTTTGGGGATTGAGTTTAAGTTGGTTGTCTATACATGACATTGTGTTTGTTGATTTGTCTCTGAGGTGGACAGAGGCCTTCTGAAAAAAATCAGCGTCCTCTCCAGGTGTGTATTGTGTCCTCTAAGGAGATTTCCCTACTTTAGTTCTCCTTCGCCACAGGCTCCTTTCTACACAGACGAACACCCCTGGAGTTGGCCATTGTCTTGGTCTCAGCACTGCTTTGGTCCCAGCACTGCTTTCTCAGCTCTCACAGAGCTGAGTTGCCTTGGACCAATCAGCTGTGCCCATGTGTTTTCTCATTCACTCTTGTCCTTGTCTTGCTGGCTACAGTGTACTAGAAAGTTCCATATTTTGCTCTTTCCCAATTCATACTTGGTAGCTGACCAGTTACTATGTTCCTCCCTGGAGGGTGGGTAATGTGACAACCCCATTTGTGTGACCCTAGCTGTCACTGCTGTCTTTCAGTGGATCATTCTCAAAGAAGGGCTGTTGATACAGGATTCCATATCTGGTGCTGATCCATCTGTATTACCGTCATCCTGTCTACATTGTTGATCTTCATTAATGAATAATTATGTCAGTACTCAGTATAGTGGTAACATTGGACAGTATTTATCTCCTGCCTGGATAACTGGTAATTTATCCAGGATACTCATCTTCATCCATGGTGCTAGTGGCTCTGGTACTTGTAGATAACATAGATCAGCTGCAAGCACATTGCCTTTGTCACCTTTATGTGTTGGTTGCACTGCCTACTGTGGCGGTGACTAACCTGGAATCCAGGTGATGGGGAATCTTCATTCATTCCACAGAGGGGGCATGCTAAACTACTATCAGAGGACGGCAGGGGTATGCATATCACTAACTCTAAGCAGGAAAAGGGGCAGTGAGTGGAACCTCACTGAACTTTACCTCAGAGACTGAGCTCTGAGATAGCTGTTTTGTGGGCAGGGAAATGTAACTTTTCCATATAGTCTTCCAAGAGACTTATCTGGTTGCTTGGTAACCAGGGAGAGTAGTGTAATAACCAGTTAGGTTTTCCTGAATATTTGGTGTCCCTCAGCTTGGATAAGTGGCATTCTGTTACTCAAGAATGAGCAATCAGAAAGTCTGTAATGATACCAAGTGTCTGGGACGGTGCAGCATAGCCCTCAGCTTGTGTGCTTCTAATCCAGAGGATACCACGGGCCAGGAATTATCAGGGTTATCATTATTTTCTATTGAGTGGGGAATTTCCTGAAAGAGAGCAAGTCAGAAACAAACATTATGTCTTTGTCCCTTTGCACATTGACAGTTGTCCTGGGATTAATTGTCACTTGGCCAAGAGGGTCAACAGAGAAAACAGTATTAAGTAATAGCAATAGTCAAATTTCAGAATGTGGCACTGCAGAGGAGTCTTTAGGAGAAATGAGCAAGAGAACACAAAAGATCTCTTGAATTTCTTCCATGCTGCTTGCTGGCCACAGCAGATGGGAGGGCAGGCAGGGGATGTGTGTGCCTAGAGCCCTTAGGTGCCGGGGCAGGGAGTGTGTTCCATGGTTGCTGACTCCAGCCCTGGGCTGCTGTAGCTTCTGCTTAAAGAAGCTATATTCTCATTCTCTGGTAGGAGTCTGCACTGTTCTAAGGTGCTGTCCCAAATCCTAAGTGTGTGTGTACACATGCCTGTTTGGAAAGGGAATCTACTGCGGTTCCTCTGCGGTTTCCATCTTAAGTCCTCAGACATGATTTTAAAAGATATTACTTTTAAAAGTATATTTCTTTTTTCTGTGTATGGGTGTTTTGCCTGTGTGTACCATGCCTGTAGGGATCAGAAGAGGGCATCTCATCCTCTGAAACTGGAGTTACAGACATTTGTGAGCCACCAAGTGAGTGCTAGGAATCAAATCCAAGTCCTCTGGGATAGCAGCCAGTGCCCTTAACTACTGAGGCATCTCTCTAGATCCCTGAACACTTTTAGAAGTAATCTTATTTTAAAAATAAATTTTAAGGTTGGCATACAAAGCTGTGAGCTTCATTCTGGCATTTTCATGTATGCCATTATACTTTGTTCTTGTTTTTCTTTCCCTCAGATGTTTTTGTGTTGCTTAAACCTTTAGAACTGAATTTAGACTTTTTAAAAGTTACACTGTTGGGACACTATTATTTGTGGCTAGATGACATAATTCTACTTATTTGATTGTTTGTTACAGGAAAATGCAAATGTAGATAAATGTGTGGGTTTTTTTTTGTTGTTGTTTGTGTTTTGTTTTTTTCAATTTCATTTACAGACCTAAGGAACAACTCATTTTAATCCATTTTGAAGGAATGTATTTAGATTCAGGTGTACCCTTAACTATAAGGGTACACCTTATTGTTTAATTCGATAGATTTTACCTTTAGCACAAAATATTCTTGTTTTGTTGGTCTTTTTGTATAAAAGTCCTACTCAAAGGTAATCCTGTTTTTTTCTCCTTTGTTATCAGATATATGTAGAGTGTGTCGGTCAGAAGGTACACCTGAGAAACCTCTTTATCATCCTTGTGTATGTACTGGCAGTATTAAGTTTATTCACCAAGAATGGTAAGTCACTTGGAAATTGTATAATTCTTAAATTCAATTTTTAAATTTTTTATTATTTAAATGCATTTTATATATCAAACATTAATAATATTGAGTATTTTGAGAATCAAATGATATATAAAAAATTTGTTCAACTTTTATCTTCATATCCCTTTATGCCCTAAAAATATCACTAATGGATGTTTAATACTATCTATAACTAAGAATCCTATATCTAATGTTGAATACTAAATTGTTTCAAAATGTACTTATTTTCATATTATATTTATATTATTTTAATATTTTTGGAGAGTTAAGCATAGTAAAAGAGCATAAAATATTAAAAATGAATCATTAAGAAATATATTCAAAAGCCCTTATATGATACCACCTGACATAGTGAGAAAGTATTTTTTTTCAATTTTTTTTCAATTTTTTTTTTTTTTAGATTTATTTATTTATTATATGTAAGTACACTGTAGCTGTCTTCAGACGCACCAGAAGAGGGCGTCAGATCTCATTATGGGTGGTTGTGAGCCACCATGTGGTTGCTGGGATTTGAACTCATGACCTTCCGAAGAGCAGTCAGTGCTCTTCCCCACTGAGCCATCTCACCAGCCCCGAAAGTATTTAAAACACATTATATATCTGTGTACCTTGTCTAACAATCAGTTTACTTAAAAAAGATTATCAGTTTCTAGGAGAGAAATTATTTTATCAGTAAAATATAGTAAAATTTCAAAATAGCAAAAACTCTTTGAAGTTAAAATTAAGAAAATGCTAATTTTAAGCATAGTGAGAAAAATTATCAATAATATTTCCATGAAGTTTGTAGAACATGATTTTAATATTTTCAACTGTTGATATTCAACAAACAGAATAGTTATTTTAAGATATACTTCGTTGTCATTTCTCCCTTTTCATTTCTGATTTTATTAATTTAGGTACAGTCCCTGTGCCCTCTGGATAGTCTGGCTAAGGGTTTATCTGTCTTGTTGATTTTCTCAAAGAACCAGCTTCTGGTTTTGTTGATTCTTTGTATAGTACTTTTTGTTTCCATTTTGTTTGATTCTTTCCTGCCTTCTACTCCTCTTGGGTGTATTTGCTTCTTTTTGTTCTAGAGCTTTCAGGTGTGCTGTTAAGCTGCTAGTATAAGCTCTCTTCAGCTTCTTTTTGGAGGCACTTAGAGCTATTAGTTTTCCTCTTACCACTGCTTTCATTGTGTTCCATAAGTTTTGGTATGATGTATCTTCATTTTCATTAAATTCTAAAAAGCCTTTAATTTCTTTCTTTATTTCTTCCTTGACCAAGTTGTCATTGAGTAGAGCGATGTTCAGCTTCCATGTGTATGTGTGCTTTCCATTGTTTTTGTTGGTATTTAAGACCAGCCTTAGTACGTGGTGATCTGGTAGAGTGCATGGGATTATTTTAATCTTCTTGTATCTGTTGAGGCCTGTTTTGTGACCAATTATATGGTCAATTTTGGAGAAGGTACCATGAGGTGCTGAAAAGAAGGTATATTCTTTTGCTTTAGGATGAAATATTCTATAAATATCTATTAGATCCATTTGGTTCATAGCTTCTTTTAGTTTCACTGTATCTCTGTTTGTTTCCATGATCTGTTCATTGCTAAGAATGGGGTGTTGAAGTCTCCCACTATTATTGTGTGGGGTATGTGTGCTTTGAGCTTTAGTAAAGTTTCTTTTATGAATGTGGGTACCCTTGCATTTGGGGCATAGATGTTTAGAATTGAGAGTTCATCTTGGTAGATTTTTCCTTTGACCAGTATGAAATGTCCTCCTTTATCTTTTTTTTTTTTTTTTTTTTTTTTTTTTTTTTTTTTTTTTTGATAACTTTGGTTGAGAGTTGATTTTATTCAATATTAGGATGGCTACTCCAGATTGTTTCTTGGGACCATTTGCTTGGAAAATTGTTTCCCAACCTTTTACAGTGAGGTAGTATATACCTTTGTCACTGAGGTGCATTTCCTGTATGCAGCAAAATGCTGGATCCTGTTTACATATCCAGTCTGTTAGTCTATGTCTTTTTGGGGAGTTGAGTCCATTGATGTTAAGAGATATTAAGGAAAAGTGATCATTACTTCTGTTGTTTTTGTTGTTAGAAATGGAATTATGCTTGTTTTGCTACCTTATTTTGGGTTTGTTGAAAGATTACTTTCTTGCTTTTTCTAGGGTGTAGTTTCCCTCCTTTTGTTGGTGTTTTCCATCTGTTATACTTTGTGGGAGTGAATTTATGGAAAAATATTGTGTAAATTTGTTTTTTTCATGGAATATCTTGTTTTCTCCATCTATGGTTATTGAGAGTTTTGCTGGGTATAGTAGCCTGGGCTGGCATTTGTGTTCTCTTAGGGTCTATATGACATCTGTCCAGGATCTTCTGGGTTTCATAGTCTCTGGTGAGAAGTCTGGTGTAATTCTGATAGGTCTACCTTTATATGTTATTTGATCTTTTTCCTTACTGCTTTTAATATCCTTTCTTTGTTTAGTGCATTTGGTGTTTTGATTATTATGTGACAGGAGGAATTTCTTTTCTGGTCCAGTCTATTTGGAGTTCTGTAGGCTTCTTGTTCATGGGCATCTCTTCCTTTAGGTTAGGGAAGTTTTCTTCTATAACCTTGTTGAAGATATTTACTGGCCCATTACATTGGGAGTCTTCACTCTCTTCTCTACCTATTATCCTTAGGTTTGGTCTTCTCATTTTGTCCTGGATTTCATGAATGTTTTAGGGCTAGGAACTTTTTGCATTTTGTGTTTTCTTTGACTGTTGTGTCAATGTTTTCTATGGTATCTTCTGCCCCTGAGATTCTCTCTTCTACCTCTTGTATTCTGTTGGTGATTCTTGCATCTATGATTCCTGGTCTCTTAAATTCAATTTTGTCATCTCTGTAGTAAGAATGATCATTTCAAGGCCGGGCAGTGGTGGCACACGCCTTTAATCCCAGCACTTGGGAGGCAGAGGCAGGCGGATCTCTGAGTTAGAGGCCAGCCTGGTCTACAGAGTGAGAGTTCCAGGACAGCCAGGGCTATACAGAGAAACCCTGTCTTGGGAAAAAAAAAAAAAAATCAAAAAAAAAAAAAGAATGATCATTTCAGTGAATTGACCCCATTTCACTATTTTTAAGACTTTGTTATAAAAGTTTAAAGTTTGAAAAGAAATTATCCATAGTTTAATACCTGGAATGTTATTTTTGGTATATTGTGGATATGCTAATGATAGTCTTATTTCTAGCATGGAGAACTTGTTTTGTTCATGGGAATAATTATGCTTTTCTGGTTTTGAGTGGTGTAATAGTTTATATTAATTAAATACTCTGTGACAAGAACTGTCTTTGATGCTTTACACGTCTGTTTTTTCTTTATTTACTTACGTATTTTATGTATATTAGGGCTCTATTTGCATGTATGCCTGAGGGACAGATGAGGAAATCTGACAGAAGATGGCATCAGATCCCATTATAGAGGTTGTGAGCCACCATGTGGTTGTCGAGAAGTAAGCTCAGGACCTTTGGAAGTGCTCTTAACTGCTGAGCTATCTCACCAACCCCTGCTTTATACAACTTAACACTCGCGCTCACTCTTTGCAAGAAAAACCTGGAACATTATTATGTGGATGAAGAAGCAGAGTATAGACAGAAGGAATGACTTGTCTAAGACTAATGCTTGCCAGGGGCAGAAGGGGAATTTAGACCTGCGAGCACTGTGAGGCCAGGGCGATCAAACCTGATCCTGACCCCTGGGTTATTTAGTATTACTCAGTATTCGTTTAGCTTGGAAGAGATTAGAATTTAGGTTGATTAAATCTTTTTATTAATAGAGTAAATATTTTTTTTTTCTTTTGGTTTTTCAAGACAGGGTTTCTCTGTATGGCCCTGGCTGTCCTGGAACTCACTCTGTAGACCAGGCTGGCCTTGAACTCAGAAATCCACCTGCCTCTGCCTCCCACGTGCTGAGATTAAAGGCATGCGCCACCACTGCCTGGCCATACTGGTTTTATATTTAGCTGTTTTTAAGTTTTATAGTCTTAGGACATAAAAAAGTTAAATATTCTATATTTGAAATGTTGAAAACTATAAAAGTTCAATAATAATAATTTAATAACATGGGTTTTCAATGAAACTCTGATATTGCTTTGTTTTAAACACTGTATTTATGAATGTATTTGTAATTACAGCTTAGTTCAGTGGTTGAAACATAGTCGGAAAGAATACTGTGAATTATGCAAGCACAGATTTGCTTTCACACCAAGTAAGTTTGTTTGAAATTTTCAGTTTTCTCTTATTGAAATTTACAGTTTTCTTTTATTTCTGGCAACAAAGGCGTTTAAAGAGTTTGAAAGCAGTAATTTTCAACGTCATTGTCTTTGATAGTAATAGTAAAAACCTGTTCCACTTGGAAGGCTATTTTAAGAATTCTCATGCTTTATAGGCTGTTTGTAGGCATAGGTGTCTGTGAGTGCTTGTGAAAAGCCGTCACTTAGTTGCATTTGGTTTTCAAATCATGGCCTATCTCATTTTGTCCGTACTCTCATTTTTACTATATTCTGTAATCTGTAATCTTTTCTTAGTCTATCTTTTTAAAAAGAAATCCTGTCAGTTTTAATTTTATCTATTAATTTTCAGTATGTGTCACTAAAACGTTCCTTCCTTTTATGAGTCATTATCTCTCTGCAAAAACAATGATGCCTTGATTTTATCAGAATCTAATATATTCAGTTTGATCTCTTTTCTGAGTTAAAAAGTGTGATATTAAAATAGTAGTAGTAAAGAACAAGTCTTAGAGCATGTTTTTTTTCTTTTTGAAACCAACTTTTAAAAATGTATTTGCATTTGTGTTTGTGTGGATGTGCATGGCGTGTGTGTAGGGGGAGTGTTGCACATATGTGGATGTGCCAGAGATGGATATGGTTTGTTCTTTTTTGAGCCATGTATAACAGCCTTGGTTGTCCAGGAACTCACTCTGTAGAATAGGTTAGGCTCGAACTCAGAGATCCACCTGCCTCTGTCTCCTGAGTACTGGGATGCCCTTGATTTTATTGCCTTCTAACAGATATTGCGGAATCTCATTTGGACTCACTACTCCTCACCTCAACAAGTCTGGCTAGTGAGGTTGCCCTGAGATCTGCTGTCCCCACCTTTTGAGCACTGGAATTATAGGCAGGCCATGGCTTCCATGCCTGCCCAGCCCTGCATGGATGCTGGAGATCCTAACTGGCTTGTATGTTTTCTTCCTAGCCCAAGGAAACAAACATTTGAGTCCATGTTTTGTAAGGCTACAAGAAATACTTTTCAGATGTCTAAAATTTTAATACTTGTGCCTATTGATTCTATTGTGACTATTATGTCAAATAAACAGGACTGTCCTGGCAAATTATTAAAAAATTGAAGCACACTTTTTCATGCTGGGATCCTAGTACATTGCACCTGTTTTTTTGTATTTTACTTTTTTTTTTAGACACTCTTGTGCTTCTCAGTATCCTGTAAGTTATCATTAGTTTTACTTGATGACTGACAAGCATGGATGATTAAAGTTACTGCGTTCTGTTTATTCATTGCCAGCAAAAATGCTACTTGTATTCTTTCACAGTCTTTAAGTTTCTCGGGTACATAAGTATGCTACTATTTGTGAAAATTTGTAGCCCACATTAATACCTGTGGTCCTTTACCTCCAGGCCACTAAGAGCTCACCCCATAGGCTTACTTTGCTCCTGACATTCATGCAATGCTTCCTGTAGACCTTTGTCAAGAAGCACTGCTGTCCTTCACACCAAGTGCCCTGTTGGCTGGGTGATCTACAGCGAGTACAGACTTGCCCTTTGTTATTGCTTCTTTCTTGTTTGTAGGTGAATGGTTTTGTGGGACTACTCTTAAAGGTTTTTTTTGGCTGCTAAAGGTTAAACCTAGTGTTGTTATCTGCGCTAACAAGTGCTCTGCCTCTGAGATAACACCCAGTATGGTGTACTCTAAGTTTCAGTGATCTTTCTCCTCCCTGGCCCTGTTTTATAATTTTAGATCATTGATTTTATATGACAATTCTTTGTTTTGGCCTCTTTGGAGAAAGAGATGTTTGAAAGACAATGTGTATTATCTAGAGTAGAACTTTTTTTTAATAAAATAGTTTTTACTGGAACAATTCTTACAAAGATTTTTTTAATGTGGGAATATTTTTGAACCACTTCTAAGTTACATTTTGCAAAGATGTCTGAATTGATGATTTGAAAATGAAAGTGTAAGATGTTAGAATTGAGAGGGTTAGCCCAGTGACATCAGTGAGCTTTTTGTTCCAGTGAAATTGCTGTCACAGGCCATTGGAATGCTGTGTCTACCACTCATGTTTAGAAAGTCCTCTGGTAGCATGCCTGCAGAGTTCCTTTTGTGCTTGTGTCTGTTACTGGATCCTTTATAGCTGGAGAAGCCAGGTCATCAAGTGGCTGACCTGTTACATATGTGTAAACTAACACTATTAGAGATTCAAGGCTGTGAGCTGAGGAAATAGATGTTTTTACTTTTGATGCCTTTTCTCTGTTCAATGGACTTTCTTTGTCCACTTCTATATTTTAGTTGTGGTTTGGATGAATACATGACTCATATAAATATAGTATTATTGTAATGATTTGAAATTCAGTAGTTTATAGGAAAAATACTTAAGCATAGTATCTCTATGTTATATTTATGAATTAAGTCATTTAAAATTTCTCATGAAATCCTGAGTAATTTTTCCTCTTGTAGTTTATTCTCCAGATATGCCTTCACGGCTACCAATCCAAGACATATTTGCTGGACTAGTTACAAGTATTGGCACTGCAATACGATACTGGTTTCATTACACACTTGTGGCCTTTGCATGGCTGGGAGTTGTTCCCCTTACAGCATGTGAGTATTCATACCTCTTCCAGAGTTATTTAAACATTTTATAACTGCTTACTATTTTAATTGTCGCCTACTACTGTAATTGGTGTCTAAGTATTTATAATACCATGTATTAGCAAGGAAACATCTTCAGTAGTTTTTTCTGGGAGAAGGAAGGGTATTTTCTTAGACTTGAATCTGTATTGATAGAGACCATACACACAGTAGCAGTGAATCTAGTACAAGTACTATAAGCTTATCCCCGACTAGCTTAGAAGTAAATGGGACTCAGACTGAGCTTACTTTATTTGGCTTTGACAATTACTGGGGGGGGGTGTCACCCCAATCTGCTTTCCTAACTGCTAGCCTCCTGACCACCCCAGTGGTATGCCCCAAATACTTGCTGTTTTTCCTGGCTGTGTGCTCATGTTATCTCTCCTCTCTTGGCACCTTCTCTCTCCTCTCCTTTGCTCTCTCTCCCTTCTGCCAGGCTCAACCTGGTATCTCAAAAAAATCTACCTATCTCTAATCCCACTAGTAATTGGCTATGGCCATTTTTATTTAACTAATCATTTTAAGGAGCAAGGTTTGGACAACAAAAGCTGTTAAATGTAAGACATCACTTGTAGGCCTCTACCTTTGGGTATAGAATTTAACATTACAATATATAGCAACAGACCAAACCTCAACAAGTATATTCTTTTATGCTTGCCTTTTCCCCCCAAGACTATAAGCTAATCTTTGAGACGTTTTGAAACTTTTTTTTCCACTCCACAGCCTTTTAAAAGCAGTTATTTCTCTATGTGTGTGCTCTTGTGACTTGGTGTGTGTGGAGATTAGAACAACTTTGAAAGTTTGTCTCGCTGAGGTTGCTGGCATTGTCCATCTTACTGGTCTCTGAAGGCGATGTAAGATTATACACTGTGCTGAAGAAGCTTCTTAGTTCAAAGATGTGTTTTCCACGCTGAAATCTTTTGTTTTATGAGTAGTTACTGAATTTTGTAGTTCTAGTTTAAAGAACAATCTTCATCTTATGATCTATATGATTTAGTGCTTCCCCCAATATTTAAACTCGTGCAATAAAAACAAGTATAAGGGGCTGGAGAGATGGCTCAGCAGTTAAGAGCGCTGGCTGCTCTTTCAGAGATCCTGAGTTCATTTCCCAGCAACCACATGGTGGCTCACAACCATCTGCAGTGGGATCTGATGCCCTCTTCTGGTGTGTCTGAAGACAACTACAGTGTACCCATATAAATAAAATAAATCTTTTAAAAAAAGTGTAAGGTACCTAGAGCTGAGGAAGCAGCTCAGTGTAGAGCTCATGTGTAAGGCCCTAGTTTCAATCCTGTTTCTGTGAAGACCAGCCAATATTGTCATGGGGAACTTACTATTTGCTCACTTTTTAAAATTCTCTTAGAGTAGGAGTTTGAGGCCAGTGAGATGCCTTAGCAGGTAATCACACTTGTCACATAGCCCTCTGAGTGTCATCCTGGGACCCACAGTAGGAGAAGTGTAAAACTTAACTCCAGAAAGTTGTCTTCTGACCTCCAGGCTCAAACCATGGTATGTGGGTATGAACAACCCTCCCCATGCCTTCTCCGCCCTAAGCAAATAAAAAAACAACAAAACTAAACCAATGAGACCCAGGCCTACAAGACTTAGAATGCTTATTTTATTGGTGTCCGTGTTCTACTTTACCTGTGTTTCCTTGAGCCAGCTGTGAGTATATGATGCCAGTTGTAACTGCGCCATTGTGTTCTTGTTTGTAGGCCGCATCTACAAGTGCTTGTTTACCGGCTCTGTGAGCTCACTACTGACACTGCCACTAGACATGCTGTCAACGTGAGTATTAACTCTGAGAGTGAAGTTTGTGCACTGTAAAAGGATGTCTTTTCTCATGTATTCTTTTTTGTTTTGTGTTGTTTTATTTTAAGATAGGTTTCTCTGTCATATAACATCCCTGGCTATTCTGGGGAACTTGCTCTGTAGACTAGTCTGGCCTTGAACTCAAAGAGATCTGCCTGGTCCTGTCTTCCGAGGGCTGGGATCAAAGTATGCGCCACCATGCCTGGCTCATGCATTTAATCTTATTACTTGAAGATTCATTTGAGAACACCAATTCATTTTTTTTCCTAACTACAGTTTTGTTGGTATAGTAGAAATTGGTATGTGTAAGTTCTGTTTCTCTTAAAGCAGAAGAATTTAAGGAGTCTTTTGGAAGGACATGTAAAACTAAAATATTTTATGCAGTTCGAGTTATGCTACTGGATTTGTATGTTGAGCATAATTTTAAAATGTTAGTAAAATTATTGTTTTTTTTTCTTTTTCTTTTTCTTTTTTTTTTTTTTTTTTTTTTTTTTTTTTTTTTTTTTCAAGATAGGGTTTCTTTGTTTAGCCCTGGCTGTCCTGGAACTCACTCTGTAGACCAGGCTGGCCTCGAACTCAGAAATCCGCCTGCCTCTGCCTCCCAACTGCTGGGATTAAAGGTGTGCGCCACCACCGCCTGGCTAGTAAAATTATTGTTAAGCCACATTAAAAACTTGTTCACTGTAGCTTTTCTTTTCACATTGTGAGCATTTTGCTGGCCCTGTGTTGACATGTCATCTGACTAGTTGTGGGCTATATCTTTTTTTTTTTTTAAAGATTTATTTATTTTATGTAACACACTATAGCTGTACAGATAATTGTGAGCCTTCATCTGGTTGTTGGGTATTGACTTTAGGACCTATGCTCCGACCCAAAGATTTATTTATTATTATAAATAAGTACATTGGGGCTGGTGAGATGGGTCAGCGGATAAGAGCACTGACTGCTCTTCTAAAGGTCCTGAGTTCAGATCCCTGCAACCACGTGGTGGCTCACACCATCTGTGATGAGATCTGACGTGCTCTGAACTGGTGTCTGAAGACAGCAACAGTGTACACAGCAAGTAGAGGTCCTGAGTTCAATTCCCAGCAGCCACATGATGGCTCACGGCCATTTGTACAGCTACAGTATGCTCATACACATAAAATAAATAAATAAATAAATAAATAAATAAATAAATCTAAATAAATAAATAAGTAAATAAATAAATAAATTGAAGCTGTCCCCTGACACACCAGAAGAGGGCATCAGACCTCATTATGGAAGAGCAGAGCAGTTGGTGCTCTTACCTACTGAGCCATCTTACCAGTCTCCAGTTATCTCCTTCATTAGACTACTCAGAGAAGAATGCTAAGTGGAAGTCATCAAACAAAATTATAAACACTCTTGGCTCTGTACTGAGTATATACAATCTATAGGAGACAATGTTTTCCTGAAAATTTTGCATATGTACCACATCTGGCAGCATGTTCTGTGTAGATAAGTTGGGTCATCTCTAGGCAAACCGTCTTCTTTCTTGCTGCAAAACAAAGTTCAGACATAATGGTGTCAGACAGCTGCCCATTTTTTTTTTTTGTCCATAATTCTGGAGGTCAGAAATTGAGCTTGGGCTTAGTTGAGTTGTTCATCTGTTAAGCTTCCTAAGCCATACATGTCTTTTACTGGACTTTGATTGTCTAGGAAGGACCTGTCTGAGATGCTTTAGTTCTCCACGTGGCCTTTTATCTTCTAGAAGGCTAATGGGGGCTTCTCTACAAGGTGGACTTGGGGCAACATGGTCATCTGGGAGAGTGGGAGCTCACAAGGCCTTTCCTAGCCTCTGGCACTTAGACATCTTAATTCAAGACTGGGCAAACATGATGCTAATTCAGTTTGAAGGCATTAGAGAAAGGGACTTTGAGGTTTGGTTCCACTTAAAATCTACAAGAAGCAGTTAGTTGTTTGGCAAGGAAGATAGAGAAGGACTATTTCAGCCCCAGCTCATCATGATTTTGATGGTGTAGAGGAGCCTTTAATAAGCAGTGGTTAGGAATCCTTTGATTTTGGAGACACTGCAGACAGGACCTCCTTATGGGTAATGACAGTTAAAGTGTGGAGCTGATAGGCCGAGGCCTCTCAAATTGACTTTTTCTTAAATGAACACAAAAGGAATCAATTTTCTAAAGTCTATCAATATTTTTGAGTTATTCTAGAATTATTTTGGAGTCAGACATTGACAGTGAAGGATAAGTTTCTTCAGAAAGAAGGAGCAAAAGCAAGTGTTAAAAGTCTCATGTTTCCCTGGGAGGTTTCCTAAAGGAACCACACTCTGCCTCTTTGGACTTAGTATTTTTGAGGTAGCATTAAAACTAGATCTGCTATGTGAAGAGTTTCTGTACCATATGTTGTTTCTCCATCTGATCCATGGTGTGCTAAATGTCTTTCAGCCTTTTTTCTTTATGTTGCTATTAGACTAGGCACTAGGGAGTTTCCTATCTTTCTCATAGATGAGCATGCTTATATATGTACTTCTGTGTTGGTTAAATTTGAAAGTTCTGTAAAAAGGTTCAAGCATATTTGCTCACCTAAATTTAGTAAATTTTATAAATACAATGCTTGATTTTGCTGGATTTTCTTTTCTTTTTACTTATACTCCTGTTTCTTGGCCATGCTAAAAGAATAGGCTGGATAGGTAATAGCTGTATAATCTGATGTATTTTATATCTACTCAATATAAGTATATAATAATATAAATATACAAATGAACATATCTGTCTTTCAAGTTAGAATTTCAACATCATTATAAGGAAGCCTTTTGAAGCAACTGCATTTTACTGAAAAATTAAGATTTGTTTTTCTAATTGTTTTTTCAAGTGTTTGGAGTTGTGTCTAATTATTCTTATTTTGAAATAGGGAAAATTTGTTGGCGGACTGCTTGCAGGGCTGTTTTGTGGTAACATGCACACTTTGTGCATTTATCAGCCTAGTGTGGTTACGAGAGCAGATAGTCCATGGGGGAGCACCAATTTGGCTGGAGCATGCTGCTCCACCCTTCAATGCTGCTGGACACCACCAAAATGAGGTAAGATGCTTGACATGTATCTTACATGGGCTGCACATGAAAGTCCTTTTCAACTTCTGTGATCCAAACCCTTGACCTTCATGTGCCTTATAATGTGCTCATTTTATAGGAGACAGTGGAAATGAAAAAATACTTTTGTAACTGTCTCTTAATGTTCTTGCTAGACTGGGAACAGTGTTAGAGGGAATATTAAAACACTCTTCCATTTTCTTTGCATGAGTCAGCCGCTTAACTTGGGGCTGGAAAGTAAGAAACAACTTCATATATATATTTATCTGAGTGGTGGCCATGCCTGTAATCCAGAATAGATCCAGGGCTACGTAGTAGAGAGACCCTTTTCCAAGGCATGTGAGCATGTACACACACACACACACACACACACACACACACACACACACACACACACACACACCCCATATGAGAAACAACTTATTAGGTAGATTTCTGAGATGCTCCACAGCATTTAGGAGTGCTTTTTACCTATCCCAGCTTTTTTTCTTCATGTGAAATGCCTTTTTTTCCTGCTGTGCAGGAAGGACCTTTTCAAAAGGAGAAAATTTGGGTCAGTCACAGTAGACATGCTTGCAACCTAAGCTAGATAGTTAAGTTAGATGGTCTACACAGTGAAGTGAAAAGTTCACATTTCATACATACTTTTCAGAGAAACAGTTGATCACAAACTATTCAATGATAATTAATCTTTGTTCCTATGATCTGGTTTTGTTTTTTTGCTTTTTAAAAATGTTTAGATTGTAGCAGAAAAGGATTTCAGACTTTTTTGGTTTTTCGAGACAGGGTTTCTCTGTATAGTCCTGGCTGTCCTGGAACTCACTCCGTAGACCAGGCGTAGACCAGCTGGCCTCGAACTCAGAAATCCACCTGTCTCTGCCTCCCAAGTGCTGGGATTAAAGGCGTGTGCCACCACTGCCCGGTGGATTTCAGACTTAATGAAAACTGAGTACACCTTTTCCTTTGAAAAGCATGTGCACGAACTCAACACTACAAGCTCTGGTACATACTGGTTCTGGGGATGGAACATCAGGCGTTGTGCATGCTGGGCAAGCACTCTACCACTGAGCCACACCCCTGGTCTTTGGTTAATTTTTAGAGTAGGTCTCAATATGTGGCCCAAATGAGTCTCAAACTCACATTCCTCCTCCCTCTGCCCCAAGAGCAGTAAGGGTGCATTACCATGCCTATGCAGGTACTGCTGTTAGTTTAAGATCAGCACTGTTGATATTATACCTCATAATTTGAAGCATTTCATGTAGTTTGTTTTAGAATCCTCCTTAAATCAAAGTGAATTGTGTTTTAACTTAACAGTTAATTATAATTATATCTTTGCATTTAGTTATTGGCAGAACTTGGATTTGTAACATTTTCTGGTATTGAGGATTGAGACAAGCCAGGGCTTCACATTTGCTGTGTACCTACCATCCTATTGAACCACAGCTTCAGTCCCTTATTTTCTATTTTGAGACAAAGGTTTGGTCAAGTCCAACAGAAGGCCTCAAATTCACAGTCCTCCTGCCTCATATACTTTCCCTTACAGTAATCTGGGATTACTACTCTGGGCCAGCATGCTTGATTGGTATCCTAAAGGAAAATCTAAAAGAAAATGGATTTGGTAATTGATAAATCCTAGTCTCTAGGTCAATCTAGAAATCATTTACTCAAATGTTCAATAGCAGCAAATTAAGATGTGTATGTGTCTGTATATGTACATACATTTTTAAAAACTGTTTTTGTCCCTAAGGTAGCCAGATTTATAAGCCTATATTTTATACTGCTTTTTGATTTTGCTTGTGTGGACCCATGTTACATGTATAGGTGTGGCTGTCCATATGCCATAATGTGCATGTGACGGTCAGAGGACAACTTTTGGTATGAGTCCTTGACTTCTACCTTACTGGAGACAGGGTCTTAGATTCTCTGCTACCTGGTCCACAAGCTTCCAGGGAGTCTTCTGTCTCTACCTCCTGTTTCCATGTTGGAGTACAGCATTATAGGTACATTACTGTACCCAGCTTAAGTGGGTTCTGGGAAGCCAAAATCTGGTCTTCACACTTGTGTGGCAAGTGCTTTGTCCACAGAAACTACCTCCTCAGGCCTATAGTGCTTTCTGAAATGTGTGTATATTGAAAAGTGAGTTCATGCCGGGCAGTGGTGGGGCATGCTAAGTAAGTGAATTCCTGAGCCTTTTTCTCATGTTAGGCTCCTGTAGGAGGGAATGGTGCAGAAAATCCTGCTGCTGACCAGCCAGCTAACCCAGCAGGTGAGAATGCAGTTCTGGGTGAGAACCCTGATGCCCAGGATGGTCAAGCAGAAGAGGAGGAGGAGGATAATGAGGAGGAGGAGGATGCGGGTGTAGAAGATGCTGCTGATGCCAACAATGGGGCCCAAGGTAATTTCTTCTCTATGCCCTTGCTCATTCTTCAGGGCTGCCAGTTACTCTTAGCTTGTACTGAAGACAGAGAATAATGTTCTCATGTTTTATGATATGTCAAAGTTCTGTTTATGTCAAAGTTCTGTTTCTGTTTTGACAAGCTAATATTTATGAACATACATGTACATAAGTTGCTTTCTGTGAAAGAGGGAACATGTGTATCACAGTTCTTATACAAGACTGACCTACTGTTTGTCCTTCCTTCCTTCCTTTCTTCTGTTCGTCTGTCCACCTGTTTGTCTGTAAATTAGATGGTTGGAGAAAAAAATTACGTGCCTGATCTCCGCCCCACCCCCACCCCCTTTCTGCTTTCATGGTATTACTGTACTTTTCAAATGAAAAAAGAAGTGTAGTAGACACTTCAGGCCAGGTGCCACCTCTGGAAACCATTTTTTTTTTTTTTTATAAATGGGAACTCTGGAGGGGAAATATGTGTTCAGTTGTCAGAGCTCACTGCCTGTCCTCTTCTGCTATCGTTGAGTCCACTCTGCTAATGTCTTGTATTCATTGTGCCAGAATGGGTTGCTCTGAGGATTGATTGATTGGTTGATTGATTATTTATTTATTTATTTGTTTGTTTTTTCAAGACAGGGTTTCTCTGTGTAGCCTTGCAGTCTAGAGCTATCTCTGTAGATCACTTTGGCCTCAAACTCACAGAGTCTGCCTGCCTCTGTCTCTCAAGTGCTAGGATTAAAAGTGTGCACCACTACTGCCTGGCTGATACTTGTTTTAAACAAATTAGGTTTCCCAGGGAGCTTAGAATAAGTCACTTTTGAAAGATAAGAAACAAAGCCATACTGGGGAGCAAAAGGCTCCCAGGGAAAGATCAGAGAAAACAGCATGTGTGGCTACTGTTCTAGTGCTCAGCAGTCACCTGCTGTCTGCAGCAGCTCTAAGTAGTCTCTGGTTTCTGGTCCTACCCCATCTGTGTTCACAGTATTCTCCTTTAACTTTTAAGTCCTTAGATACTTTGTTCACCACAGTAAGAGTAAAACATAACCCAGCCTGCACCCTCCTCTGTGTTGGCAATTTAATCCCCATCTGCCTTTCATACTTTTTTGTTCTTGGGACAGATCTTGCTGTATAGTCTAGGCTGATTCAGAACTTGTAATTCACCTGCCTCAGCCTCATGAGTGGTAGAGTCACAAGCTTTTTTACCACCTGATTCAGCTCTGACATTTTAAATGTACATTCTCATTGTGTGTGTATATGTATGTATGTGGTCTCTGGGTTTGTATTTGTGTGTATAGTGCCCATGGAGGCTAGAAGAGGTCCCCTAGAGCTGGAGTCCAGGCCGTTGTGAGGCACCGGATATGAGTAGTGCTGGGAGCAACTGTTAACCACTAATTGGCCTCTAAGTTTATACTTTTATATTTTGCAAATTTAATAATTCAAAGGAAGTTTAGTCCCTTGCTTTCCTTCTTTTTCTCAGATCTACCAGATTCATTTCTGACCCACAGCTATTAGATTTGTCTTTCACAGAATCCTAATTATTTCCTTTCTAGCACTTAACCACAGTTTAGGGGGGTTATTTTATATGTGTTAGTTCTTACTTAGAAGTATGTATTCATATGTAGGACTTAGAACCTAGTTTGTAATTTATGCCTTATAAAATTTTAAATGTGGTTCAGCTTAATAGATTATAACTAAAATTGGCTTTTATTGGTTATAGTTTAGTATATGTCAGTAATCTTGAATGTACAATTGTATTTTCAGACGACATGAACTGGAATGCTTTAGAGTGGGACCGGGCTGCAGAAGATCTTACTTGGGAAAGAGTAAGAACTTTCACTGTCACATGTCCTTGTGTTTAATCCTTAGATGTATTTTGAAGTTTGGCATATTTACCTATGAACACAAATTTCATATTTAAATTTGATGAAGACAGTTACTAGGATTTAATTTCTACAGAAAATCAAGTGATGTACAATTTGTGGTAAAGATGATGACAAAAGGTCTGTTTTTTTACCTTTAGTACAAACTTTGCTCCATGGAGGCAATTTGACCTGATATTATGGTCTTGAGAAAAATTAAGTAAAAACTTAAATTTAGCTGGGCGGTGGTGGCACATGCCTTTAATCCCAGCACTTGGGAGGCAGAGGCAGGCAGATTTCTGAGTTCAAGGCCAGCCTGGTCTACAGAGTGAGTTCCAGGACAGCCAAGGGTACACAGAGAAATCCTGTCTTGAAAAAAAACAAAACAAAACAAAAAAACAAAAAACAAAAACCTTAAACAGGATTTCCACACACTAATTGTTGAAAATAAAGTAATTGTATAATGAAGTTATGACTGCTTCTATTTAATTGTTAAAGTCAGAATGGGTACTTTTTTCTTTTTGCAGAATTGGGCATACATATAAACCATAGCCTTGGGCATGCTAGGCAAGCACTTTCACTGAGCTCCTCTGGTACCTGCTTGGACAGGTTCGCTCTCCTCCTCAGTAGCAGCCTGAGCTTCTCTAGTGTTGGGAGCACAGACATACACCCTGCCTGCACAAGATGGAACATTTCTTCTATATGACTTAGGGTAAAGGGAAACTCAGACTTGAATACACAGATTCTTTTTTTTTTTAAACATTCTGGGAATGATAAGGTTAGAAAGTAGTGATTAGTAACTATTTAGTGATACTGATAGGAAAGCAAATTTTTCTGTAAGAAAAGAAAGTCCTACTGCATCTTAAATTAAGGCATGCTATTTTTATTTTAGATGCTTGGACTTGATGGATCACTAGTTTTCCTGGTAAGTGGAATATTATTTTTGATAGAATTATGAGTTATTTGTCTTTGTTATTTGGTAAACTCAAATTCATGGAGCATGCTCTTTTTTACAAAAAGTCAAAGTAACCTTTGACTTTTGGTTACTTCATGTTTGAAAGTATATTCTATATACTGACAATACTAGAAATATTTAAAGGTAATCTTATTTAAAAACAAAGTTACTAAATATTTGAAATAAAATATTCAAAGTTAATAGTAGGTAAAGGGACTTGATGCATAAAGTTGGGTTGTACATGTTTACTGCTTGTACTGTGAGGGCAGAGTGGTCTTGGCTGTTCCATAGGCGAGCGCCTCAGTCTGGTCTGCAAAGTCTGCATGGAAGGAAAGCTTACATCTTCATTTTTTTTTTTATGGTTTGTAGTTTTAATTTTTAAAAATTTATATTTATAAGCATATATACAGGCCAGGGTCTGTTATCTCCTTCTAGTGTAGGACCTGGGATCAAACTTAGGTCATCAGGATACACAGCAAGCACTTTTATTTGGTAAGCCATCTTAGTACTCTAAAGCTACAGCTTAAAAGTAGGTCACTTGGGCTGGAGACATGGCTCATCAGTTAAGAATATACACTGCTCAGGCTGGAGAGATGGCTCACTCCTTAAGAGCACTGACTGCTCTTCCAGAGTTCAAGTCCCAACAACCACATGGTGGCTCATAACCATCTGTAATGGAATTCGATGCCCTCTTCTGGTGTGTCTGAAAATAGCTACAACATACTCACATATATAAAATAAATCTTAACAAAATTATATATATATATATTATGAGAGAATGAAAATGTGAGGCAGGAAGTTAGAGGTGTGTGTGAGAGACCCAATGACAAACTACAGTGTGACACAGGAGATTGTTTAAGTCTTTCTCAGATGTCTATTAGCAGAGTATCTTCAGAGATGATCTGTTAAGAGGTTGAAGCATGTTGGGATGGGGGACTTTAGGAGCCTTTAAGGCAGAGAAACTTAAAAAATTGAGCTTCCTTGGTCAGAATGTGTCAGTCATTCTTTTTGGATAACTCATCACCTTTCTTGCCTGATTGATTTGTGGAAGACCAGGGAGCCCAAGCAGATCAATTTTTCTGAAAAGAAGTCAGACCATCTCATGCTGCTCACCTTTGGAAAGTTCACTGTCTGGGTGGGCCCAGATGATGGAACATGGACAGTGTAGCGTGTCAGTATAGAATGTGGCTAACGTGTGTATGACATGACTGCAGGAACAGGTGGATACGTACATTTCAGAGGCATAATATATAATAAGATAAGGTAAACTATATATATGCAATATAAACTAATTATATAACTGAGTGGATCAGATGGCGATGAGAATGTGTCTGAGACACAGCAGAGCCAGGGTACCACATGGAGAATGCAGGCACTGGAGATGATTTCGTGTAGCCATTGCTGGCGAAGTGGAGGGGTATTAAGTGGTAGTGACTTACTGAAGTCCAGACACAAACATGGGGAATGTGAGAAGCACTCTGTATTTGACATTAATGTATTACTTAGAATGAACTTTTTTTCCACTTGGAACTTCTCATTTTCATTTAGGTGAAATCTGGTAGTATTTATAAAAATCTGTGTAATTTGTGATGGACTATTAGTTTTGAGAAGGAAATTTTTATAAATTGATTTATTTTCTGCATGTAAAAATATGAACTTTCTGTTTTATTAGTTCTATTTTCACGAGATGTGTAATGAGAAGTAAAAAGTTAAAAATTACAGTCAGTTATTTTCAGGACTTAACTATGACTTAAGTGGATGAAGTTGTTCAATTGAGCATGAAATGTCTAATACTTTCTCCCATAGGAACACGTGTTCTGGGTGGTGTCTTTAAATACATTGTTCATTCTGGTTTTTGGTAAGTTGTAACTATGATTTTAGTTCGTGTGGTATCATAGTAGAAGTTTGACTTTTCTAGGAATCTTGTTGCAGGTTTTTGTGTTATTTGCACCTTAGAAATATTAAGGAATTTATAATGTAGATTTAGGAGCCAAACTCTAGTAAATGCTCTGACTTTTACTTAGTGATGGAATTATCTTTTGCCCTATTTATCTGTTATGCTATTCACTGTTAACATAGAGAGAAGAGAACTTATTAAGAACAAACAAATTTGTCTAGAAAGGCTTCAGGAAAAGAAAAGCGTAATAATTGTAATAAAGAATTTTAGTTACATTTTCTGATTTAACTTTTGTGTCATCTTTACATCTAAAATTTAGTAGGTTTCATTTATTATTTCCCAAGAATTATATTTATAATCTGTAAGTTGTTCCCTTAAATGCCATTTTATAGTTGGTTTGTTTGAATAATGATCCCAGTAAATGTGAGTGTTACTGGGAAGTTGAAATATTCCTGTGTTCCACTCCACTTTGTTCCGACATGGGTGTGTTGATGCACATGTGACTACTTTCTTGATGTCCCCGTACCCTTATCATCAGTCTACCATGCTTTCTAAATTGGAAGTGAGATTATGGACCTGATCAGGTGAGGTTCAATAAATACATCTGTGAGAAGGTTATTGGATGCACATTTGGACTTTTTTTTTTTAAGATTTATTTATTTTATGTGAGTACACTGTTGCTGTCTTCAGAGACATGCCAGAAGAGGGTGTCAGATCCCATTACAGATGGTTGTGAGCCACCATGTGGTTGCTGGGAATTGAACTCAGGACCTCTGGAAGAACAGTTGGTGTTCTTAACTGCTGAGCCATCTCTCCAGCCCCACATTTTGACTTTTAATGTGACATAGGAGGAAATATATGATATCCATTGTTTTATGACCTTATTTTTGTCTTCATACCAAGAAAGTAATCTGGGGTTGTGGGGAGCTGGGCGATGGTGACACACGCCCTTAATCCCAGCACTCAGGAGGCAAAGGCCAGACGGGTCTCTTGTTGAGGCCAACTAGGTCCACAAAGTGAGTTCTAGGACAACTAGGACTATACAGAGAAGAGAAATCTTGTCTCAGAAGAAAAAAAAAGTAAGGATTCTGTGGAGTGATATTTTAGTAGGCCAGCATCCTTCTATTCAATAATGATTTTCAGTTCTCTTTAGGTATGGCAGAAATGCTGAAGTTTTCAAATTCTGGCATTTTAAAGATATTTCTTAGCTAGTTTTTCTGCAGGAGCAATCCAGTTAGTCTGAGGGTAGTTCTCAGGAGATTCCAGACATGTCTGTCCTTTTAGTAATTGGCTCTTATGTGTTAGCTACTTCCAGACACAAAACCTTTGTTTTCATGTTGCTGTCTTTGTGTGTGTGTGTGTGTGTGTGTGTGTGTGTGTGTGTATGTGTGCATGTTTATTTTGAGCTTTGAGTATTAAGAAAAGCTCATGGGATGTATGTGTCCCCATCAATTTCGGGCACTGGGTATTTGTTTTTCATTTTTAATGTTCATATAATCTCTTTAGAAAGGACAGTGACACCTTCTTCAGTATGGTTCCTGTGTCCTTTTGTCAGGGTCCAATTATTCTCCGGTTGTAGAGAATGGTTTGAGGAGTAGGTTTTGTTTTTGTCCTAGAATTTTTCATTTTTCAAAGAAGTCCTGGTTCCTTTAGTGGAGATTATGTTAAGAGAGCCCATTGTCCTAATGATAAATTTTCTCCTCCCTTTCAGCATTTTGTCCTTACCACATCGGTCATTTCTCCCTTGTTGGTTTGGGGTTTGAGGAGCATGTGAGTATATTTCTTTCAGAAACTTATTTTGCTAATTATTCCCTTGTTTTTTATTTTCTGGAGATATTTTTACTTTATGTGTATATATGTTTTGTTGGCATGTATGTGCACTGTGTGTGTCTTGTTGGATCTCTGGAACTGAGATTATGGATGGTTGTGAGCTACCCTACTGAGTGCAGGTCTTCTGCAAGAGCAACCCATGCTCTCAACTGCTGAGCCATGTCTCCAGCCTACTAAGGAACATTCTCAAGAATTCATTTCTCAGTATATCTTGTGCAAAGGAGTAGTTAACCAGCATAGTCTTGTTCTCTTTGTTTAAAGCCAGACAATTGCTCAGGAAGTAGTATGTCATATTGAAAGTCATTACAGGTACACTATAGAACCTCACATATGCATGGTGGGCTTTGAGGCACACTGCAAGAGAGTTCCCACAGGTTGCCTTTCTTTGCTCGATGAACTTGTGTATCCCCCTCTCTCTCTTTCCCCAGGTTATCCATAGTGAATTTTGAAGTTATCAGTGTATTCAATTAAAAAAAAAAGAATAGAGGACTATCTTGGGGTAATAGACTATGGTGTTTGCTCAAGAATTTGCTTATATTTTACATATTGTTAGTTTCTAACAGTGGATAAATATTCCAGTAGATTTTTTAAAATTTTATTTATTTTATTTATTTACATTCCAAATGTCCCCCCTCCCAGAGTTCTTCACCTCCTCCTCACCCTTGCCTCTGAGAGAGCTCACCTCTCCGCTAACCTCTACATCCCCTTCCCCTGGGCAACAAGTCTCTACGGGATTAGGCGCAGCCTCTCCCACTGTCCGATAGATTTTTAACCTAAAACATTTTAATAGCGTAGAAAAGCACACCAGTAACTTGAGGTCCCTCAGCTCCTTAATAATGAAGAGTGTCATTGCACATGTCTCATTCTGGTAGAAGTTAGATGGGGATGGCTTTGCATGTCAACAAGACTGTCTTTTGTGTTGAGAAGGGATTACCACAGCTGGAGGTTCCAAAGAGCCATGAAGTATGACTACCTTTCTGGGCTCTGTGAAGATTTCTGGATGACTAGGCTCTCTTGTTCCCTTTGTGTGTGGGGTTCTGAGATTACTTTTAGGAATGTTTCATTGTCTGCTACTGCTCTGACACCTCTTGGCTGCTTGTAAGCACAAAGGGCTGAGATAAATGGTTTCAGCAGATACTAATTTTCTGAACTGTGGCTACTTAACTACCTATAATTCAGGAACTGAAATGATATGAATAGAAAATATTTGTCATTCTACAAACTTTTGCTTTCTACAAGTCTCTCGAACAGTTTTGGAGGGTCTGAGAAGCTTAAATGCTTAAAGTTTCTTCTAAGGGCCTGAGATAATGTGGTCAGATGTTACCAGCTGGGTGGGCAACCTGGGCAATGTGCTGCTGCTTTAGCAGTCAGCCCTTAGCAAATACCTGTTTTTGAGAATAAGGGCTGGTTGATAAGATTGTAGTTTTGTGGGAAATTTCATTCACCCTGTTATTTTGACTCTTTGGATTAAATCCTATTTTAATTTTTCTTCAACGTTCAGTAATATTTAGCAATCTGTATATGAGAGAGTCTAGTTTGCAGATGCTGTGTGAAAGAGATTTTAGTTTTTAATTATATAGAATCAACAGTTTACTTATTATCATGCTGGATGGTGCATACTTTTAATTCCAGCACTTGGGAGGCTGAGGCAAGTGGATCTCTGAGTTCAAAGCCAGCTTGATTTACAGAGTGAGTTCTAGAATGGCCAGGGATACACAGAGAAACCTGATCTCAAAAAGCAAGCCCAACCAAACCAAACCATGCCAAGCAAGCCACAGTTTAGTTTCTGTCATTCAGATCCCTTAGTATACTGAAAAACTGGGTTACCAACCATGTGGGAAAGTCTTACTATATTTATTTGTTTTATTTTCAGGTCCAAGCATCTCATTTTGAAGGTCTAATCACAACGATTGTTGGATATATACTTTTAGCAATAACACTGATAATTTGTCATGTATCCTTTAATGAACCAGCTTAGCTGGAGGTCTGTGCCATTCATATTGAAGAGTTCTCACTAATAACAAAAGTTGCTCTCCCCTGTGTCTTCATAAAAGTCAATGTTGGTGAAGGGATGAGTGTGGACAGGTTTGAAATAAGTGAAAGTTGTCATTACATTCAGTATTTTCTGAAGAGTTTCCTGTCTCATGTTTTTCCTTGACTAAATGCTGCAGGCATTGGCAACTCTTGTTAAATTTCATAGGTCTCGTCGCTTGCTGGGCGTCTGCTATATTGTGGTTAAGGTAATCTCATTGTAAATAAAAACTAAAAGTGCTTTGTCCTCCATTTGATTGATACTGATGAACTTTATTTCTATTTAACTAAGGTCTCTTTGTTAGTTGTGGTAGAAATTGGAGTGTTCCCTCTCATTTGTGGCTGGTGGCTGGATATCTGTTCTCTGGTGAGTTGAGTACCACTGAAGCACCTCATTTCAAAGCTTCAAAACATGTTTAGAAAACATTTCTTTTAAAGAAAATATTAGGTGATATACTTATTTGTGGAACAAAACACTATTAAGTCTATCATTAATTTGTCTTGTATTAATTTTAAATTTTTTAAAATGTATTTGAATGTCAGGGTATTTTGACTGGAGCTTTTATAACTATTGGAGAATTTTGTTACTCACTTTTTTCTCCTAAATTTTATAGTAATGGTGGCCAGTTTTTAAAATTATGACAGTAAATTTTAATGCTTCTTAGTTTTGATTTTTCAAAATATATATAGAAAAGGTACTTTGGCTTTGAGGTTGGCATTTGCTCTTATTCTTTACTATTTAAAACCTTTGGGAATGCAGACTGTAATTAAGAAATCAAGGCCTTCTATAGTTAAAAAGAATAGTTTTTAATAGTAAAGGCTGAAAGCATAGGTCAGTTGGTAGGATGCTTGCCTAGGATGCATGAAGTCCTTGGTTCAATTCCCAGGATCAAGTAAGTGTGATAGCATGTGTCTGTAATTGTAGCAGTGAGGAGGAAGAGCCAGGAGGATTGGAACTTCCATCTTTTCTTGAGCTGCACAGCAAGTTCTAGGCTGGCCTGAGATATATGAGATCCCATCACAGGAACAAACAAACAAACTAGGGTAACCAATTATTTATGCCTCATGATTGCATTTGCATCATTTATTTTGAGTATTTGTGCATACGATGGTGAGAGGACAGCTTGCAAGAGTCTGTTCTCTCTACCACAGAGTCCAGGGATCGAAGTTAGGGTCAGCCACCTTGTGGGTCCATGCTTCAGAATTTTAAAGTGTTATATGCTCCTACATAGTTCTCTGACACTGTGTACTAGCACTGAGAGAACTGAAAGCCCAAAACATTGACATCATCTCCATTTGGAATTCTTACTTTTCTTTTTTTTTTTTTTTTTCCGAGACAGGGTTTCTCTGTGTAGCCCTGGCTGTCCTGGAACTCTGTAGACCAGGCTGGCCTTGAACTCAGAAATCTGCCTGCCTCTGCCTCCCAAGTGCTGGGATTAAAGGCATGTGCCACCACTGCCCAGCACTTTTTTTTAAATTAATGTTTATTGTACCTTTGTAATTTGTAAATGTACAAAATACTTTCATTAGAAATTAAAATTTCATAAATATTTTAATTTTTGTGACCTGACTTGTTAATGATGAAAGTACTAAGCATGTGCATGTAGGTGGTATGGATCTCTGACCTGCTCTGTTTTGGCTCAGGAAATGTTTGATGCTACTCTGAAAGATCGAGAGCTGAGCTTTCAGTCAGCTCCAGGCACCACGATGTTTCTGCACTGGTTGGTGGGAATGGTGTATGTGTTCTACTTTGCCTCCTTCATTCTGTTACTGAGAGAGGTAGGTCCTGTATGTAAGTGTTGGTGATAAAAAAAAAAAGTGTTTGTGATAATAAATTGGTCCTGGATATCATCCCCAAGAGAAGTTTTATAGGATTAAAAATATGAAGTATTTAGGAACAGACACTTGAATTACAGAGTAACAGTCAGGATCCTTTATGATCATAGTTCACTTGTCAGGTAGCTGGCTGCCTTCATAGATCCTGTTCTGAGTGGTTTCAAAATGAGAAGAGGTTAATATTTCCTTACTGTACGCCTCTAGCTCTATGTACACCAGATTCTATGCTGTATGCTGGGGTAATACTGAGGTACAAGACAATTCCTATCCTTTGTTCCTGGGTGTTAATAAATCCTTTGAAAAATTAGCTTACTCTACCAAGACTGTTGATGGAGAAGGCCAACGAAGGCAGTGGGAATGGAATGTGAAGTCACAGACTGAATGTCATTTATGCTTTAATCTGTAAAAGGTTTGAGGACAGTAGGGGTTGGGTCTGAGTCTTTCCTCTAAATCATACAATGTATAGTAATGTTTATATGTTTTTGCCTGGATCAGTGATCCAGATTTCTTGATAAATTGTTTTCAGTGAGTTTTCCAGCTTATGATTAAAAACATCAAAGGTCATTAAAAGCATAATAGTTTGATAGTTTCTGGCTAAGGAACTTCTTTTTTTCCATGAATTGTCAGGGTTGAATTTTAGTTGCTAGAAAACTTTAGGACTTCATTTTTTTGTTGTTGTTAATTTTCAGATGCACAGCATATAAAGATGTTACTGAGTATCTATCATACTTGAAATATATTCGCAGGTACTTCGACCTGGTGTCTTATGGTTTCTGAGGAATTTGAATGATCCAGATTTTAATCCAGTACAGGAAATGATTCACTTGCCCATTTATAGACATCTCCGAAGATTTATTTTGTCAGTGGTGAGCAGGTCTTTTTATTTTTTTAAAAAAATCAAGGCATACTACCCTTCAGTTTCATACAGTGTTTTTGCTCTTTGTATTCTTTTAGATTGGGAGGATTGGGAGAGCATACTGACTGCATTTACCTAAGGATGGGGAGCATACTTGTAGTTTCGTAGACTCACAGTAGGGTTGTGTCTTGTTTCTTACTACAGATTGTCTTTGGCTCCATTGTACTTCTGATGCTCTGGCTTCCTATACGTATAATTAAGAGTCTCTTGCCTAATTTTCTTCCTTACAATGTCATGCTCTACAGGTAAGGATTTTCGGGGACTATTTTGGTGGTTTTGGGGATTGAACTCAGTGCCTAGCATGCTAAGCAAGTATTATACTCTGAGCAGCATCTCTAAGTCTGTAAATAAGTTTTTAAAACTTAGGAAACCTGTAATGATTTATTATTGCTGGGGATCTAATACTCATTTACATTAAACATTGTATGTGGTCGTTCCTTCTTTCCATACTTCTGATAGCTGCTTTTTCTTTTCTCCCTCCATACCTCCCAAGCTAGGGTTTCTCAGTGTAGCCCTGGCTGTCTTGGAATTCATTCTGTTAATCAGACTGACCTCAAACTTAGAGATCTCCCTGCCTTTGCCTTCTAAGTACTGGGACTAAAGGCTTGTGCCTCCACCACCTGCTCAGTACATTTTTTCAAGGGATGATTTATTGCATTTGTTTAAAAAGTTTTTTTTAACCACACTTAAGGAGAATTAGTAACTGTTTTTTTCTTTGTGTATACCTTTAACTGTGTACTAAAAGCAAGACTCAAGGCTTTCATCATTTTGGATTAAACTTTCCAGTGACTTTATTACCCCATAGTTCATCTTAAGCTATGAAAAATAAGATTGCTTCCTCAGATTTACTTCTGTCTTGTCAGTTTGTCTTTAAGAATTTGCACTAAAGCAGCTCATTTACCACTCAGTAGTTTAGTTTCCATTTCCCTTTGCTCTCCATTTATATCCCAGCCTCATCTCTGCTGTCTCTAGGTTTTCTGAAAGGTAGATTGAATTATTTCTGTGTTAAAAAATTGTCAATAGCTCCTCCGTAGGAGAGGTTACATTTACAGGCAAGAAGACAAACTTTACTATAGATAGAATATATAGTAGCTTAATAAGCACTACTGTTTTAGGGAAAAGAAAGGATCAAAAAGAATAGAGAATGTCCAGGAGGGGTTTTAATTCATAAGGTGTAACAGAAAAAGATGGAGGTGACAGTTAAGGAAAGCCCTGAAAGGAGATGAGGTCAGGGTACTGAACCAAGTAGATCAGGTAGGCACACTAGCACCCACATTTGTTTGACAGACTAGTTTGGCTGAGAAGGAGAAAGCAAAGTAGTTGGCTATGAAGTGAGAGAAGACATTGAAAGCAGCTCTTTGAGTTTGGAGGCTGTAATAGGTACTTTGATGTTTAGTCAAAAGAGTTGGATAGCTTATAGAAGGCAATGAGGGTCCCTGTGCCCCTTGGTGACCAGAGATAGAGTGAGAGCACTTAGGTTAGAAGCAGGATAGCCAGGAAGACAGTGTGAGTATCCTGGTGGAGATGGGGAAGGTACAGACGAAGAAGTCACCAATGGAGGCTAAGAAGCAGTTAGGATTGATAATGTTAAGTCAAAGGAGTCTAGTGGTATGGAGATAAGCTGTAAAGAAATCAGAAATTTCTCCTGTAAAGAAGTCAAGGCATGAGAAATTCTGTTCTTAGCATGGGAGAATGTAGAGTTACATGTATTAAGATATATGTGATTGTGGGGAGAGCACGGTTAATAGTTTGATAGATGGCTTGGACACATGAGCGTGAGTCACTGAGTTCCACTGTGGATATACAAGTAAGAAGTCAGGGAATAAAGGTGCTATTCCAGCCAGATGAGTCACAGTCATACAAAGAATAAGCTAGGCTGAGAAGGAGGACAAAACTTGGGCCCTCCTGTTTCTAGACTGGGGAAGCAAAGGGGGAGCAGCTTTTTGGAAGCCATTGGAAGGGCGAGCAGTTCTATGGCACACTGCTGTCACAGCACAAGTGAGCACCATGGTATGGCTATTGGTGGACACCAAGGAACCAGGAACAGCTTCTGTGGGGTTTAGGAGGATAACCTCACTGACTTGGAGAGAATGGGAGAAAAGGCTGTAAAGACAAGTTCATTTGACTTTGGAGATTTGTTATCTGAATGGATGTTTTATAAACTATAATAGGACTCATGTAGTAAACCTGGCTTTTTGTAACTATTGTAGTGATGCTCCGGTGAGTGAGCTGTCCCTTGAGCTGCTCCTGCTACAGGTTGTTTTGCCAGCATTGCTGGAACAGGGACACACGAGGCAGTGGCTGAAGGGGCTTGTGCGTGCATGGACTGTTACTGCTGGATACTTGCTGTGAGTATGGCAGCTGACTCTGGGCATCTATATTATCTGTGTCTGTAACCTTTCCTTTTTTCCTTTGTTCTAAAGCCAGGACCTCATGCACACTACACAAATGTGTATACTACAAAGTAACAACTACAGCCCCATATTTTATTTTTAATTTTCTTTTTGGGGTGGGGGGGGTTGGCTTTTTTTTTTTGAGACAGGGTTTCTCTGTATAGCCCTGGCTGTCCTGGAACTCACTCTGTAGACCAGACTGGCCTCGAACTCAGAAATCTGCCTGCCTCTGCTTTCCAAGTGCTGGGATTAAAGGCATGCGCCACCACTGCCCGGCTGCCAGTCTTGTTTTATAACCTTTCTGAAAAAAGTGTGTTCTGTGTTCCACTTGATAAAACCTAGTTTCAGAGGCTGTAGAGATGGCTCAGCAGTAAGAGTGCCTGCTATTCTTCCAGAGGACCCACTTCATTTCCCAGCAGTAATGTCAGGCTTGTCACCATGGCCTTTGAGTCCAACTCCGGGGATCTGATACGTTTTCTAGCTCTGTGGGTACCCACAGTGCATGTGTCATACAGATATATACATGTTCTCAAATAAAAACTCATAGAAAACTCTCATTGTAATATGAAACAGTTGAATACTGTCTGGAGGTTACCCATTCAAGGAGGCTCTGTGCACACTGTCCCTCTTGTGCAGGCTCACTGCTGTTCCTTTTGTGTTAATAGATGTGGCAGACAAAGGGATTGCGGCCAGATCAGTGCAGTTGCACTACATGGCATCTTCTATGGGGATGTGACAGTACCATCAATGCATACTTGCCTAAAAGTTAAAAATACAGTGCATTTAAAGACTACTTTATACTTATTTTAGGGATTCTATTCCTGTTATCTAGACTAAATGCTAAATGCTAAGGTTTGATTTTTTTTTTTTTTTTTTTTTTTTTGTTACTTAGTTGCTTTTTGTGTTGTGAGAAAATACCCAACAGAAGCAACTTATGAGAGTATTTATTTTGGCTTACATTTTCAGGGTAGACCCCATTGTGGTGGGGAAGTCTTGGCAGCAGAAGCTTGAAGCTTCTGTTCACATTAAATTTGCATTCACGAAGCAGAGAGTAAGGATTGCTGGTTTCTCTCTTACAGCTTGCTTACCCAGTTTATTCTGTCCAGGATCCCTGTCCTTTCGAGGGAATGGTGTCACCTACTTTTAGGATGAGTCTTACCACCTCAGTGTAATTTAGATATTCTTTCACTGGCATTCCAAAGACTTGTATACACATATGGAAGTTTCTGTGAAATACTTGGCACAGTATGGTATATTACTGTGGGATGTAGACTTGGTTATATTTTATGATTGAACACTGCCCTTCTCCCCAGTGCTGCTCTTGTCTGAATCGTTTGTTGCTTCTGCAGGAGACACAGCAGTCATTAAGAAAGAAGAAAAAGGTTCCCTCTGTGGAGCCTAATGCTGACTGACTGTGCTTTCCCCTAAATCACTGACTTCTTCCCAGATGTTAGATGAGGAAACACAGGATAGGTTGAATTTGTGGAGTGCCCACAAGCTAGCTAACAGAGTTGGAAGGGTTTGATTTGAAGCAGACTAGCATTTAGGCCAGACAGCAGGAGTAACGCTCTCTATATCATCCTCATAGATGTTTTCTATCCTTTAAGAAAATATGTCATACCTGTCATTGTCACTGTGGCCTAGAATGAGACTCACTGGTGTAACTTTTGTGTAGGGACCTTCATTCCTACTTGCTGGGAGACCAGGAAGAAAACGAGAACAGTGCAAACCAGCAGGTCAACAATAATCAGCCTGCGCGAAACAATAATGCTGTTCCTGCTGGGGAAGGTCTGCATGCAGCCCATCAAGCCATACTCCAGCAGGGAGGACCTGTTGGCTTTCAGCCTTACCGCCGGCCTTTAAATTTCCCACTCAGGGTAAGTCCATATAGCCTGAGTTCTATAAATTCCTTTTTCTTTCACTAATTGAGAATTAGTGCTATTGAAATTGGTGTTGTGTAGCTATGACATTTGGTTCCTAGAAAGAAACTTGTATTACTCTCATTGTGCAGCTTAAATGTTCAAAATAAGTTTATTAGATTTTGAAGATGGGTACTATGTGGACTTTATTTTAGTTCTTGTTTGCGAGAAAAAGATCACAAATTAGAAGCTAGCAAGATGGATAACATTTCAGCGTGTGTCAGGAACTGTAATGATATGTTAATGTTAGCCTCTGATTTAATCCCTACTTACAGCAGCTATTGGGTCAGAACAGAAGTGTGTTTCTTAGTAGGGCAGAGAAGCAAGAAGCACAACAATGAGTGTGGGTTGTACACATACGACCTTCATGGCTCCTCACTCTGGCTTCTGCCCATCCCAGAGTGCTGTATGTCACAGCTTCCCTGGTCCCTCACCTCTCCTCTACATACAGCATCTCCTAAGTATATTCAGTTATCTGTAGTTTTGAGCTTACCATGTCCAGTGTGTCCTTAAGGGCCTGGCATTTAAGATGTGGGTGGTCATCTCATGTTGATAGCTAATGAAACCGAAGAACAGTTTAGCTAAAAATAGGCCTGTTCCATCGTCTCAAAGCTAGCAGCCAGTGTGTGATTCAAAGTCTTGTTAGAAATTTATCCTGATCATTAGTACCATTTATATGCAATGTGTTATATTTCAAATCCTTGTTTATAATGGTTTGAGATAGTGAGTGATCATTTTGAAATTTTGGTCAATTATTTAAATATCTCCTCCTTGGTTCTTTTTCTATAAAAATAGTTGTCTTATTTTTAGGTTACCTGTAAACATATCTTGAGTGTCTGATATTTTGGATGTGTGTTAAGGCTGTAGAAATTATGCACGCAGCCCTCATCCTAAACTACATTTAGACTACTTTTGGAAATTAAAAAACAAAACCAAATAGTAGCAAATTTGGGTTTTCAGAGTAGATGTTTGCTGAGGGCACTGTGACTGCTTTCGGGCAGGGGCCACTGGTTTGCAGTAGAAGTGTGTAGAAATCTTCATGGAGGAGGTGATAAATAAGCTGCCTGTGTTGTGAGAGGACAAACATTTTTTAAAAAGAGGAAAATAGAAAGGGCATTCCAGGCATTTGCCAGGAAAGGGCATATTGGGCATGGTAAGCTTGGAGTTGAGGGAACTGAGTGTATTTAGAGGATGGGGTCTATACAGAGGAGAGGCGAAGGGCAGGGAAGCTATGGCAGGCAGGACTTCTGGATAGGCAGCAGCTGAGTGGAGAGCCTTGAACATTATGTGTACTGTAGTTGACACTCAAGATTTTATATTTCCTGCTTCTGGTCCCATTGAGAAACACATCTGCTCTAAGGCAGTAAGTAGCTTATTCTAAACAATGTTGCTTATAATGATAAAGGAAACAAAAAGGTCTTTTCTTCAGTTCTGTGTCTGTGAGTCTTAAAAGCAGACACTTGGCCCTCTTGCTGGGGTTGTTAGGGGGCACATCAGAGACAGAATCACTAAGGGCTTTTCAGGCAGGCCAAGCTGTAGTCTTAGCTGAATTTTTTCTCATCAGGGACACATGATCTCTCTGTGATCTTGGAGAAGGTGGGTAAGGTAGAAAGTGAGCTTTCTGTCAGCCCCAGAGAAGGGATCTCCCTCCTCTTTGTGTGCTGCTGTTCCATTAGTACTTGCCAGCACAGAAGCCACTGGCTGTGTGTATGTATTTACAGTTAAGATTAGTGAAAATAAAACTTAAAGTTCTGCTATTACATTGTACTATTCACATGTCATGGGCTCAATAGCCACATGTGGCCAGTGACTGCTGTGCTGGACAACACAGAGCTAGATGTCTCTGTCAGCACACAGAACATTCTAATTGAGTAGCAATGTTGCTCAGTTTAAAACAATGGATATTTTAAATTTGCTAGTTTTGGGTGAGTTTTGGGTGAGCCTGAGTATACGTATATTTGTTTCTTTTTTTTTTTTTTTT
>NW_022196914.1:27075992-27101680 GCF_008632895.1 Mastomys coucha | reverse complement strand
TTTTTTTTTTTTTTTTTTTTTCGGTATTCTGGTTTTGTGAAAGTGAACTCTTATTTTCCAAAGGCTCTCTACCCTGAAAGCACAGGTGCAGCCTATCTCCTGCCCCTTTTTCTTTCTCTCCTTGGTGCTGGGAGTACGGGCAGCACGTGTTCTGTACCCAGTGGTGGGATTGTATAGTGGAGGTATTATGTGGATTTGAGGAGTATCAGAATACTTTGAGGACATGTGAACCACTTATGAACTTTTCTGTTTTGCATTGCAGATATTTCTGCTGATTGTCTTCATGTGTATAACATTACTAATTGCCAGCCTCATCTGCCTTACTTTACCAGGTATGAGTCTATCTAGCTTCCAGCTGTTAAATGCTAAGACTCTTTTCTCAAAAGATGTCATATCAAATAGAAATTGGGAATATAGTCCTAATGTTTGGTTCATAGTCTATTAATCCCTTTGGGATACTTAACCTAGTTGGACTCCATAACCTCACATGTTTCAGAAACATGAGTCTGTTGCAGAGCATACACTACAGTCTCTCAGTTTTCATAGTATGTTGCAGTGTGGGATTTCAAAGTCATTTAAAGAGTTAGACTTTACTAAAATCTGGGATTTACAATTGTTGCTCTTCCCTGATGTTTCTTTTGTTAGAAATGTCAACCAGTGTTTCTTCATCTAACGAGGAAGGCACTCTTGGTTGGATATAATAGCTTGCCATCCTCTCCAGAGATGCCCTCAGTGGGATAGAGTCCAGTGCATTGGCTAACCGTAAAATAGCTTGTCCTCTGCACTCAGGACATTTCAAACCATGCAGATAGCTGCTATCCACCACGCAGTGGACTGAGCACTTATTTTGATTACACCACTAAGCTAATAATTTCATAATTAAATTTGTATTAAATATTTGGTCCCATGAGTTATAAGAGTGAGAAAAAAAAATTAGGAACATTAAAGTTAGCTTAAAGTGATGTTTCTTAAAAACAAAACAAAAAAACAAAAAACAAAACAAAAAACGGTAAAGCAAACATTTTTTAAATTGAAGAAATTGTGATTTTTTTTTTTTATTTTTATTTTTTTCGAGACAGGGTTTTTCTGTATAGTTCTGGCTGTCCTGGAACTCACTCTGTAGACCAGGCTGGCCTCAAACTCAGAAGTCTGCCTGCCTCTGCCTCCCAAGTGCTGGGATTAAAGGCATGTGCTACCACTGCCCAGCTGTAATTTTTTTTTTTAACCTTCATTTGGTTAAAAGTTAAATTGTACTATTTCTGTGTAGAGAATAACCATTTTTAGAGATTCTTTGAGAATTTTTTAATGATTCACCCCTTCATTCTTTTCCCTAACTCCTCCCAGATCTCATCTCCCTAAATCCTCAAGTTTCTTTCCTTTCTTTCTTTTCCTTTTCTTTTCTCTCTTTCTTTTTTTTTTTTTAATAGTTTATTAACTGATCCAGCCTAGTTGGTACTGCCCGTGTACTATTGGATATGAGGCCTTCCTTCCACTAGGCCAGCAGTTCTCAACCTGTGGGTCACAACCCCCTTGGGGATCACATAACAGATATTTAATTATAATTCATAACAGAAGCAAAATTACAATTATGAAGTAGTAATGAAATAACTTTGGTTGGGGGTCAGCACAACATGAGGAACTGTATTAAAGGGCAGTAACCCTAGAGAGGTTGAGAATCGGTGCTCTCGACTATTGTCAGCTTATCGGAGTCTATAACCTTCCCTTGTAGCTGCTGTAGTTCCCCAGGTAGGGTCATGATGGGCTCATGAATTCCTTCCTACCCATGAGGGAAGTTGATTAGCTTGATCCTGTCACACTGTATGCCAGCAGATACAGCTGGTGTGAGTTCATGAGTGCTATGGTCCAGCTTTGCTGTGGTTGACACTTTCTACTCCCTCTTCCTCAATGATTTCTGAGCTTGGGGAGTGGGGATGTGTATGATATAGATGTCCTCTTGCTAAGCACTTTACGTGAAGACTTCTGACCTTAAAGTTCCTTGTCCTTTTCAAATCACAGCTGGCTAGCTACCTAGCTCCAGTGTGAACATACGGTTTCTATGTTCCATTTCCATGCTTTTATCAGAATTTTAAAAATCAGTAAAACCTGGGCAGTGGTGGCACATACTTTAATTCCAGCACTTTGGAAGCAGAGATTTTTCCAAACTCAAAATCTCTTGAGTTTGAAGCCAGTCTAATCTACAGAGTGAATTCTGGGACAGGAAGTGATACACAAAGAAACCCTGTCTCAAAAAAACAAAAACAACAACAACAAAAAATAAAAGAAACTAGTTTTTATGCTTTAATTTAGTAATGTGAGTAATTGAACATCACTGAACACTGTTAAACATTGCCCTTAAATCTGTCCTAGCATGGTAGAAGAATAATTTACGTTGATAACAAAAGAGCTTTGATGGGGCACATTTGAGGGTAACAGGCCTGCTTCCTCCTCTAGGTTATCTCTTAGCTACAACATAACTTGTGAACCCATCTCCCCTCTCAAAAGGAGAGCAAAGGGGGAGGAAGAGAAAGGATGGGAGAGGTAAAGCAATGAGGAGAGAGGGAATAGAAATAGGCTATTAAATGGAGAACTAATCTAAAATCTCAGAGGCAAACTGTAAAGTAGACATTTATATAGAGCACTAAATACTTTTTACAGGTGTCAGCGGTGAGTTTGGTGTCTTAGAATTAGTATGCACATTTACTTATTTCATGGAACAAATATATCTGTCCTCTTGTGGATTGAACCTCAGGGCTCAAAATGGTTGACTGTGCTCCCGGTCCAGCTTTTATCTTTAAAAGAGCCATTTTCATAGACTATTTTGTGAGTTGATAAGAAGTCTGTTTATTGTATGGCTTGTAATGCTTGACTGGAGCTAACCTAGTTTGACTAGGAGGTAGTATATAGTTCATCAGGCAAAACCATGAGCTTAATCATATAGTCATGCATTCAAATATATCTCCATACTATGTAACTGATGAGTCAAGCAGGGCCTATGGCTGAGCTTTTCTTCCTCTTCTTTCTCCTCTTCTTCCCCTCTTTTCCTCTCTTCTTCCCCTCTTTTCCTCTCTTCTTCCTCCTCTTCCTTCTTTTTTCTTAATTCCTCCTCCCTTCTTTCTCTTCCTTCTCCTTCTTTCCTTCTTTCTTTTTCCCTCCTCCTCTTCCTCCTCCAACTTTTTCCTCCCCTGAGTTAGGATTTCTCTGTGTAGCTCCAGCTGTCCTGGACCTTAGGGCTCTGTAGGCCAGGCAGGCCTGGAACTTAGAGATCCACCCGTGCCTGCATTGCAAGTGCCAGGATTAATGGCATGCACCATCATGCCCATCCCTGTAGTCTTTCAAATGGAGGATGTTGAATGAAAGGTTAACTTAGAGAATGACTGAGATGATAGATAGGAAATGCTTAGCACACTGACCCTCTATCTAGGTATTCAGGTACAACATTAGGAGAACAGTCCAGAACCAACAGAAGAGTAGAGATTTATTCATCTCTCAAGTCTTTTTGAGAATCAGTTATATAAAGAAAGTTAAAAAAGATCTGCTTGAGCACTTAACTTTGTGGTTGCACCAGAGCTGCACTGTGACCCACACTTGAGAGTCCAGCATTCAGGACACCAAGGCAGGAGGGTCAATTTTGAGTTTGACACCACCCTAGACTAAGGTGTGAAGCCCTGTCTCACAACAAAAGAAAAAAGCTCAAAACTGACAATCTTTAGGAAGATCTCGTCTGTATCTTACTGTTCCATGTTGGTGTTGGTTTTTTAAAGGAAAGTTTATACAGTATTCTTTGATGCTATGTTATTGTTTATTTTAAAAATAATTTTAATTTTCTGTGCTAATGAATGGATCATTTGGGAGAAAACCAAATTATTTGTAATGTTTCTAGATAAAGTACTGATAGCACAAATAATAGAAAACTTGTATCTTTATCCTCTTAGTATAATAATTTCAGTTGGTAATAAAAAAATAACAAAAGTAGCCAGGCGGTGGTGGCGCACGCCTTTAATCCCAGCACTTGGGAGGCAGAGGCAGGTGGATTTCTGAGTTCAAGGCCAGCCTGGTCTACAGAGTGAGTTCCAGGACAGCCAGGGCTAGACAGAGAAACCCTGTCTTGAAAAACCAAAAAAAAAAAAACCAAAACCCAAAAGCACTAATACTTATAACAAACCAGGCTAGAATAAATTAGTAAATGGCCTGGCAGATCAGGGTGCATATTCTGGGACAATCAGTTCGTCGACTCTCTGTGTTTTGGGTGTTTCTTAATCAAGTAATTATATTTCCTAAAGGGTTGTTGGTTGTTTTTGTTTATTCTGATGTGAAAATATTTATAAAATGTCAAGATTACAGTTCTCTTTACCTAGCCACATGTCTCATTTGTCAGCCTTTCTATTTTCAGTATTTGCTGGCCGTTGGTTAATGTCATTTTGGACGGGGACTGCCAAAATCCATGAGCTGTACACAGCTGCTTGTGGTCTGTATGTGTGTTGGCTAACCATAAGGGCTGTGACGGTGCTGGTGGCCTGGATGCCCCAGGGACGAAGAGTGATTTTCCAGAAGGTTAAAGAGTGGTCCCTCATGGTAGGTTTCTGTAACAAGAGATTGCTCTTATTGATGGTAGTAAATACTTTTACAGCTATTTCCCATTTGTTTTCTTACTGTGTTAATAGTTTTCAAAAGAGTTACCTTTTTGTCAGAAAGCACATTTGTTTAAATGTGCTTTCTACTTTCCATTTCACTTGAACCATAGTTCTAGAAGTACCCAGACATACTTAAGAGTCAACAGAAGAGTGAGCTGCTAAGTAATCTCATAAACAAACTAAGAATTACAGAAAATGCCTTTGGAGATGGGAAAGTCATTCTCAAAAATCCTGATTTCACATAGGAAGTCCTTTTCTGATTGTGGTATGAATTCCTGTACACACCATTGGCTGGGCTAGTAAATATGGTAGGGCACTTATCTGCCTAGTCATTTGGATAATCAGCTCTGCATTTTGAATCTGACTTTATATTTTGCTTTCTCTTGGAGTTTATACATTTATATTTATGCTGAAACCATTTTTAATGCTTTAAATGTATTATTTGCACAATTTGGTACCTCATGTTAACTTGGTAATACCTGTGGATATGTAGTTTGTTTTAATCAGACTAGCAGATTCCACTTTTCCATCATTGTACAATTATGTGTTGATAACATTTATGTTTGTAGTGAGAGATTTATTGTAGTTTGAGTGGAGGGGGTTTAATTGCTACTTAAGTCCATGGGTAATGAACCACTTCCCTATATTTAAAATACAGAGAACAGCTAAGTTTAGTTTTATTTGGTAATTCATCCTATCTTCACAAATGCCATGTAAAGAGATATGTGTCCCACTAATACCATGTTTGGTCATATGTAAGAGTATCCACTGAAGTCACCTTAAAAAGAGGTCACCAGAACCAAACGTCATTTTAAAGACTGATTACATTGTCAGTATTTTATAGTTTCTTTACTTTATTTATAGTTTCTTTACTTTATATCAGTTTATTCTTATTTTGCTACTTAATCCAAATTTTAAAGCTGCATTATGAGTACATTAGCTATAGCTACTAATGTATTGAACAGATAGGCAGCATTTCTTGATTTAAAAAAAAAGACTATTCTGAGTGGTTTGATGAATTAATTTAACTGGAGTTAGGGTGAACTACCAGTTTTCTTGAAGGCTCACAAATCAGCTTATGAGTTAGGTTGCTTTGGGACCAGTGTTTTGGCAAATCGGTGTTTTTGCAGGGAGATAAAAGTCAAGTACTGAGAAAGATTTTGGAGGAAAACATCATAGTCAATTTGTTAACTGTATATAACAGTAAATGAAATGGGGGGGGAGCCCTTTTATAGCAACAATCAGTAGTAATGTTAGGTTTTTTTTTTTTTTTTTTTTTTTTTTTTTTATAGCTTGAGCTCTGCACTTGTTGAGATCACTTAATGGGGTTGGGTGACTCAGCTTATAAAGCTCTTGAGGAAAGCTGAAAACCTAGATTCAGTCCCCAAAATCCACATAGCATGCTGGGTGTGGAATGTATTCTTATAATCTCAGTGATGAAGAGGCAGAAACAGGAGGCTCCTGGGGTTCACTAGCTGAACAGTCTACTCTAATAGATGAGTTCTGTGCAAGTGAGACATCCTTTGTCAAAGGAGGGATGGTATTTAAGATTGTCTTCTGGCCTCCATTTACATGTGTACACATGGACACCTGTGCAGGTGTGCATTAAAAAAAAAGAAATGTGGCTGGGGAGTGGTGCCTCCCATTAAGAAATCAGACAGTTGCCAGGCGGTGGTGGCACACGCCTTTAATCCCAGCACTTGGGAGGCAGAGGCAGGTGGATTTCTGAGTTCGAGGCCAGCCTGGTCTACAAAGTGAGTTCCAGGACAGCCAAGGCTACACAGAGAAACTCTGTCTCAAAAAACAAACAAACAAAAAAAAATGTTCACATATGCATTTAAATAAAGAAATTCCACTGAAATATATAACATAAAAATGTGTTGGGAATCAGGTCAAAGAGAAAAGCCAGCCTGAAAGTGGAATACAGTTTGTCAAGAGGAAGATTCTCTGTAATGATTCTGTGCCTTGTTCCTACTAGATAATGAAGACTTTGATAGTTGCTGTGCTGCTGGCGGGGGTTGTCCCCCTGCTCCTAGGGCTCCTGTTTGAGCTGGTTATTGTTGCTCCTCTGAGGGTCCCTCTTGATCAGACTCCCCTCTTCTACCCTTGGCAGGTAAATGTGTATGTTATCCTCGTGATTATTGCTAATTATATGGGATCAGAAAAAAATATCTTTTGAATATTTTTGTTTATTTTATACAGTTGTTTATTTTATTCTAGGAACCCATGTAAAGCTGTTAAAATGTTCTCTTTTACTCTTGCTTTTAAGATATAAAAGCCATATAACTTCCTTTCTTGGAATACTTTATGATTAAAAGGTTGCCCTTCACTGAACTTGCTAGCCAGGACTCCCCTCAGCGACAGATGTCTGGACCATGCATATGCTGTGGGATGCACTTGTTCCCCATCTCCTTAAATAAGTAATGAAATTTAAAAAGTTTAAAGGAGTATTTTGTGCTGTGGTAAGGATTTAGGGTTCTAAGCAGGGACTAGTGCTTATAGGGTTTGATGTACATTGTCTAAAATGTCTCCATGGGATGCAGGGGGTGGGTGGTTACTGGCTGGCTGAAGGAGGGGGTGGAGGCAGCTTGCCACTACCATGGCTTCAGTAGTAGTAGGAACTCTAGTAACAGCTCAGGAAAACCACACATGCCTGAGCTTCAACACAAGCCTTTGGAATAATTCCTTTAAACCAAAAAAGTCTTATTGCAACATAAGTTATCTCAGGCCATAGTAATAACACAGGACAAGCAACAGCCATAGTTGATAAAATAATAGCATTCATTTTATTTCATTACTGAGATCTCCATTAATGCCTAGACTTGTCTATATTTTCTTGAGGAAATAATGGAGATTTCTAAAAGATACAAGACTATTTTGTTCAATTTGAGCTTTTACATATTAATCTCCTCTTCATTTTTTATTAGTCCTTTGAGAGTTTGTACAGTGTATTTGATATTTATTCCTTTACCCCATTCTTCGAAGATTCATTTCCCCTTCCCTAACTAGCCCTAACCTTGTGGCCTTTGGGGGTGGGGATCTTTTTAATCCATAAAATATGAACTGCCTATGTACTTTTCGAAGTGTGGTTTTTACCCACCAGTGGTAGAGCTCTTAAAGAGAACTGACTGTGTTCCAGATAACAGTAGCTTAGCTAAATGTCCTGCACCAGTCTTGGGCATCTTCTGTTTCAAAACTAAGCAACTTTTTTATAGGCTTACTTTTGAGGTCAGTGAAGATGTGTTAAGTATAAGTATTCTTGTTTCTTCTCTAACCATAGGACTGGGCGCTGGGAGTGCTGCATGCCAAAATTATCGCAGCTATAACTCTTATGGGTCCTCAGTGGTGGTTGAAAACTGTCATTGAACAGGTAAGAAGCCAATTTCATAGAAAGAGACTTTGAAATGGGTCATGGTTATATTCAGCTAATGGAATTTTTTTTTATGTTTCTGCTTTTCTGAGCTCTATTTTCATCAGTGTGCACATACAGCTTTTTTCTTTTTTAAATGTGTGTGTGTGTGTGTGTGTGTGTGTGTGTGTGTGTGTGTGTGTGTGTGTCTGACTGACTAAGTGCACCTATGTAAGGACAACTTCTGGGAGTTGGTTTTCTCCTTCCACTGTAAGTTTTGGGGATTGAATAGGTTGTCAGGGTTTTGCATAACAAGTGCTTTTACCCATTTGATCAACTTTTGCTGGCCTCTTTTTCCTTTTTTTGGGAGGGTAGGGTTTGGAAGGGGGTTTTGAGGCCAGGTTTCTCTGTGTAGCCCTGGCTGTCCTGGGACTCACTCTGTAGACCAGGCTTCCCTTGAACTTGGAGCTCTGTCTGCCTCTTCCTCCAGAGTGCTGGGATTAAAGGCATGTGTCACAATGCCTAGCCTCTTTCTCCTTTTAAAAAAGAGGAAGAAGTTTTGTTTTCTTATATTGTGGCTGTTAAAATAATTTATGTCTTGAGAATGAGTAATTATTAAAGAAGTAACTTTGAATTCTAGCTGATACAGTGCTTTTAAGAAACATTAACAAAGTTTTAAGGAATTTATAAGCCAGAAGAAATGGGGATTTGAAACTGCAGCCCGCCTATTGGGAGAAAAAGAACAAATGTGATAAAGTCTAGTTAATAGCCATATCTCCTGTTTCGTCCCTTCAGTTGCAGCACTTGAGATGTGGAGATGGGTTCATGTATTCAAAGTCATCCTCACCTATATAGCTAGTTCAGGGACAACTGGGCCATATGAGACCCTGTTTTAGAAGGCCTGGGGGCAGTACATAATGAGGTTTATCAATGGTTCTTTCTAGGTAGGCCTACAAATATTCAAGTTGTCTATAGCTGACCTTTGCCCTTCTTAGTAAGGGTTAGGAGGGAGAACCACCTTTTGTACCTTCTTTCTCTGAAAAGACGGGCAGGATGGATTGAGTACTTTCCTGCATGTACTGCTTTCAGTGGCCTCCACCTAAAACCACTTATGCCAAGGATGTCAAGGTTCAGTGCTTATTCTGGTTTCCTGTTTTTGTCAGTCACTCATAACTCACTCAAAGGTTAGCCAGTAAGTTAAAATATCTATAACTTTGACTAAAGTGGAGAAAAAGTTGACCCTCATTTTTTCACTGCAGATATTCTAATGAAACTTAGTATTCATACTTGTCTTTCTTTCTTTCTCTCTTTCTTTCTTTCTTTCTTTCTTTCTTTCTTTCTTTCTTTCTTTCTTTCTTTCTTTCTTTCTTTCTTTCTTTCTTCTTGGGGAGGGGGGTGGTTCTTTGTATAGCCCAGGCTGTCCTAGAACTCACTCTATAGACTAGGCTGGCCTTGAACTCAGAAATCCATCTGCCTCTGCCTCCCAAGTGCTGGGGTTAAAGGTGTGCACCACCACTGCCCAGCTCAGTATTCATATTTCTAAGCCTGTACTAGATAAAAGGAAGTTACTATTCATATAGCAGATGGGGTGGGGCTGCTCAGGAATACTCTGATTACATAGCATCTAAGACTGTTTGCTCTGATAGGAAACTATCAGGTAACTTGGTTATCATAGTGCTGACCTTGAAAAAAGTAGATTGTGCTTTTGAACACTAATTGATAGCTCATTTCAGAAAAAATAAACTTATCCATATAGCCCTATTAGATATTTTAGTACATTCTTCTTTAAACTTTAGTTATCTAGAAAATGTACTCAAGGATAGCTCAGCCTTTTTATTGTTAGTAAATTGCTAGGAAGGTAAGGTCTTGTAGGGTCCATGGAGTTAAGACCCACCCAAAGGCAGTAGTTCTCTCTGCCCAGTGTACACAAGAAAATCATTCAGAGTTATCCTTGGACCTTCCAGCCATTGATTCTTAGTCCAAGAGTGGGGCCACTGCGTGTGTGTATGGCAGCATATACCTTCAGGATAGAAATAGGAGAAAGTCTTCCAGTTGAAACTGACCTTTCAAAGAAGTCTGGAAATAAAGTTTATTAGTAGCTGGGAGGTAAGAAATGTTGTTGATATTTGTGGGATCCCCTTGTCTGCTGCATTATTTTAGACTGAGGAGGGGGACAGGGTTGTGAGAGTGAGAAATTGCAGTAATTAGGGCCATTGAGAAACTCTGGGGTGCCTGCTCCTTAGTGCTAATGCATTTGGGTTGCTGTTGGAGATGGAAGATGTCTGCAGACCTTGGTGTGGTGGGTTGAGTTGGACTACACCTTGGCTTCCAAGAAGCTGTGAGTGAAGCTGAGAGAAGAACATGAGGGCAGTTCTGTCTTTTCCCTCTGTTACAACAATGCTGTCTATTTTCAAGGTTTCCTACTTCGATCCATTTTTTCCTGCAATACTATATAGTAGCTTTTTCCTAAGATAATTGGGGTTTCCTAAGTACCACAACACTCATGTGAACATCAAAGGACAAGTTGGGAGAGTCCTCTCCTGCTGCCATATGGGTCCCAGGAATCTAACTCAGGTTGGTCTTGGTAGCAGTCACCTTTATCTGCTGGTCATTCAATGGCCCACACCCTAACCATTACTTTTTAATGTTTCAGGTTTACGCAAATGGTATTCGTAACATCGACCTTCACTATATCATTCGTAAGCTGGCAGCTCCAGTGATCTCTGTGCTCTTACTTTCCCTGTGTATACCATATGTCATAGCTTCTGGCGTGGTTCCTTTATTAGGTGGGTAATGCTGGTTATGAACCTTTCAAAGAGTACTTTCATTAGAACATTAACACATACACACACACACACACACAAAGTTCAAAAAAGAATTTGCTGTAATTTTGGCTGTTTGGAATAGCCTACTTCTTTTTTATAGTGTATTTATTGAGGTGTATTACAGTTTTCCCATTGATAGTATGTAGACTTTAAGAATTACAATTTGATTTTACACTTAAATCTTTTCATACATGTTCATGTGTGTATTAGAAATTTCTTAGTGAGGGTATATGATACATTCCTAGTAATCCCAGCATTCAGGAGGCTGAATGAAGCTTTAAGATTATAAGTTGGAGACCTGTTTGTGCTACATATCAAGATCTTGTCTCAGTGAAAAAGGGAAAAATAGATTCTGTTGTATCTCTTGGAAAGCTCTTTTTATTGTTTTTTTGTTTTTCAAGACAGAGTTTCTTTGTGCGTCCTTGACTGTCCTGGAATTAGCTCTGTAGACAAGACTGCCCTCAAACTCCTGCCTGCCTCTGCCTCCTGAGTGCTAGGATTAAAGGCATGTGCTACTGCCCTGGAAACAAAAGGAGTAATGGTAGTAAATTAATAAAATTAATAGTAAAGTGTTTATTGGCACTGTCTTGGTGCTTTATTACTACTGTCTTGGTAGTTTATTACTCTCTGTGTGTGTTTAAGAGCAGTTTTGGATAATATTACTTGGAAAACAATAAAGAACTGTCCACCTTATTTTGAAATAGGGTATTTCATTGGCCCATAACTCACTTTTAGGCAAACCTGGCTAGCCATTGAACCCTAAGGATTGGTTTTATCAATTTCAGCTTAGAGATGAGGAAACTGAAGTTCATAGAGATTAAGCATCTTCCACAAATTGTGGATTTTAAGGAGAGGAAGATTTGAGCTATGCTGGGCTCCAGAGTGCACAGGTCTTTGACCACACTGGAGGAGTGATGTTTGGATTAAACCAGTTGCGAGGCTTAATCTCTTACTTGGAAATATTTCCTCTGCCTTTAAAGATTTCCCTATTTGAAAGAAGAGTTAAAACTCATAAGCTAAAATTTGAAAAGGAAGCATTTGACTGTTATAAAAATGAATACATTTTTTGGGGTTTTTTTTGGGGGGGTTTTTTTTTTTTTTGGTTTTTTTTTTGGTTTTTCAAGACAGGGTTTCTCTGAGTAGCCCTGCTGTCCTGGAACTCACTCTGTAGACCAGGCTGGCCTCAAACTCAGAAATCCGCCTGCCTTTGCCTCCCAAGTGCTTGGGACTAAAGGCGTGCGCCACCACCACCTGGCAATACATGTTTTTTGATATTCTGTGTTTGGAAGTGTGGAAAGACAGGGTCTCAAGCTGTGTAGATGATGGTGACCTTGAATTTTTCATCCTCCTGCCTGTGTCTCCCTAATGCTGGCTATCTTAGTTAGAGTTTTATTGCTGTTAACACTATGACCAATATAACTCCTATGGAAAACATAATTGGAGCTGGCTTCATTTCAGAGGTTTAGTCCATTATTATCATGATAAGAAGCATGGCAGCATCCAGGTAGACATGGTACTGGAGAAGAACTGAGAGTTCTATATCTTGATCCAGAGGCAACAGGTGACTGACTGTGCTTCATACTGGTTGTAGCTTGAGCAGAGCATATAATGACTTCAAAATCTGCCTCTACAGTGACACACTTCCTCTAACAACGCCACACCTCCTAATAGTGTCACTTCCTATGGGCCAAGAATTCACACAAGTCTATGGGGGCCATTCTTATTAAAGTACCACACTGAGGTTATAGGTTATGTCCTTTTATGCTGTGGTGCAGGGTATGGAACCCAAGGCTCTGTTCATACTAGCTAAGCACTCTACCATTTGACATCCCCCTAGTCAGCTCTTTCATTATATAGGCACAGTCTTTGTTATTGAACTTAAGGCCTCACACAGGCTAGGCAAGCACCTATTCCCTAGTCTGCACAAGCACAGGATTTTAGTTTTTTAAACAGTTGACATAGCTGAGACATATAAATGAAAACACCAACTGCTTGTGGAGTCCAGGATATCTGTACTTGATGAAACTCTTGGAGCACCTGCCTGCACTCCCTTATGTCACAGAAGAGAGAAACAGATGATAGTGCTTGAGCCTAACAGAATGTTTGTGGAAGCTTCTGTACCCAGAGTTCTCTTCTTAGAGAAAAAAATACAAGACCACAAAACCATTTTTATTTATTTACTCTCTATTAGTTTAAATCCGGGAAGAGTAGCATCACCCAGGTTCTGTGTCCAGTGGCTATTGCAGGAAGGTTGCTTTGGACTTGGGCGTGATCCATTCTAGGTTTCTGTGGGCCTGAGTTTCTTTTCCACAGATCACCCTGTTTTTGTTTCAGTTGCCTCCAGAGTCACTGTATTATTTTTTGCTTTATACACAGATACACATAAGCACATCTCGTGCCTAAGTAGAACTCAGTTTCTTCTCGGGCATAAACACCTTCAGTGTTAAGAAGAGCTGCTTTGTGCTCCCCTTGGTTCTGGCTTGTAGTCAGCAAAAACAGTCTTGCACCAAAGCTTTCCAGAAAAACTTGCTGTTTTTAGAAGTCCTGTTCCCAGCAGGCCTCCACAGATGCCAAAATGCAGAAAGACCAGACCTCATTATTTTTTTTTTTTCTTTTCTTTTTGTTTTATTTGTTTGTTTGAGTTTTTTGTTTTGTTTTTTTAAAGATTTATTTATTATTATATATAAGTACACTGTAGCTGTCTTCAGACACTTCAGAAGAGGGTGTCAGATCTCATTATGGATGGTTGTGAGCCACCATGTGGTTGCTGGGATTCGAACTCATGACCTTCGGAAGAGCAGTTGGTGCTCTTACCCTCTGAGCCATCTCTCCAGCCCTATTTTGTTTTTTTGAGACAGGATTTCTCTGTATAGCCCTGGCTGTCCTGGAACTCACTCTATTGACCAGGCTAGCATTGAACTCAGAAATCTGCCTGCCTCTGCCTCCCAAGTGCTGGGATTAAAGGCATGTGCCGCCACCACCCGGCCAGACCTCATTCTTAATGCACAAGCTCATTGGTCCATTTTCTATTGCTTTAATAAAATTGTCTTTGTTTTTACAGGTGTTACTGCAGAGATGCAGAACTTAGTTCACCGGCGGATTTACCCATTTTTATTGATGGTTGTTGTGCTGATGGGAATACTGTCCTTCCAGGTCCGCCAGTTTAAGCGCCTTTATGAACACATTAAAAATGACAAGTAAGTTTAGAATTCTGTTCATCTAGCTACTCTTATGGTGATGTCATTTTGTGTGTTTGTGCTTGTCTTAGGATTTTATTGATATGAAGAGGCACCATGACCATATCAACTCTTATAAAGGAAAACATTTAATTGGGGCTAGCTTACAGTTAAGAGGTCTAGACCATTCTCATCATGGTGGGAAGCATGGCAGCATTCAGGCAGACGTGGTGCTGAAATAGGAGCTGAAAGTATTACATCTTGATCCGAAGGCAGTAGGAGACTATGTTCCACACTTGGAGACCTCAAAGCTCACCCTTACAGTGACACACTTCCTCCAACAAGGCCACACCTCCTAATAGTGGCACTTCCTGTAAGCCTATGGAGGTCATTTTTATTCAAACAACCACCGTGCTCAGTATGGTAAATTATATGAGAACAATGTTCATCTAGTGGAACATACTTAGATATAACATCAGCAGGTTTGTAAACAGATTGAGTGCATGGTGTGTTTATAGCTGGAGATAGGGGTATCCTAGTAAAGGATAAAACAGTGGAATTTCTGTAACTTCAGAGAAGTCTGAGTCCTCTGCTCTCCTGTGTTTTACAAAGAAAGCCAGTTTGTAACTGCCTGAACCTGAGATCCTTTGCAGCAGTATCAGCAGCACACCCTTGTTTGTGCATGCCCTGTTTGAGAGAAATTCCAGAGTCTCCGTTCTTACTCTGAGGATGTCTAAGAGGAATGTTTTCAAGAAGGAAATTTAAATTGTTCAAAACTTCTCTGAAAAATATACTGACAATAAAAATACAAGTACTATGAGGTGGAGAATAAAGGCTAGTCCCTGCAGGGAAGAAGGGTGTTCAGGGTGTCGGTTTAATTGCTGTTTCCGTAGAGGACGACTGCAGCGTTTTCCCTGCCTCCATCCTTCCTCATGCTGGAAACCCACCTGTCCTTAGGTTTACCCTTTTCTGTCTTCTCCTGTCTCTTAGGTTTTCATTAGGTTTTAATTAGCAGACAGAATATTGTTTCATCACAGCATTTTTAAGCATCATTTTTGTTTCTGTCCTATTTCCCCTCTGTCACCCTTCCCACCGTAACCACCTTCATGTCACAGAGAGGCTCCTGGTTCCCACTCTTCATTTCCCATTTCAGTGTACTTGTTAGCATGTGTTATCTGTCTCTGTGTGTGTACCATTTGGCATAGCTTGGTCTGTAGGAGGTCTGTAGAGAGAAGGGGACATGGATTAGGGTACAGGAGGTAGGTAGGTTGAAAGAGTGGAACATGAGTTCAGCATCTTGTTTCTCTTATTGAGTCAGTTTGGGTATTAGGCAGATTACCATCACTTAGTCTGTGTACTTTATATTTCTTTGCTTTTTCAGTGACATAGCCCTGCCCAAGTTCTTGACAAATCCTGATATAGATGATGATGTGTGTTGGGTAGGGCTCTGTATATTCTATTAAAGAGCACTATTATATACGACATTTACAAAATGCTCGCTTTCAAAAAATACTGCTTTGTTGAGGAGCAGTGGGGTAAGGAATGTTTAAGTTCAAGAAAAGAACTGGTCATGTGGAAAGGAATTAGATACTGAGATGATAGTGGATAAAGAAGCAGGAAGACTTGAGAGCCTCATAAATAGTGATGTCGGCAGAAGCAGAGAGATAGATGTCTTAAGAATTGTATGCCTTGACAGAATAGTGATAGATGAAAGTCAGGGTTAGAAGGTAATCCTGAGAAGCCTATGACAGCTGCATTGAGCCTCTTAACATGTGCCAAAGCCTTTGTCACGGGGCTTTGTATGCATTCCTTTTCTCAAAATAATCATGTCTCATGACACTACCATTCTTGTGTCACTAAAAAGTAAACTGAGACGCTGGGCAATGGTGGCGCACGCTTTTAATCCCAGCACTTGGGAGGCAGAGGCAGGCGGATTTCTGAGTTTGAGGCCAGCCTGGTCTACAGAGTGAGTTCCAGGACAGCCATGGCTACACAGAGAAAACCTGTCTCCAAAAACAAACAAACAAACAAAAGTAAAGTAAACTGAGGTCCCAGCCCTTCCTGACAGCTTATCACATGCAGACTCCACTTTTCACAAGTGTCTGTCTTTAATGGCCTGTCCCAGGTCTGTACTGGAGCCTGCAGAGGGTGCTCACTCTCACATATACCTCAGCTCTGACAGCTTGCTGCCCCTTGCCGTGGTGGTGGTGGGCAGGCTGTCCAGCTCCATACTTCACTGCTGTAGCCCACCCTGTTTGCCATGGCCTTTTCCCTTTCCAGCATGCAAGGTAGCAGCACTCTTGTGTTGATTGACATGGATTTAGTCTCACCAGCTACCTCTGACCTCTTTGAAATCTGCCCTCATTGCTTCTTTGCTCTAGAAAAGAGGTTTTCAGATCCTGCTTTTTTCCTATCTTGGCTGATTGCCTGCACTATTTGTAGTGTGCTTCCTAAAATCTTAGCACTAAGGTGACTTGTAAAGCATAAACCCTAGCAAAATGAAAAAAGGAAATCCCCTGCACCCATTTGGTCAGCAAGGGGTCTGCAGTGGCGAGGACTCCTAACCTCCCCAGTGTAGTAAAGGCCCCACCACTGTGCATTGTGTGCAGTCTCCACAGCTCTGGACCTTCACACAAACCACACCTTACCTAAGACCTTCCTCCAAAAGTGCTGGCCTTTGTGCTTGCTCTAGTTACCCCTCTAGCCTTCCTCTTGAAAGGTTGCTAGTAAGCTGATGTGAATACAGTTAACAAGGTGTCACTGGAAGAATGGTGTATGTATGTGTGAGTCACACAGGAAAGTGACCACCTTGTTTTTGTACTTTAGGTACCTTGTGGGACAGCGCCTGGTGAACTATGAGCGCAAATCTGGCAAGCAAGGCCCGTCTACGCCACCTCCGGTGCCATCCCAAGAATAAAGTGCTTGTCTCAGCTCCTTGAGCTTCTCCTTGCCTTTTCGTGTCCTTTGTTGTGGACTTCTCACTTGGAGATTCTCCTGTGATCTCAGCGTTGTTTAAATTAAATGTACTTGACTTGTGTCCTCAGCATTCAGATAGCAGCGCATCCGGCACTACTGCTCCTCCCTGCATCTGCCGACTTCACTGCTGTCTGAGATCTGTACATGTGTAAATAGGAGTTCCTTGATGCCCTAAAACCTTGGATTAAACAGAATGTGCATTGTACATCTTTAACAAATGTATATTAATTTATTAAATCTAGTTGTCACTTTATTTTGGACCTGCTGTGATCTCGACAGGAAATGTGCCACAGAGCAGTAGTGTATAGGCGAGACTTTGAGTGACATGTTTCGGAGCACAGTGCATGGTGTTGCCAGCAGTTTTCACCAGGTAACTGACTGCATCCTGTCCTTAGCTGGTCAGTCCTTACCAGGAGCCGAAAGAGCAGCAGAGCCTGTGGTAAGGGACATGGACAGAGTGCCTCACAGACAGTCGTGTTTGGAAATTATTACATGTAACACCAAAGCTGTTGTACATTTTCGACTGCCTGATTGTTTTCATGTGTCTGTGTTTGTAATATTGTATAGTATGTTGTGCTAGATGAGGAAATTGTTTTTAATTTTGATAATTTAATATTCCTAGTGATCAGCATTGGGAGTTGGGGTTTTTGTGCTTGTTAGGGGCATGTCTATATTTAGAAAGATAAACTACAAATGACAATTTTTTTTAGCCTCCTCCCCTTCCATACAGCTCTTTCTTTTTGTCAGCAGTGGCCAAAAGTGTCATGCCAGATGAGAAATCTAAGAGGATAACATCAGCAACGGTACCAGTTGTGACAGGTGGAGGCCCTAGGCCGTGGTGTGAGGCAGATTTGTCAGGGAAGATAAGTAGACTATCCTGGCTGCACACTGCAGCTGAGGCTCAGTTCATATACCAGGAAATCCTTGCTCTTAAGGCATGTTGTTTACAATAAACTGCAAATAAAACCAACTTTTATTTGTTTGAAAGGAAGCAGACTGAGTTGGCCTTCACTATAGGAAAGAGTTGCATTGGAGAAATGCTGTGAGATTTTAGAGAATTTAATACTCAGAGGAAGCCTGGTTCCCCTAGCCCAAGCTTCATGTTTAAAGTTTAAAGATTAGGATGGTTGTACGTCATCCAAGTGTTTAATGGTAAAGGTGTATTGTAAGGATAGTGCTAGAAGCTGTCGTAGACTGTAAAGAGTTCCGTGGAGTATTAAACCCATAGTTGGAAAGGTCTGAGGGCCCGCCCCCACCTCCAAATACAAAGCCAAACAAAAGGGTAAGAGCAGTGCTTTCTGGTCTTGTTGGTTTTTTTGATTTTGTCTTTTTCTTGTTCTTAAATTCACTAAGTGATAAGCAAATACTTTGTTTTAAAGCAGCATTATATTTTTTAAAAAAACAGTGCTTGCCATGGATCCAGTGTTAACACTGTCATTTTGTAAAATCCTTTCTCTCTGGTGTAAAGTAAGGTTCTTCTAGCAAACCTACCTTCACTTTCAGACTTTGTCCTTCCATAGAGAATTAGCATTTAAAATGCAGTCCCACCTGTCAATGGGAGTACGTCTATAATACCTAATCTTTTGAGGAAAGAGATGCTGGTGTGTTGGGCATATAACATTCAGGTTTCATTTTTAATTTTTAAAGAATTTATAGATCTACCACAAAAAGTTAAACATTGTTAATCATCTGGGATTTTAAGTGAACCTTATTAGATGTTTTGTTGAAAACAAACACAAACAGTACAGATTACCAAAGTTTGCCCCCATTTTACTGGCAGGGAACTCTGCTCTCTTACTGAGGAATTCCTCCTGGTTTACAGTTGTGCTTTGTCCAGTGGCTTTCAGTAAGATAATATCCTTATGAGGATTTATTGTGTATAACAGTTGCTAGGGTGACATACAGGTTTTATTCAACAATATCTTAAACATTTAAAACCCTCAGTTCAGAAGGTGTTCCTATTTACTACCTGTCTTTACAGGAAATTTATAGATAAGAGTTGTGCATCATTTTGAATTGGGCTAACACCCAGTCTTTAAGGAAGTTTACTAGGAAAGCCCTTTGTGCTTTATTATTGATAATTTGAAGACAAATCACCACATGGCCAATTATCAAATGGTCACTTCGAAATATATAGTTGTTCGTTATTAACAAATTATGGTTTGATTTTTAAACTACAAAGTACTAATTGTTTAGATGAAAACTGAAGAAAATGCCAATGTAAAATTTGTGTGTAGCTAGTCTTAAAGTTTCATGTTTATAGTTGTGGTTCCAGCCCCTAGTCCCGTTCTCTGGGGGCTGGGGGAGAAGGAGGTAGGACATGTATGGAACAGTAATTTTTGTTTGAACATTCAGTATAGCTGTTATTACTGTGAATTCTCAGACAGTCCCTCCCTTCAACGGACAGAGTGACTGTCCTCCAATGAGTTTATCAGACATGTTGCTTCTGTGTCGCACAAATGCTTTATTAAAGTATGTTCCTAAATTTAGGTTGAGCTGATGAATTTTTAAGACAAACAAAAAATACACATTGGACATTTGTACCCTGTTGTGTTTGCAGACACAGGGTCCTGTGCCGTTATGCAAGAACTAGGCACTTGTCACGGTGCTCCAAATTAGCTCCTTCCTCTCCTCTCTGGGATGGAGACTATTGGCTAGTTACTGTGATGCCGCATTTTACATTGTTATGTTCAAAGTTCTTGTTTAAAACAATCCTCTAGGATGTAACTGTTCAGTCATTACCAAGGGGAGGGATGGAAACACAGTACCACTGAAGTGTTACCAAAGGCCTCATCTGGGAAGGTCTTTAAATCCTTTGCTTAAATTGCCCTGTAGCCTTGCACTTAATTTGCCCTGTCAATCAGATGTTTCGTTTCAGCTTATTGCTGTTGTGTTAAACATTTAAACAGCTGTCCCGAGGAAGGGCTTCTTCAGATACTCCCCAGTAATAGCTTTGGCATTAATATAAAAATAAGACAGTATACATGTATATGTATGTCTCCATTCCTGTCTGTCTGTATGAGTGCCTCATTTTTTAATCATGACAGTCCTGTAGAACCTTAGATGGAAATGAATGACTAAGGCCTAGGGGTGTCTGTTGTAGGAGTGAACTAGAACACTTAGTGATGTGGGAGGTCAGTTTTCTATTACAGTAAACACCTGTACCCAGATCAATTTTATGTGTATATATTCAAAAATGCCCCCTTTTTTATGTGATCATTTGTTGCCTTCCGAGTTAAGAGTACAGAATTGAATAAAGTGAATGTTAGTTGTAGCCTTGTTTTCTTTTTGGTTGTGTGTTTTTTCTTTGATGTAATATTGCTTTTAATTTCTGAAAGTATGAGGCTGGTGCTGTGATACATGTGTGTAGCCCACCTAACTGGGAAAAAGGCAGGAGGATTGCGGGAGTCCTGAGATTCATAACTAGCAGGGTAGCAGAAAGGCCCCACCCCAAAAGAATATCTAGGTGTTTATAATTGAAAGAAAAAACAGTTTATCTGAAGCTTCATAGTCCTGTTGTATACTTTGACAGTGGTGGGAAGTGTTGCTGCAGAGGACACATCTGTCCCTGCTCATGCACTTGAATAGTGAGCATACTGGAAGGCGTGAAGCCTCTCCACTTGGGCCACGGGTGAGTCTGCCCACTTCCTACTTCATCATGCCATGAGCCATTGCTTTGGGATGGAGCCTGATAAAAGACACACCAGAAACCATTTTATGTCATTGCCTACATGCCTGAGAAGAAAAGGGTTGTGTGACTGTTTCTCCTTTATGATCATGAGATCTTTTGGTTTTAGGGGCCATTTCTAGTTTTTCTGTTTCTAAGTTCAAGTTTTTCAAAAGCTTTCAATATTTTTCTCATCTTCAACCAATTAAATATATTGTTATTTAATATAGGAGTGGTGGGAAAATGCTCTTTGAACCACAGACATCTTTAATCTGTGAAATCCTCACCAAAGGAAATCAATACTCAAAAGTGATTATCTCCTTATCGGAAAACACAGTGATTAGGAGAGTTGATGTATTAAGTGACTGAAGATGTCTGCCTCCAAGGACAAGTAGAGAACACATAGTAACCAAAAGATGGAAGAGAGAAATCAGCCACCCAAGCTAGCACACAGGACTCTGGGGAGACCGCTGGGACCTGGCTGTGTCCTCAGTGGGCTCTAGAGGTCTGCACACATACACACCTAATCCTTCATCAACCTCCTGCTGCCTGCTGCTACTCTGCAAGCCTTTAAAACCAAGAGTAGACTGTCACCAAGGCACAGGCCCCTCCCTCTGCATCAGTTTACATTTAGCCGTTGTGGGTTTTGTTTGTTTTATAAATCATCTTTGCTTATATAACAGTGCCTAAGAGTTTCATTTATGCTTCAGGGCATGCTTGGAGGAGGAGGGAACCTCAGGAGCCACACCCGTTTGTTCTTTGCTTAGGAGGCCATTTCCTTGCCATAGTGTGTCTGGTAAAGCAGACACTCCCATATGTATTCAGTGGACTCTTCACAACCTCGCATGGATGCTGAAAAAAAATGTATTTGGGCTGGTAACAATAAAAAGCAAACATTCATACTACAGATATGTACAAACTAACCATAACTTCTGTAGGGAAAAAAATAGTTCAATGTAGGCTAGGCACAGTTTTTTAAATTCATATTAATCATAGTTTTATTATCCAATTTATTTTTTATTAGATATTTTTTTATTTACATGTCATGATTTCACCTTTCCCAGTTTCCTCTCTAAAAAACAAACAAAAACAACAAACCCCTGTTGCCTCCCCACTCCCCATGCCTTGCCAACCCACCCTCTCCCACTTATTGACCCTGGCATTCCCCTACACTGGGGCACAGAACCTTCACAGAGGGCCAAGGTAGGCACACATTTTTTAAATACTTCTTGAAACATTAAATGTTGCTCAGGCTGGTCTCCAATTCCAGGCTCAAATGAACCCCAGCCTTGCGAGTCCCACAGTCCCCACACCAGCTTTTAACTATGTCGGTTTTACTTGATTGTGTTGTTTTTCTTTGAATGGAGACCATGATAGAGATTTTAATAAAAGTTAATCTACCAAGCTATGTAATAGGCATTATTATTTACTCCTTATGCCTATTTTCCTCCCCGTAGGATAAATTATATTACTAAGTCGTCAGAAAATTCTGTACTCCCTAGATATACACGCATTTCTGTCAACAGAGTCTGAGAGTCCTTGTTTTCCCTTTCTATCAACTAAGTGTTTTTTTTTTTTTTTTTTTTTTTTTTTTTTTTTTTTTTTTTTTTTTTTGCCAAAACTGCTTTGGTTTGGAAAAGTGTATTCATACAGTGGGTGTGTGGACCAAATGGAGTCACAGATGGTGACGCAAGCCGAGACCCTGGTCTCATTAGAGGACAGTTTGCGACCTCTTGGGGTCCAGATTAGCGCAACCTCTGCGTTTTAGGAAAACAAGCTGTTTTGTGGCGTTCTCCTTTCTGTGGTACCTTAATGGACAGCCACCTGAGGCTGTGCGCCTGCGCAGCTCGGGTTGCCTGGAAACCGCACGCCACAATCGCGCTGCCTAACCGCTGTGGGCCGTTGGGCCTCGATTTCCTGGAGGGGGAGGAGCAGTCGGTTAGAAGCGGAGCCAACCGAGTCCCTCCCCGCCGCCCGCTGCTCTGACCCAGCCTCTCCTCCCCGCAGCACAGCGGATCGTCCCCGGCCGCCGCGGTCTGCCCAGAGCGATGCCGCTGCCCGACACCATGTTCTGCGCGCAGCAGATCCACATCCCCCCGGAGCTGCCGGACATCCTCAAGCAGTTCACCAAGGCTGCCATCCGTACGCAGCCGTCGGACGTGCTGCAGTGGTCGGCGGGGTAAGGCCGGCCAGGGAACCTCACCTCGTTACCGTGTACAGACGCCTACGTTGTGGGTGTAGACTAACAAAGCTCGCACACCAACGGCGGGGCAAAAAGTGGCTCGGCTGAGTTTAAAAAAAAAAAAAAAATGTTACAGGGATGTTATAAATGAAACCGCCCAGAACAACTGACTTAAGCTTCCCCCACCCCCAGTCCCCTTGCTCCCGCCACCATCGAGGCTGCCACCCGAGAAAATTGGCCAGCCCAGCTCAGTTAGCGAACCTTCACACTCTAGAAACAAGAACACGAACCCTTTCAAGGGCCTGACCATTATCATCTTACCACTCATTCTTTTGGTTTTACTAGAGAACTCTGCCATTTTTTAATCATGAATATTTTTAGCCAAATTTTGTTAACTTTCTCTGTACTATATAACTAAGGTGGTTTCCTTTCTTTTGGCTGTTTTAACAACTCGACTTACTTTTAAAAAAAACGACAGCTCTGGAGGTAAAAGCCCCAAAATATCTGAAGCAGGTGACAGGCGTTTGGGGTGGCTGCTTCCGTATCAGATTCAGCTGTTGGAACTGCTCAGCCCTTGGTTCTCAGTCCATGGGTTCTCTTCTGCCTTCCTCTCCTGAGGATTCCTGTGATACATTTAGGAGCCATACAGTTTGTTCAGGATAGTTTCCCCCATCTAAATCCTTAACTGTGCAAAGACTCTTGCCGAGCAGAATACAGGCTCTAGGGCATAGGACCTGATGTCTTATTTAGCTCGGTCAGGGTCACCTGTGAGCCCAGCACCTACCCTTTATCTGTTCTCTCAATGACCCGTACATGATTTTACGCTCAAGTCTTAGAAGGGCTAGGGTGCCTTTATGAAAGTTTATTTGCACTCCAAGACTCTGCCCCTATTGGCACATTTCATAATAATTCAGAGATTGTTGGGTTTGGGTGTGTGTGTGTGTGTGTGTGTGTTTGTTTTTTGTTGTTTGGGTTTTTTTTTTTTTTTTTTTTTTTTTTTTGGTGTTTTTGAGGACTTAAGAACTCCATGATTCATTTGAATGGCGATAAGGAACAACTATGAATAAGTGTGAATCTGCCAAGCCTACAGTATTGCAAACGGGTCCTGGACTTTCGGTCCACAGTTCTGCATCTGTTTCTCTCATGGCTGTCCGCACCACTCCTTAGATCATTAACAAAACCACAGAAAGGAGCACAAAAGTCTTAGTGGTTATAGGCAAGTTGACCCTAAGGGGTGAAGAGAGAGGGGGTTGCCTTTGATCTACTCAGTCTCCACTACCCACATCCACCTATGTTACAGATTTAGATGGTTTCAGGTGACTCATATACATACCTGTTGCCCTGGTGCTTAATTTCATGTTCACTTTCCTGGCTACAAGTTCTTTGATTAATGACTGTGGCTTTAAGACCCTGCCTGGCACAAGGCCTCCCGCTGGCCAAATCTGGTAGGAATCCACTTGAGTTGTTGCCCCAAGCCATTTCTGTGCCTCCTTTGCCTCCAACCTAAGCATTTTTCAGATTCTAGAATGGAATGTTTAGGGTGAGAGGATGGGGGAGTGGGACAAGGCAGGACTGGGAAAGATGGAAAGTGGGAAATGATGGCCTTTGTATGCCTACGCCACTTCCAAATGAATGTGTAGAGGTGTCTAATGCACAGAAAGCAGCTGTTGAGAAAGAAATAGCCTTGGATGTGTGGTGCTGGAGAGATGGGTCACTTCTAGCAGTATTTGCTTGCTTTCCCAATAGACCTGAATTGAGCCCCTAGCACCCATGTCACACAGCGGTGGCTCCTGTCCCAAGGTAAGGACATCTGCACTCACTTGTATCCACATGCACATGCAGACACACATTTAAAAAAGTATTTTTAAAAAAGTGAATGAAACACAGCATCAGACTGCTCTCTTTGTCCACAGTTTCTCTGTCCAGCTCTTGGAAGAAGGGAACATGAGACCAACAAGGGAGATGAACAGTCTAGTGAGGCACTCCTGGCTCCCATACAAGTTTTCTGTCACTTGGTGCTTCCAGGACCCTCAGATAGCAATCAGTACGTCTGCTTTGCAGACAGAGAAACCAGAGTGCACAGTGAAGCTCAAGGGGGTTGCTCAGCCAAGGTTCCAGGGCTTAAGTGTGGTCAGCTGCCTTTGGGAGTTCCCACCACATCTGCTGGGGTGTCAGGCAGCTCATGTCTTGGGTGTTGCCTTGTGTTGATGCTCTTCAGTGATGTCTCTCATTCCAGGTATTTTTCAGCCCTGTCCAGAGGAGACCCACTTCCTGTAAAGGACAGAATTGAAATGCCTGTGGCCACACAGAAGACTGACACAGGTCTGACTCAGGGACTCCTGAAAGTCCTGCACAAGCAGGTGGGTGAGCTTCTTAACTGCCCGAGCTTCTGTTCCCATACTGTGACTCTTTAAACATTGGGATGCCACTCCTCTGTCCCCAGGCCTGTCCTGCCACATTTAAATCTGACTTTGTTTCTTGGAAAGAACTCCAAGAGCTAGCTTTTCATGTATAGATTTTACTTTTAGTTTGTGAATGTATGTTGGAGGTGTGTGTGTGTGTAAATCAGAGTTCAGCAAACCACCACAAATTTGTTTCTTGTTTTCTTGAGAGACAGAAACTTGCTCTATAGTCCCAGATGCCTCAAACTTGAGGAGAGCCTCCTAACTCAGCATCCTGAGTGGTAGCATTACAAGTGAGCATCTGCTCTAGATTCGAAGTTAGTTTTGTACTGGGAAATATTCTGGACAGCAGGAAGCATGTGCTCCAATTCTGCATGCTCATTTCAGGAGGCCAGGGGGAGCATGTTTTCTTCATTGGCTTCTCTCCCCTCCCCTCCCCTCCCCCCGTCCTCCCCTCTTCTCCTTGTCCTCTCCCCTCCC
>NW_022196914.1:27058634-27075939 GCF_008632895.1 Mastomys coucha | reverse complement strand
TCCCCTCCTTCCTCTCCTTCCCCTTTCTTCTCCTCTCCTCTCCTCTCTTCCCCTCCCCTCCCCTTCCCTCTCCCTTCCTCTCCTCCCCTCCCTCCTTTCCTCTCCCTTTCTTCTCTCTCCTCTCTTCTCCTCCCCTCCATTCACCCTTCCCTTAAGTGCTCCCTTACTTTCTTGATTTCCTGTACATGTGTATGCACAAGTCTGTGGTGTCTTTTTTTTTTTTTGGCCAGAAGTCATCTCATATATATCTTTCTGATTTATTCTCCACCTTATTCTTTTTAGATAGGGTCTCTCACTAAATGTAGTGTAAGTGTTTCTGCTTAGGTGGAAGGGTATCCCATCTGACTCAGAAGCCCAGGAACCATGCAGCTCTGAGGGAAGAAGGTATTCCAGTGGAAGGGCATCCTGAGACACAGGAGCTCAGGAATAACATAGCCCTGAGAGGAAGCCGCCTCAGCAGAGGTGGTACAGCTCCCAGGAGACGGGATCCCCAGCTGAGCAGAGTTGCTGATTTTCCTGCTCAGGGATTGTTGGCTTTTTTCCCCACCCCCTTTTCTCTGCAGGCCCATGGGTTAGGGTGGGAAGGCTTTCCCTGCTGAAGCTGGCTTTTGCTGAAGTGCCATATCTGTGGGGCTCCTGGAAGGTGGCGGAGAGGAGGTGCTGCCACTGTGGACAGCTCCTGAGAAACAGCTCGTGCAGTGATGTTTCACCAAGGCTGTAGGCTGAGGCAGGAAAGAAGGTGTCACCTTCTCATGACGGGAGTAGGCAGAGACAGGAAAGGTGCAGTCACCATGGACAGCTCCTCAGGGTAGCTCCTCCTGTGGTGGGAAAGGTGATGGACCCCCATTCCCTGAGCTCCCCAAGTTCAGAACTTGAAATCCCCCCAATTCTCAATCTGGAAATCTGCAGTTCCTGTGATAGCTGCAGGCTGAGATGTGGTGGTGCTGCCATTTTTGACAGGAGCCACCATTTTTAACAGCGTCTACAGGGCCATCTTGCCATAGGCAGCCGTGCCACTGAGAAACTACACCTAGAACACAATGTTTTAGGCCAGCAAACCCCAAGGACTGGACCCTAGATCTTAAAATCTATGCCACCACCCCCAGCTTTTAGGTGGGTGTTTGAGTGGCAAGCACCTTCTCCACTGAGCCATCCTCTTGTCTCTTCTGAAATATTGCTAATATCCATCCAGCCCCTCCTTCCTGCCACGCCCTTTCCCTGGGCCCCTCCCCATCCCTCCTTCCATGATGATTACTTGTTGTGAGTTAAAAGTCTTCAGAAGCAACTTTCTGATTTCATGGGGTTTCTACATATACTGAGTGTGTCATATTGTGTTTTCTAAACAGTGTAGCCACAAACAATTTGTGGATTTACCAGATCTTGAGAAGAAGTGGAAAAATTTGTGCCTGCCAGTAGAAAAGTTCAGAGCGATCCTGGATCTGGATCCGTGTGAAGACAAAGTAGAGTGGATCAAGTTTTTAGCACTTGGATGTAGCTCCCTGGGTGGGGTACGTACCTATAAATGGCCTCTTAATAGTGTTACTTCATGATCTGTGTGATTATATGTCAGACTGGGTTTCAGTAGCTACAGAAAACATGTTGATTATCTTATTAAGTAATGTTTTCCCAGACTGCAGTTATGTGATTAAAAACCACAGTTCCAATCATGGTAAGAGTAGAGGAAACATGGATACACTTGGAATGTATTTTGGTTTTCAAATGGGATCTACCAATGAGTTCTTTCAATGAACAATATAATTTTGAAAGCTGGTAACAGTTTCTTTGTCTGTGGGAAGAGACATAAAATTCCATCACATTTGACTTATAATCCATTATTAATAACTAGTAGATATGGTATAATGTTGCTGTCATTACAATATAACTCCAACCACTCAGGAATAAGATAGCGCGATGGTTAGTTGCATGGTCCTCAGTTGAGGAGCAATGGCCTTTGTGAGCCTGGAATTTAGGCATGAGGTGGGTGGAGGCTGGGGTGGGAGGACGTGGGCGGAGCTTCCTTGGGAGGCTGGAGTCAGATGGGCTTATGGTTGTGAAGGGAAGGAATACTTGGTGTTTGTGAAGAAAAGGATTTCAAAAGGAGAAGTAGCCTTTCCCCCCCTGTCTGGATACATATTTTATATTGCTTCTTCAATCTTTACAGTTCTGAGTACCTAATTGTACATAACTCATAATTTTTCATGGTGCACTCTTTAACAATAGGGTGCTGGATCCCCCATTAGCCTCTCAATGGAGAACTGTCTCTAATGCAGGCCTTCTAGAAGGGCAGAGACTGCTATTAACCGCTGAACGAGTTCCTGTCCCTTCTTCCTCTAATGTTGATCCATGTGCAAGTTTCTTTTTACTTTGTGAAGAGTTACTCTGCATCCAATGGCACCAAGACGTTGACAGTAAACTCCCAGCTGCTGTGCCCGCTCCTGCGCCATCCTGCCTGCCATCTCTGCTTTCCCTGGTCCTTTACTTTAAACACATGCGTTCCCAAATGCCCCAGGAAGCACACCATCAGAGCTGGTTTTCGTTTTATGATGGGATAGCTAGACACATGTCTCCTGGAACTTCATTCCTAGTGGCGTTGCAGGTGCCTTTGTCTACTGTAGCTTATGCATGTCCTTGGCCAGGTGACTGAGTCTACTGCAGCTTGGGCTCCAGCAGAGAAAACCCTGTCCCTTCAGAGAAGGCAAGTGTCTGGCTGGTGGCCGCATGCCTAGCAGTGGTTGGGTATGTGGTTTCTGGTCAGCTATGGGCTCATTGTGCTGAGGCCCAGAAACTGACATGTGTTCTCACAGAGGCTGTGCTGCCCAGTGGTGTATTCCTTGGAAAGACAAGCAAGGCAAATGTGATCATTAGAGAAACTATGTCAGGAACTCTGAAGTTAACATTACACGAGCATAGAATTGATATCTAACATTTGGGGCTAGTGTTGACAGTTTAGGCCTCTAAAACTAGGTCTGACAATTTAAAGAACAGGATAATTCATGATTTTGGGTTCATCTAAGTCATAAAAACAAATCCAAGCCATGTACAGTGAGCAACACTAGGTGGCGCTGTTTTGTAAAGGAAAGGGCTCCGTCTTTTGCCATGGTTCCATCAAAACTGAGGTCCTGTTTTATTCTATGCTACTTTGTTGCTAGGAAATAAATTTACACCAAAAAGCACACTGGTCACAGAGGGGTCCTTCTTGCCCCTTAGCCTAAGTCTTCTGTGGCAGTAACCGTGTTGCTTGCTTTCTATTAGGTGTCCAGTACCACATAGGCTCTAGACTCAGGGTCCGGGTCTGCTGGGAGCTCTGAGCCTTTCCTTCCACTGAGGTGTATGGGGCTCTGTTCTTCCCCCCACTCTACTCCCCAGAGTGTGGAGCGTGAACTCTGTTTCAGCATGGGCTATGGGGGCAGGAAGGTACCCAAGCCCAGCATAGCCATTAGCACAGTGACAGCACAGCTGCCTGTGCAGATCCACTCGTGGAGCCTGTGTTGCTGGGGGCTCTGTGGCCTGGATATGCACAAGCACACAGTAGGGATGGCAAGAGAGTGCTGGATGTCTGCATTCTAAAAACTACATCCAAAAGGAGAAATGAAGACGCAAGCTGGTAGGTGTGTTGGGTGCTCTTATTACTATAACGTCGCCTGGCAGGAGGCCAGTAAAGGGTACGAAGGCAGATCCTGGCTCCCGGCTTCAGATACTGTTCCATCGTGGTAGGCAAGGCATGGTGGCTTCTGTGGCCGGCTCCATGGTCGCAGGAAGGCAGGCAGTGAGTGCTCACATATCCTAGGATCAGGAAGCTGAGATTTCTAGCTCAAAGTAAGCCGCCTCAAAACCCCACTCCCTCTAGCTCATTCCCCTCCCCATTCCCATAAGCTAAAATGGCACCAACAGCTGAGGATCAAGTGCCATGCAAGAAGAGCAGAGTGGTGGCTTATTGCTTTGTTCTTGTGTCTCCTGGATGCTGCAGAACTGGCGCCTAGACCATTCTGAGCTCTGCATTTGTTGGTTTCTGCTCACCCTATGCTCTTGTGCCTTCAAGCTTCTCTTAGGAGCCATTATAATGAAACTGATAGAGGTTCTCTAGAGGAAAGTCCCAAGTCCAGTAGTTATCCAATCCATAAGGCTAAATGTCTCCACTGGTCTTCAGCAGACTCTAGAATCCCAAGGAAGTAGGCTCTAATGCCAGTGAAGCAGCATGCTTGCCAGGCAGAGCGAGAGCAAGCAGGCAGAGAGACCCAGCTTTCCTCTTCCATGCCCTTCTGTAGGCTTCTGGCTGAAGGTGGTCCAGATTAAAGGTGTGCCTTCCCACCTCAAAGGATCCAGATTAAAAGCCAGTATTCCCGCTTCAAATGATTTAATTAAGAAAAAAAAATCCCTCAGAGGCATTCCCAATACTTAGGTTTTCATTAATTCCAGATATAGTTGAATTGATAACCAAGAACCGCCAGCACATCAGCCAGCTCCCAACTAGCAGCAAACTCATTGTTCTGACTTGTTTGGCTAGTTTACATCAGCTTAACGCAAACTACAGTCACTCTGGGAAAGGGAACCTCAGCTGAGAAAAAACCCTCACTCGATTGGCCCCTGGTGCAGTTTCTTAATTAATGACTGATGTGGAAGGGCCACCTCACTGCAGCAGTGCCATCCCTGGACTGGTGGGTCCTACATGCTATAAGAAAGCAAACTGAGTAAGCTATGGGGAAGAGGCCTGGAAGGAGCATGGAAGTTTATAATTCTCTGTGCCTTTGCGTCAGTGGCTGCCTCCAAGTCTCCAGATGAATGTTTGAGCTCCGACCCTGACTCTTGTCATTTGGAATGTAAGCAAACAAAAGAAATCTTTTCCTCAAGTTTCTTTTTTTTTTTTTTTTGGTTTTTCGAGACAGGGTTCCTCTGAGTAGCCCTGGCTGTCCTGGAACTCACTCTGTAGACCAGGCTGGCCTCGAACTCAGAAATCCGCCTGCCTCTGCCTCCCTTTTTTTCTCCAATTTTTTTTCTTTCTTTCTTTCTCTCTTCCTTTTCTTTTCTTTTTGGTTTTTCAAGGCAGGGTTTCTCTGTGTAGCCCTGACTGTCCTGGAATTCACTCTGTAGACTAGGCTGGCCTTGAACTTAGAAATCCGCCTGCTTGGGCTGGTGAGATGGCTCAGTGGGTAAGAGCACCGACTGCTCTTCGGAAGGTCAAGAGTTCAAATCCCAGCAACCACTTGGTGGCTCACAACCACCCGTAATGAAATCTGATGCCCCCTTCTGGTGTGTCTGAAAACAGCTACAGTGTACTCACTTATAATAATAAATAAATTAAAAAAAAAAAAAAAGAAAGAAATCCGCCTGCTTCTGCCTCCCAAGTGCTGGGATTAAAGGTGTGTGCCACCACTGCCTGGGCCAATTTTTTTTTTCTTTTACAATAAGGGTCAATTGAGCAAGAGGCAAGTGTTTAAGGCTTGGCCATATAGTGCTTCTCTGCACCCTTGTTCCTGGTCCATCAGTTGCTGCTCTGCAGGCCTCCAAGAAAGACCAGAAACCTGTGCATAGACTTGAGAGCATGCTGAGGCTAGCAGTCAGGTTTCAGGTGGAAAGTGGGGTGCAGGCAGTCAGGTTACCATCGTGGGGAGCCAAGCAGTAGGCAGGTCTGAGAAAGGTTCACAGGTCATAGAGGGCTTTCCTGGGCCTGACAGAGTCTTAAAGCCTTCTGTATGAGTGATGTTGAAGACTGGGCAGCAGGGACATTGGAGGATGCACAGGGCCATCTCCTGCCAACCCTGCTCTCTTCAGGGGCAGCTCAGATGGGCACCAGTTCCCTGTGTCCCGTGGCATGGCACAGTCTGTTTCTGCACCTGGTTGGGCCTCACTGATGGGGTCATGGTTAAATCGCCCTAGACTCCAAACCCAGAACCATGTGGAGGAGCTAAGATTAAAGATGATAAGCTTCTCTTGTCTGTGACAGTCATCCCATTTCTGTGTAAAACCCGTGACTCACTGTGTCTGCTCTGCTGTATCCTGGCCAAACCTTCCTTCTTGCTTTATGTTGTGGAAGCCACGCATCCACTTGGACCTTCACTTAGGTGGAGAACACTCTCTGAAGAACGTTTACAGAGCATGCTTGCATTTCTGTCTCTGGTGTTGGCTTGGCATCTCTGTGACTCCAAGACTGACTGTGTCCCCTCCTTGTCCCATTCCCTGTCCAGACCCTGAACACGGCCATGAAGAACCTGTGTGAGATCCTCACTTCTGACCCAGAGGGTGGGCCTGCTCGAATTTCCTTTGAGACTTTTGCCTATGTTTACCAGTACTTGTCTGCACTGGACCCAGATCTCCCCGCCTCGGAGACTGAGAACTATCTTGAGAGTTTAAGAGAGAAGTCGTAAGTACAGTGCTCTGTGGTTTTCAGGTGTGTTGACAGTTGGAGAGTCTCCTCCATCCACCTCTCTCTGCTGAGAACTTGCCCCTGGTGGAAGGCAAAGATGCCCATCTTGATTCCAATAGTCTTGTAGGGGAGCTGCCAATCAGAGCCCCAGACACAGCTTATCCTCTCAGTGCCTGCCGGGATGGGGACTTAGAGTCTATCCCCCTTGACTTTAGATGGAGAAAATGTGCCGTGTCACACGAAGAGCTTGATTCTGCCCGAGTTTTATACAGTAGTTCATTAAAAAGGGACACAGATGGAATTAACCTCACCAATGAATGAAACATAGAGATGAACTGGCAGCAGTGGATAGCCTGGCTGCAACCCATGCATGTTATGTTACCCACACCATTGTTGACTTGAGGAACTGGCACATGACATGTCACACTAGGTTAGGTCTTTACTAACGCTCCCCAAGATTATCCTGGGAAGTGTGACTCCATGACACTAATGTGTGGAGGAGAAGGGGCTCAACAGCCAAGCCAAACATGGCAGCCGAGGAGGGTGCTAACAGAAGCCAGACCCACTGGTGACTGGGAGATGGAAGTGCAGTCTGTGGCTTGCTGTGTGTGGCTGGAGGTAGGGAGAGGGTGGGGAGGTGGGCAGGGCACATGAGTAGGAATAGGTTCGTATTCTAAGAGGAACAGCTGAAGATAAGGGCTCTAAATGTCCAAGGGGATCTCAGTTTGTCCTTTCAGGTCCTCATTAGCAGCCACCTTGGAAAATCCCCCACTGTAGTGGTTCAGGGAAGCCTTATAGATCTGGCTGCCCAGGTAACTGATTGCCTAGCCTTATGGATCTGGCTGCCCAGGTATCTGATTGCCTGGTTAAGCACAGCCATTGACCTTCCAGTCGGTGCTCTTGAGTGTGTCAGCTCTGAGCAAAGGTATAGCACCCAGAAGCCAAGGCCAGGCTGCCTGGGCTGCCCCATCTCTCCTGCCCCACCCCCACTCCAGCTTGTTAATTAGGTTTCTTTTTTAAAATAGAGGAAACTGTTGCTTATATGTCTGCTTATTGGGAATATGTTTATCCACCCCACAATTCATCCATTTAGTCACCCACTTGCTGCCTGCTTGGTTCTGACAGCGTTTGCTATCCATCCCTTGATATCTATACCTCTGTGGACAGTGATGCTGAGCATGATCTGTCCTAGCTGTTGAGGCGCTGAGAGCTGAGTGGGCTCTGCAATCCTGGTTCCCTCTGGCCTATGTGCAAGAGAAAGTTGGGCTGGGGTGAGCACCAGAGAGTGCTCTGCTAGAGTGAGTGGGAGGCATAGGAAGGTCGGAGGGGTCACTCGCTGTCTCAAGAATCATGGCGTGCTGTCATCACTGCTTAGCAAAAGGTAGCTCCCAAACGTGGATGGCTTTTGTTGTTTGTTGATTGGTTGATTGAGACAGGGTTTCTCTGTGTAGCTCTGGAGGTCAAAGAACTTTTTATAGACCAGACTGGCCTTGAACACAGAGATCTGCCTGGGTCTGCCTCCTGAGTGCTGAGATTAAAGGTACAGCATGGATGTTTTACCTGGAAATAAACATCCATTGTTGCACGAGAACATCAAGCTGTCCTGCTCAGCATTGGTGCTTGTTGGCAGGAGCCTGGTGAAACCTAAGTGCCCAATGTTTGAGATAATCTCATTAAATGGTTTATATCCTGTAGAAGATAAACAATGTTTCTAACACTGTGTCTGTTTTACATCCAGAGAATCTAGAACGAATGGCATGATAGGACTTTCGGACTTCTACTTTGGAAAAAAGACAGTATAGGAAGCCTTGAAGAGGAAGCTCTGAAGAGCAGAGCTATAATACAGAGAGAAGCACGTTTAATGTTGAAGTGATGCTTATGAAAAACCTTGGCGCCAAATACAGCTTGTCATTACCTTGTGACTTGTGACTTGTGAGTTTTTCTCAGTGGCAGGTGCTCACAGGGCCACTCAGTCACTGCTTCTTACTAAGGTGGAGGAGACCTCACACTGGGGGCTAATCAAGTTTTGGTAAATTCATCTGGAGAGAGCAGGTAACGGAATGGGTAGGAAGTTTTCAGTGTCCAGCCCTTTCCTGCCTAGAAGACTACACAAACACTTGGCTCCTCAGTGCTGAGAGTCCCCCCCCCACTCCCAAAAGTGGGGCTTCTATGACAAAAGCATTCACAGTTGGAAAAAAATGTCTTAATTTTGATGAAATGTGTATATTTAAAAACCATAATGTAGATGTTATTTCCGGTTCTTCCTCACAGCCCCATGCTCCCAAAAATAAGATGCAGACTCCAAGTATATTTACAAATACTGTGGCCATATAGCTAGGCCCTTTTCTTCCTAGCAATAGTTTAAATTACCAGTGAATTGTCCCTCCCTGGTTCTCGCCAGAATCTTTTTTTCTCTCTCTCTCTTGGATGTCCCACCTCTCTTTCCTGCCTAAGTCAAAGGCCTTTTAACTGACAGGTGATGCATCCATACGATACACAAGATATTCTCTTTGCACTATTACAAATAACTGGTTCAAGAAATGGCAGAGTTGTTATAGGGCTGTATGGTAGAATAAGAGACAACAGTTTTGTTTGGGAATGTAACTCGGTGATAGAATGTTGAACCACCACTGTGGGCCACCAACCCCTGACCTGGAGGACCACTACATGATTGCACAGGCTTGCTCAGACAACTCCATGTCAGGCCAGTCACTAGGTGTTTAATTCATAAAATCAATTTTGGAAAACATTTCTGAGATCTGAGACTGGATGACTCCTGTTTCAGAGAGAAAGCCACAGGGCCAGGTCCCTCAGAGCAACACTTCCAAGGCCTGTATAATGAGTCATCACTACTGAAAAGCTAAGTCCTGGGTGTCCGAAGTGCAGGGACCAGCTCAAAGTGATTTCTGGGGGGCAGCGGGAGGATCCAGAGACTGAAAGGGTGACCCTGATGGAAACCAGTATAAGGCAGTGTGTTTCTATTTTCAAGCCAAGAAAGCGGGGCCCTGAGAGCTGCTGTCTTATTTTTTGACACAAGATCTTTTTGTATCCCTGAAAGACCTGGTCAATATGTAGACCAGGCTAGCCTTGAACTTATTTTTATCCTCCTGTCTGGACCTCCCATGTCCATCTCACCAGGCCTGGGGAGTTCATTTTAAAAGTTTGTGTTTTAAGAACTCAGCTTGGTGGCTCTCTAGATGCTCAGATGAGTGGCTTCAGGAAGGCTCAGGTGCTAGAGCTATTCAGTGTGGTAGCATATTCAGGAGGGAGGACATCAAGGTGACAGGACGCTGAAGCAGCCAGTCACATCTGCAGTCACAGCCGAGAGGGACTGGACGACCTCATGTCTACTCAGCTCCGTTTCTCCTCTTGTAGATCTCTACCACACAAACCCAGGGAATGGCGTTGCCTACTTCTGGGCTGGACTTTTCTCATATCAGTTAATGTAATGAAGATACTCCCCCATAGACATTCCCACAGACTGGCCTGAACTAGATGATCCCTGGCGGAGGCCCTTCCCAGGCAAAGCTTGATTGTATCAAGTTGAGAGAACTAACCATCACAGATGGTGGCACAGAGCTAGTCCTCAGAACACTGTGGCTACTGTCGCTGTTGTTTCTTGTATTGGTTTAGTCAGAGGGTCTAGGAACATCATAGCACAAGCTGCTCACAAAAATGATCAGCTACCCAGGTGCTGGGATTGCAGGTGTACAGAGACGGTTACTATGAGATGAAGCTGCAGCATGTGCTTCTCTTATGCTTCACCATGCTGCAATACAGCCAGGAAGACCCTGGCTAGAAAGGCCAGCGTCCAGAGCCAGAAACCAAACCAACCCTCTCTGTCATAATGGTCTAGCCTGGGGTGTTTTGCCACTGCCATGGAAAATGATGAACCTGGAGTTAGTGGACCAGGAGCAGAATTTCAGTCAGTACTTACTGATGGGGACCCACTGTCAGAAGAATGGAAAGGCTGCCACACCTGGCTGGTTTCCTGTGGCTGCTACAACAAATTAATACCTCAACATTCTGGTTGGAAATAAGCGGGATTTACCTCACACTACATGAGGGCCCATATCAAACGCAAGCTATTGGTGGCTATGCTCCCTGTGAGAGGGCGAGAGCCCAGCGCCGGATGAAGTGGGGCTTCCCACTTCAGCCTCTGTAATCATCACTTGACCTTTCTGTATTTTCCCTGGCCATGGAGGTTAGCAGAATGATCCTATCACCCTTTACAAAATATTTCATGTGTGTACTTGCATGTGCGTTTGCACATGGGTGCGTGTGTGTGTGTGTGTGTGTGTGTGTGTGTGTGTGTGTGTGTGTGTGCGCTCAGACATTAAGGGACAATACAACATGAGTCAGTTCCTTCTACCAGGTGGGTACTGAAGATGAAACTCAGGCTATCCTGCTCTGTGGCAAGAGCCATTACCCACTGACTAATGTCTCTGGCCCCATCTCTTGATTACCCCCTTTCTAGAGACCACAGTCATGGAATTCAGGGGTCAGGATATACCCACATTTCTATGAGTGATACCCTTCAATATATCATGTCCCTCCTTAACTATTCTTAAATCTTTCAGAAAAATAGCTAACTTCCTCTCTTCCTCCATCTCTGGATTACTCATAAGCCCTGCCTATTGGAGATCCCTTTGACAGCATGCCAATAGACATGGTGTCTGAGTGCACCGGGCCACTCCATCTTCTCACGTCCCTTCTAAAATGAGCTTGTCTCTCAAGGACTCTGCTTCAGGGGATGTGCTAAAAATATAGCTAGGATTACCTTTAGTCAGGTATAGTAAGATATTGAAAGAAATGATTGTGGGAAGAGACAGGTTTCTAGATAGAGAAGGCACATCACCCACACAGGGCCACAAGGACTTTGAGGAAGCAGAAGAAAGAAGAAGAAAGCTGTGATCTGGACCAATATGTCATTCCTCAGTGACAAACTCCCAAGAGAGAGGTGGCCAGGGCATGAGAAGATAGGAAAGTTTGGGATCGAGGCAGGGAAGGGGGTCTTACACAAGCTGATGGCTCATGTAAGCAAGTTTATTAAGAGATGCAGCATCTTACAGTTTTCCTGAAAAAAAAAAAAGTCATTGTCAGCAAAAGCTATTATACAATGGGACAAAGTCAGCAAGAAGCTAATCAATGTTGCACAAAGGGAACACAGGATACCTCAAGGACACAGAGACCAAGTACACAGCAGCCTTGGGATTGATGACCATAACGCCATGGGGTGGGAAGACTGAGTGTACTGGCTAGTTTTGTGTGTCAACTTGACACAGGCTGGAGTTATCACAGAAGGGAGCTTCTGTTGGGGAAGTGCCTCCATGAGATCCAGCTGTGGGGCATTTTCTCAATTAGTGATCAAGGGGGCAGGGCCCCTTGTGGGGGGTGCCATCCCTGGGCTGGAGGTCTTGGGCTCTATAAGAGAGTTGGCTGAGCAAGCCAGGAGAAGCAAGCCAGTAAAGAACATCCCTCCATGGCCTCTGCATCAGCTCCTGCTTCCTGACCTGCTTGAGTTCCAGTCCTGACTTCCTTTGGTGATCAACAGCAGTGTGGAAGTAAGCCAAATAAACCCTTTCCTCCCCAACTTGCTTCTTGGTCATGGTGTTTGTACAGGAATAGAAACCCTGACCAAGACACTGAGGTTCTCAGGATCCAAAACCACAGCCCTCCAGGGCCATATCCCCAGGCCGTTACTGCCTTACCAAGAGGATACCCAGGCTTAGTTCCTTCTCCATACATCAGGGTCTCAAGAAAAGCCCAAGACTGCCCTAGTCCTGTTGAGCCAGGTCCAGCCTTGAAGGAAGGATGGGGGCAGGATAGAGGCACCAAGGAAGCTTAGAGATGGAGTGAATGATTTAAGCAGGCTCTGGGATTCAAGGTATGTGGTCCCTAGAGCTGCTTGGTTGGAAGGTAGGGACGACAGGCTGGTCTCCAAACTCTTGACCAGCAAAGTACAGATGATAGATGGAGTATGGCACATATCTGTGGTCCCAGCACTTGGAGGCCGAGGCTGGAGGATTCTGAGGTCCTGGCCTGCTGGGCTGGATGCTGGGACCTGGGTAGGGAGGAGGAGGTAAGAAGATGGGAAGTGAAGGGAAGAGAGAGCCCTCTTGTGTTATGGTCTTAAAGGAGCCTGGAGCTCCTTCATGTTCATCTCTGCTCAGGCCTGTCACTTTACAGAGGATCCTGCAACCTGGCTCACTAGATGGTTGCCAATATGGTCATGAGAATTGGCAAAGGTAGCCTCATTCTATGCTTTTGGGGGTCTGAGGGCCAAATGGGCCCCTCTTGAGCCAGGGGCACAGGCTACAAAATACCCTGAGAGCTGGCTCGTGGGTGCAGTCTGTTTAGTAGAATTTGGAATGATACTTGATTCCATCTGTCTTGTCCAGAGCTGACAGTGTAGGTATCACAAACCCATTTCCTTTCCTCACTGAGGCTGCCCACAGGTCTCGGAACTGCTGACCAGTCAGGCTGGCTCAGGTGCACTTGTAGCACTGTATCTCTGGGCTGAGGAGGCAGATTTGGATAGGAGTTTTGTAGACCCAAGTGCATACCAACCAATAGCCTTCAAGGTGAAATTCTGAACGAGGCACTTACATTGTACTTAGAAGAAGAACAACAAAACAAACAAAAAACACTGGCCAGGCATGGTAGTACATGCATTTAATCATATCAGATCTCTGTGAGCTTGAGGTCAGCCTGGTCTACATAATAAGACCCTGTCTCAAAAAGAAAAAAATAAAAAACCCAAGAATGGTATTGGAGTAATAAGACACGCTCATTTGTTATGTGGTTAAGCCAGCCCCAGACTTTGTGTTTCTTAATGACCTTTGCCTGTGAAGATGGGTCTTGCCAATGGTGGTCTTAGAGCTGGAAATCACATTCTATAATCATTTGGCTTGGGCAGCCACAGCAATCTACCACAGCCTGGGTTGGGCAAAGTCCCTGAGGTTGGGCAGGACTGGTTTTCATGGTGCTGTGACTTTTCCTGGGTAGATGCCAACAAAAGTCTGCCTCCACCCCCAGATCCACCATGACTCTTGTTGAGAGAAAGTCAGGGCAGAGATATGCAGAGGACACACGGGAAGCAAAGGTAACGGTTAAATCAAAACTTTCCCTCCTGGAGTGAAGAGAGAGGCTCCTGAGATTCCTGGGAAGTAAATGAAGCACGCAAGGCACAGGAGCTCCTGAAACTTACAGGACTCAGGAGGCCCCTCCTCAGAGTTATATAAGTAATACTTTCCGGGGATAGGAGACTCTCCAATTGGCCACACTTCCTTAAAGTCCATGGAGCTCCAGGGAGCCGTTGGAGCCACCACCTGTAGCAACCTCACTGGTTCTTCAAGCTGACCCGTGCCTAAATTTCCCCGAGTAGGCCTTCTCTCTTCCAGTCCCTCTGTACTCTTTACACTCACTTGGAACCACATAGGATTCTGCCCCTTCCTGAGCGCAACCATCCCCTTCCTGCCTGGCATGTAGCGGAAGGGCAGACCCTTGGACCACCGTTCTCGACTTCCCGTGATCCCCAGTGCTGTCTGGGTACACAGGTGATTAAGAACCACAGGATCTGTCCCAGAACTCACTGTTTCTCGGCCAGGAGAACACAGACTGGGACCCCATCACGGACTGTGTTCTGCCTCCCCTGAGCAACTTGCCAGCGGCACTTGAGCACCCCAGTGGTGAGGCAGACACACAGCCCGACAGCTTTCTGACCCATTTTTGTCTAGGAGCTTCGGGTAACTTCTCCTAGCACCTACTACAGGCCCCATGCCTCTAAGACAAAAGTAGATGGCTTCCTCTTAGTACGCCCGGCTGCCAGTCCCATAACGCTCAGCTGCTCCTCGTTACAGAGCACAGCCTTCACAAGCTGACTTTAACACTTCTGTGACAAGCCAAGGTGTCTTGTATGCTCCATGCCTACAGTACTTCTTGTTAAGCAGCCGTAGGACGCTGGGCTTTCAGTCAGATTAGTAACCACCTTGGGAAGTGTGTGCACAAAAATGGTTTAATGACCAGCAGCTATGTTGCAACTGTCAGCTTACTGACAGTTGGATAGAACAAACTGACCAGGCAAGGTATGTTTATAAAGCTTCTCTAGCGGGAGATCACAGAGTCACACCTGTGACCCTGACAGACCCTGTAGATTCTCTTGAGGAGCCAGGATCTGCTCACATGTGGGACAGGAGAAAGGAGGCAGGCACCCCATCTGGATTAACACCACGGGGGCAAAGAGACTCTTTCAGTTAAAGTCTGATAATGATGAACCGCTACACTAGAATATTCCAGCCCTCACATTTTTGAAAGGCTTGGAGCTAAGGCTTCTAGATGGTTTGTATTTGTTCCCTGAGCATTGAGTGTTGGAAGCTGGGTCTTCAGAATCCTAGTGTTGGGAGACATTAGAGTTTAAGAGATGGCCTCTATGGGATAATGGGGAGATGGCTCAGGGATTAAGAATACCTGCTGCTGTGTTAAGAGCACTGACTGCTCTTCCAAAGGTCCTGAGTTCAATTCCTAGCAACCACATGGTGGCTCACAACCATCTGTAATGGGATCTGATGCCCTCTTCTGGTGTGTCTGAAGACAGTGACAGTGTACTCATATGAATGAAATAAATAATTCTTAAAAAAAAAAAAAAAGACTGGGCAGTGGTGGCACATGCCTTTAATCCCAGCACTTGGAAAGCAGAGGCAAGCAGATTTCTGAGTTCGAGGTCAGCCTAGTCTATAGAGTGAGTTCTAGGACAGCTAGGGCTACACAAAGAAACCCTGTCTCAAAAAAACAAACAAGCAAACAAACAAACAAAAAGAAAGAAAGAAAACCCACTTGCTGCTTTGGCAGAAAACCCAATTCCAATCTCAGTACCCATTTTGAGAAGCTGACAACTACCCGTAATTGCAACTCCCGGGGATCAGAACGCCTCTTCTGGACTCTGAGGGTACCTGCATCTACACTTGCATGTACCCACCTCCCTCACATATACACATGATTGAAAATAAAAATAAATCTTAAAAAAAAAATGTGTCAGAGCCTAACTGAAGTCCACAGGGTCACTGGGACTCCCCTCTCAGAAAGGATTATGAGTAATTATTCTGAGACTCACAAGAGTAGTTGTGAGAGTGAGCTATTACGTGAATCCACAAGAGGTAAGAAGGAACTCTGGTTCAGCACAGCTCAGTAGCTGGTGTTGGTTCAAACTTCCAGAGTCTGACACCAGGCATTATTTCAGGACTGTTCAAGCACAGCACAATGTAGGGGAAAACTTTCCTGGTGATAGTTAATCCTGTGGATGTTAAAGCTTAGACATGATTGCATAGAAACTCTCTGTGAACTACACCTGGCATCTTTCATAAATATGGGCTCTATAGATTGACAAGTTCATGATTAAGTGACCATACACTTAGTCATACACTTAGTGCAAAGTTCACCAGGCTGTTAACTACCTCTGCTTCCATCCATCTGGGGAGAAAACAGGTTGTACATCTCTCCCTTCGAAGAGATAACCCTGCCTGTTTACCATTCCTGGCTCCTCTAGTACTTATACAGGAGCACAAGGACCTCTGTGCCTCTTAGACTTTGGCTTATCTGGTGATGTGATTCTCCTAGATTTCTCCCTCTTGTATGTACTCCAGCCTCTACATTCTCACCAGAGTCAGAATTCTGCCAGGGCCACAGTGTCCTTGAACTTCCAAGCCTGTGAGCTAAAGAACCCCCTTCAACCCTCTTCATCTTCATTAAGTTATCCTGCTTTATGTATTTTACTGTAGCAACTATAACAGAAATGGACAAATACGTTTGAGTTTGAAAAATATCTGCTTAATATCCCTAAGTTGTAGTTAGCAATGAGGAATTGGAAAAGTCAGAAATGATGTATGTGTAGGGGGGTGATGTTGGGGTGGAGTTACGGTGTGTGTGTGTGTGTGTGTGTGTGTGTGTGTATGCGCGCGCGTGCGCGCGCTTGTTCTCGCAGGCATATTAGAGGCCATGTTGACATTGATATCAGGTGTCACCCTACACTACATCATCACCTTGTTTTGGGGTAGGATTTGCCCCCTGAGTCTGAAGCTCGCTGCTTTGGCTTTGCTGGGAGCCAGTAAGCCCCTGGGATCTGCATGTTTCCCTTTTCTCTAATGTTGGGGAAACAGGCATGCGTGGGCATGCTCAGCTGTTCCTAGGTAAGTGCTGAGAACCCATGAGGGTCTCATGTTTACACAGTAAGTACTTTTACCAACAGAGCCATCTTTCCAGCTTTCTTTGTGTTTTTGAGATAGGGTCATACTGTAGCCCAAGCTGAACTTAGAGCCCAGGCAACCCTTTTTCCTTAGAGTGCTTGAGTGCTGGATTACAGATGTGTGTCATACATCCAGTGCAAATCCTCTGAAGGTTTCAGTCGTGTGCCTTTACTAGTGCGTCCTCTTAAAATCTATTTCAGATGTCCTTGTCCCTGCAGTGGTGACCAATAGATTATTGGTTTCAATATAACTGCAGTTGGCTGGCCTGTCTGTCTGTCTGTCTGTCTATCTTTCTGACTATCTATGTATGAGTATCTATCTATCCATCTATCCACTAATCCATCCATCCATCCATCTGCCCACCCACCCATATACCCATACATCTATCAACCTATCATATCTATCTATCTATCTATCTATCTATCTATCTATCTATCTATCTACCTATCCATCTATTTATCACATCTATCTCTGTCTCTTTATTATCTACCTGTCACATCTATCCATTTCTCATATCTTCCTATCACATCTATCTATCATCCATCTATCAGATCTATCTATCTATCTATCTATCTATCTATCTATCTATCTATCTATCCACTCATCATCTATCTGATCTCTAAAGATAAATTGGGTAGGGAAATGGATGGATCTGGAGAATATCATCCTGAGTGAGGTAACCCAATCACAAAAGGACAAACAC
>NW_022196914.1:27017073-27058095 GCF_008632895.1 Mastomys coucha | reverse complement strand
CTTTGTTTTTTGGAGGGGAACCTGGGAATGGAGAAATTTACATGTAAATAAAGAAAATATAAAAAAAAAAATTGATGATTTCCAAGTTCCACACCCAAAAGTCTTTATTTAATTAGTCTATGGCACAGGCCAGGCAGAGTCATTTTTAAAAAAATAATGTAGATAAATATTATGTAGAGCTATAAATTCTGAATGTAATTTTCTTTGAGGCCATAAAGATGTACCTGGTCAGGGAATGTTCTTTCTAGTTGGTAGAACTAGAATTAGAACTCAGATTCACTCAATTCCAGGCTTGTTGCCACTACTTACTAGTCTATGCAGTCCATTTCTTTTATCCCCCCTTTTTTTTTCGTTAAGTTATAAAATAAGGATAATAGACCTGCATAAGAGAAAACTAACTAAAATCATTTTCTGGCTCAGGAAATGGCCCAGGAAGTCTTACCTCTGGATAAGAAGCTATTGGCAGTCCTGGAGGAAGAAGAGCCCATTTTCTTTAGGGATGTTGCCCCTGCAAGTCTATTCAAACTTTAATAAATAGTCCTACAATAGTGTACTACAGATATTACTAAACATATCACTACAGATATCTCTGGGTTTTGAAGAATGATAGCAAATGAATTTGGGAGGGAAACGTAGAAGGGGGATAGGAAAGAAATCAAAGGAGAAGGAATGGGAGTGGATTTAATCAAAACTCATTATACGCAAGTATTAAATACTCAAAAAATATAAGTACCCAAAATCCAAAATAAGTGTAACAAAATGTCTGTTCTCTGCTTCAATGAGCAAAGTAAATTGAAATGGGTTGTCTATATGTACTTTAAACCACCAAGAATAAATGAATGTAAATACACTCTGGTAAACTCTTTTGGACTCAAATGAAACTTCTTTATGTTAACAGATTTACCTTAGACTGTGAAAAAAAACTTATATTAAGTATATAGTTTCCAAATTTTATTCATTTCATGTATCCAAATGTTTATATAAACTTAATGGCATGTATATTAAAAAAAATAAAGATAAATTGGGTTTTGGTCTCTCTTACATGTGTTTATGGCATGTAAAACAACCTCCCTGGGACAGCAGGGTTAACTGGAAACATGTGATCCCCTCTTGTGGAGGAGTGCATAGGAGGGGGCCAAACCCAAGCATTTGATACAGATATAATTTTGGTCCAATCACTCATTTAATTTCTGATCAGCTATTATTTCCTGGCACTTGCTAGCATACTTGTGAATTCTTGTAAAGTGAGAAAAATCTGACTTACAAATGGTTTTCAAATGCACTCAGATTTTTATCTCAATTTAGCAATTAATGGAGATGAATATATAAATTAATCATTTGAGCGGAATGACTCTGCTCCTTCAGTAATTTGTAGTTAATCTTTTTTTTTTTTTTTCCTACAAGAGTCTAAATCGTTTCCAAAGGCCCTTGAGACACTTTCAGGGCTGAATCCTCTGCCTTAGTGACTGAAGACTGAAATGGTCTCAGAGTTCCCCTTGAGCCAGGTCCCCAGCATTCTCTCCTGCTCTGCACAGCTGGAACTCTTTGATTGCAAAGGGACTCCTCAAAGATCACCCAGAGGCAAGCCATAGAAGAAGACCTTAGCCTCTTTACAGCGGAAGGCCAGTGACATTGTTTTAGTTAGGGTTTTATGACTGTGAAGAGACACCATGACCAAGGCAACTCTTATAAAGGACAACATTTAGTTAGGGCTAGCTTATAGTTTCAGAGGTTTAGTTCATTAGCATCATGGCAGGAAGCATGGCAGCAGGCAGGTAGACCTGGTGCTGGAGAAAGAGCTGAGAATTCTACTCCAGAGCTGCAGGCAGCAGGAAGAGAACTGGCTTGAGCTTCTGAGACTTCAAAGCCTACCCCCTAGTGACACACTTTCTCCAACAAAGCCACACACTCCAACAAGGTCACATCTCCTTATAGTGCCACTCCCTATGGGCCTATGGGGGCCATTTTTATTTAGACCATCACAGATACTCAGGCTTTCTGCCCCTGATTCAGGTCCATCCACCTACCCATTTGTCCCTCTCTGCTCTCTACTCTCACTAGCCAGCATTTCTGGTATCTTCCCTCCCACCATACACTGCTGCCTTTCTATGAAATCAGAAGACCCAACAGGTAAAACAAATTGAGCAATGTGACATGCTGATGTGCTTGAACACAGTCTTCCTATGTGTCTGTAGGGAGTGACTGTGGCCACTCCGCCAGGAGGGAGCAGTCCTGTGGTATCCTGTGCTGAGTTACAGGCAGCTAACCTCAGATCGAGAAGAGCTTCATGTTCCAGTGAACTGTCACCCCAGCCCTAACCTCATGTTCAGATCAACATAGAGTGGAGTTAGCAGGGATGTAGCCAGCCAGTGCACACCAGGGGACTGGAAGATGCTGCTCAGGGAAGCCCCAGGCTGGAAAGCCATTTGGGTTGAGACAGCTCTTGGACTTGGGTGAAAATGCTTTTATGGGCCAGATCCTGGGTCAAGAAAGAGCTCTGCATGCCACTGAATTCTCACACATTTTATGAATAAAGACACAGCTCCTTGTCCAAGTTCATTTTGGTTAAAGCAGGGATGTGAGTGTATGAGAGTAAACCTAGGGGTCCTGCCTTTAAAATCAAGTCTGGAGAGAAATGTGGCTCCCAAGATGGGGGCAGTGACAGGATGTGGTGGACATTAATTTCTTGGTTCCCAGTTGGAAGCGTGTGTAAAACGGGCTGCCTGCAAGGGACACTTGGATAGAATTTGAGAGGAAGGTTTCGTGGAAGACAATTCACCAAGTGTGTGGGAGATGTCTTGGTCTGCTTTCATTGCTATAACAGCATACACCAGGTTGCTCACAGAGCATGCAGATTTAACCCTCTCACAGTTCTGGGATCCGAGTTAGGGACTGCCTTACTGAGGGAACCTCTCCCAGGGCCGGAGGCTGCATGTACAAGGGCTTCGCCTAGCTCAGACAGCAGCAGCTGAGCTGGGACCTTGACGGTGCACACAGTGTTATGCACGGGTTTGGACTTTGAATAGAATCACACATTTGTCTGGAAAAAGTTTCAAAGCATCTAAAGAAAATATAGACACAAGAATAAAAGTTGATCCTTTGCTATGCAAAACTGTGTCTGTGAGGTATACAGAGATAAATTGCTCATTCTGTGTGGACAGAGGCTGCCCATACAGCCTCACAGAGAGTTTTGTAGCAGCAGACCTTACAGAGAGGTCTACCCCTGGGCAGCTTTCTCTGGCACCCTAGAGGGCAGATTTCTAGCAAGATGAAACCACATCCTCAGACTGTCCCCACGACCCAGGCATTAGGCTCCTCTTTCTCTCCTTGCCATGTTGTAGCCCATCTTCCTTGGGGCAGTAGCTATTCTTTTTATCTATTCTTAGAATCTGCAGGGTTCCCTTCTCTTCTACCAGCCAATCCTGCTATAGTTGCTATAGCAACCGCGTCTGTATTAAACTTGCCTTGTTCAAATCACTGGACAGCTCCTTTCTCCTCACTGGGTTCAGACTGACACACTGCCTGACAGTACACTACACACAGCTTGAAAAGAGGCACTGTTCCATCTCTAGTGGGCAGACAGTACTGAGGGTACATGGCCAGAACACAAGTCTTCAAGGTGGGAGACTGGCTTTATAGCTAAGTGTGGGATTCAGGAAGTGAGAACCTCTTCATAATCTTTGCCCTCCTCTGTAGTCTGCAGAAGATAATGGTGTAGATGGAGCAAAAGGCTAAGGTGCTGCAATGAAGTCATGCTGTAATGAAGCACATAGCTGATTTTTTCTCCAGGAACCCTTGGACGTGGGCTTCATCATAATAGAGCTCCTATGCTCCATGCATCCTCCAGGAGAGCTGATACCTCCATCCTCTCGGTTTGCCATCCTGCAACTGTCTCCCCTCGGCACGGCTGCCATTCATAGGAAGAGGGAGCAGCCAGAAGAGAAAGAGAAGAGACATACTCATTCATGTCTTGAGACCCAGACGCAGAAATGCTGCCTGTCACCTCCGGTTGCCTTCCACTGGGACTAGGAAGTAAAAGAGACCACGGATAGGGAGGGTTTCAAGGGTTGAAAAGGATACCCCAATGACTTACCTCAGTAGACCCCACCTCTTACAGGCCCCATCTCTCAACAGCACCTGTGAACAGACTTTATCATGGATCCAGAGCATAGCTGACAGACTACATGACTCCCTAGGCCCTTCCTAAGGCCCTCATCCTACTGAAATCCAGCCCACCCTGGTCTTCCGGATAAGCACTGAAAACCTCCAGCTGCCTCCCCACCTCATGCACAGAAGTTCTTCAAAACTGACTCATGTTTTCTGAACTTTCAGCCATGGCTCCATATGCAAACACTCAGGAAACCTGAGCTCAGATTTCTCAAGTCCCAGATGGTTTCTAATTTGTGCCGTGGGAGGAAAACTCTGTATTCCCTAGCAGATGCACAGGGGCTGCTATTCATCTCACCACCGCTTCCGACTTCTCGGCAAGGAAAGTTTCTCCCAAGCTCTATGGGTCTTAATTCTAAAATGTTAAAACAGAATGATGGAGTGTGCATGGGGTCTCAACCAAACCAAAGCCATTACCAAGCTGACTATAGGTCACTGGGGTATCCCCTTGTTGGGCAGACCCCAAACCATGACACAATAAAACCTCACTTCATTATTTTTAAATAAGATTTATTTATTTTTATGTATGTGAATACACTGTAGCTGTACAGATGGTTATGAGCCTTCGTGCGATTGTTGGGAATTGAATTTTTAGGACCTCTCCTAGCTCTGGTTGGCCTCACTCACTCAGTCTCTGCTTGCTTTGACCCAAAGATTCATTTATTATTATACATAAGTGCACTGTAAACTGACTTCAGACATACCAGAAAAGGGCTTCAGATCTCATTACAGATGGTTGTGAGCCACCATGTGATACCCTGGGATTTGAACACAGGACCTTCGGAAGAGCAGTCGGTGCTCTTACCCACTGAGCCATCTCGCCAGTCCCCAAACATCACTTTATAAATTGGTTATTTCAGGTGTTTTGTTGTAGTTGCGGGAAGCCAACTGATGTGCCATCTATGGTATGTCAGTGGTCCAGGCACTACGGTGAGATTTTTGAAAAGACTGATCTACTTAAGTCTCATAAATCTATCTTGACATAGGAGTGTCATGGCCATTTGGAGCTGGGGAAATATAGAGGCAGAATGTGGTGGAGAACTGGCTTAAAGCTACAAAGCTAGCCAGGAATGGATTTGCAATTCAAAGTCAGACAATTTGGTTGCTGGAGCCCTGCAAGTCTCCTCTGTAGACCATCAGACAGGAAGCAATTTAAGGCTTTTCAGGGCACGCGTCCCCTATGATGACTGCTCAGACACTAACAATGCAAAAATGGAAAAGACATGCGTCCCCTACAATGACTGTTCAGACACTAACAATGCAAAAATGGAATGTGCATCTGTGTCCAGGAAAATTCTATTGTTGGGGCTGGAGAGATGGCTCAGCGGTTAAGAATGCTCACTGTTTTTCCAGAGGTCCTGAGTTCAATTCCCAGCAACTACACGGTGGCTCACAACCATCTGTAATGGGATCTGATGCCCTCTTCTGGCATGCAGGTGTACATGCAGACAAAGCATTCATACACCAGAGAAAGAGAGAGAAAAAGAAAGAAAGGAAGGAAGGAAGGAAGGAAGGAAGGAAGGAAGGAAGGAAGGAAGGAAGGAAGCAAGCACGCCGGAGAGGCGGCTCAATGGTTAAGCCTGCTCACTGCTCTCACAACGGACCAGGGTGCTGCTCCCACTACCGATGTGGTGGATCACAACTCTCCATCACTACAATCCCAGAAGACCCAAGGTACTCTTCCTGTCTCCAGAGTCACCCAGTACCTGTGTGCTGTGCATGTACACAAGCAGACAAAACAACTTATATACAGACTATAAAAATAAATCTAAGAAAACCCTCGATTGTTCAACACCAAAGGGACAAGTTTATATAAATGCGCATCATTAACTTTTATGCTTCACCTTTTCAGTTATTTAAATATGTATAAAATCATTCTTAGCTTACCATGTACACTTCCCTCACAACTCACAAACTTCATGCAAATGAATCAATGCCCTTTAGTTTTTTGGAGCTGTCTCCTAACATGATAATGTCTGACCATAGCTGGTCCCAGGTGCCATCCTGGGAGCTCTCCGTCTTCCCCTGGGAGGTAGGTCCTGCTCCTGTCATTCACACTAAACATAACCGTGTATGGCATGAAGTGGGACAAAGCCACGCAGACATCAGTAAAGGAAGGTAAGATGGGGCTGGCAGGGCACTCACAGGACCTAAGGATGAGAGATGTTCAATTGATCAAGCTCCTAGAAGTGAATGACAGAGGGCATCTTCTACTCTGCTCAGGGAAGAGGATGCTGATCCTGATACTCTCAGTACTAACCTGAAGAGGGGAACCCTGCTGAAGGAGTCCTGGTCAGACAGAAGCTGCCTACAGTGCCTCCTCACCAGGGCCTTCCATCAGCCTGCCCAGGTGACTATCCTCCTAGAGCATGATCAAGCAGTGTGTGTCTGCCTGACCATCCAGGCTGGATGGAGGTAAAACATAGAGACCTGTGGAGGTAAACATAGAGACACTGGCTTCATTGCTGTGCATTTGGGGATTGGGGGAGCAGCTGGAATTCATCTTTCCTGGAACAGAGCAGGTGGAAGCAGAGAGGACCTGGCCGTTTCTGGGACCCTGCATCCTCCGTCAAGTGAATATTTGAAATAGTGAATATTTGCAGTCTGCACAGACTCTGCCATGACTGTGCATCTGCTGCTGTAGAAGGGAAGCAGCTGTCAGCACCGGGAAGATGAACAGTGCGGCTGCTCAGTCACAGCCTTGGGAGCGCCCTCTGAGCTCTCCGACCTCAGCTCCTGTCCCTCATTGCCTTGTGGGGCTGCTATACCTGAGTACCTCAGGCTGGCCATAGGGCTTAGCCTTGAGACACCACTGAGACTGGAAATCCATAGTGGGTGTTTGCTGAGCCCTCTGCCTCCCAAGGTCACAAGGAAGACCCCTTTCCTCATTCTCCCAGTTCTGCTGGCCTCTGGCAACCCACAGTCGTTCTTGGCTGGTGGATGCATCCCTTAAATCCCCGCCTTCCTCTTCACAGAGCCATCATCTTTATCCAGACGGCCCTTGGGAGGATACTCACGTTACCCAAATAGCTCCATTTTAACCACACTCTACTCGCGAGTGGGGCCATATGCAGAGGTTCTGGCTGGGTACAAATCTGCAGAAGCTGAAGGAACACACTGTGATGCAGTGCTTGCCTTTGCACACATGCTGAACTGGTCTCTATCTTGACAAACCCTCACTATACAGCCCTGGATGGCTTGGAACTCAACAGGTAGACCATGATGGCCTTGAACACACAGAGCTCTAAAAGCCTCTGCTGCCTGAGGGCTGAGATTAAAGGAATGCACCCCTATGTTGTTGGGTTTCTTCTAAATTTTAAATTAGGCTTATTTATTTATTTATTTATTTATTTATTTATTTATGTGTGTGTGTGTTTGTGTGTGTGTGTGTGTGTGTGTGTGTGTGTAGGTCAGAGGTCAGGTTTTGGGAGACAGTTCTCTCATTCCACCACATGGATCCTAGAAATTGAACTTAGGTTGTCAGGCTTGTCAACAAGTCCCTTCCCAGCTGATGCACCTCCCAAGCCCACGTTGCTGGATTTCTTGGGTCAAAAGGGTAGTATAAATTAGAGGTAATGAAAGCAGCTCTGGGTTCATCTCAGGAGAAAAGAGAATGATGGCAAAGTGTATTGTCACCTCAGGCACGAGCAACCAGCCCTGAGCCAAGACGAGCTAAGATGGTGCCCTCAGCTTTGGGGACAGCACAGAAAGCCTGCTTTTGCAGGCGATTTTGTTGTTCCTGGTCTCCTTGTTTCTGAGTTCTGGGTGAATGAGTTGTGAGCGCACACTGACAGGCCCCTCGGCTATGGTTGTGAACAGCATCACTAGGCAAGTTTGTCTTAATGCAGACCTAGACTGACACACAGTAGAGTTGCCTCTCCCCTAGACACACAACTGCCCAGTACTTTGCTGTCCCGACTAGTGGGTGCAGTCATTATGAAGTGGTGTTTGTACCCTACTGGAGGAAGGGCCCAATAAAGACGGTAGGTGGTGGGAGCTCTCAGCTCCACTGTAATAATAAGATCGCCGACTACCTTATAGATGGTGCTCTGACAGAAACGTCATTATGTGGTGAATGGCAGTATTTAAAGCTCCATGATGGGGGCTGAGGATGCAGCTTACTTGGAAGAACATGTATGAAGTTCTGGGTTCAGTTCCCAGCATGCATGTGCCAGGAGAGGTTCATGCCTGTGATGCTAGATAGCATTTGAAGACAAAGGCAGGAGGCTCAAGGTCACCTCAGCTATGTAGCAAGTTCTAGAGTAGCCCAGGGTACTCACTACCCATCTAAAAAACAAACAAAACAAAACAAAACAAAAATCTACTACATTCTGGAAATCTCACCAGGATCTGCTGTGAGAGGGAGAATTAGTCTCCCCATGTGCTCCCAGTACCAGTGGTCAGCCCTGAAATACATGCATACAAGCAATACTAGGCATATGCATCACATATAATACGTAATATACATATATAAGTAACACTAAACATGTGTATGTATGTATGTATGTAATAAAAAGTAGCCACGATTTTGAGAGGGAAAAGGGTATGGGAAAGTTTAGAGGGAGGACAGGGATGAAGAAATAATATATTTGTATTTTAATTTTTAAAAAGTTGTAAAAAAAATTAATCAAAAGTTTTAAAAGTAAATATTAAAAAGACCCAAACAACAAATCAGAACAGAATAAAATAAACAACTGCCTGAATAAATAAACGGGCTTCGTGAATGACCTAGGCCTAAGCCAGTCGCTTTGGAGTGCGCAATAACAACTCCTTCAGCTTCTGGGAGTGCAGGTCAGGGTGGGATGCTCGGAAGAAATGAAGACACTGCCATACAGATAATCCAGAGGGTAGCCCGTCTTCTTGGAGTCAGAAAACCTTCTGCCCAGGCCCTGGTCACTCTTGCCGTGACTACGTGACTTTCCTTTGTCAAGCTCTTCTCCAGGACTAAGGTGGGGCTTGTGCTCCATCCGGCTTGTTCCGGTTCCAGAGAGCCTTATCAAGTGCTGTTTGGACAAGATGGTTTGTCAGAGCTGTAAATGGAGGTGGGAGGAGGGAATGCGCATCAACACCCACAGGATTTGCAAGCCTAAGAACATCCAGGGAGGCCTCTTTGGAAACCTCACAGAGAGTGGCACAGAAGCAGCCAAGGTGGAGAGCTGCAGACAACCCTCCCCCCCCCCCCCCCCCCCCCCCCCCCCCCCCCCCCACTCTCCGGGCACCGCCTGCTGGCCTCTCCTGCTTTGGAGGAATCCTTGGTATTTGTGGGGAGGAGGCTCCTGTCCTCTCTCTCTCCTCTCCCTGGATGTCTGACTTGCAGGAGAGGCTAGGAATTATCAACTAAAGGGAGACATCCTAGTCTGAGCCTGAAGAGGGGTGTGTGTGCTAAAAATAGAGCTTCCCAACTCCCTGCAAGAGCAAATAAATGAATAAATCGGCTGTAATTGGCCAAAAACAAATGTTGCTACTTCTGCTGTTTTCTTTTCCTTTGACTGTCCCCTAGAGCTACAAAGTACACAAACACATATCTTGATAGATAGACTCTCTTATTAATTAAAAATAAAAACAAAAAACCATTTCCTAGACCCAATGATGTGTGAAGTAATTGATACAGCACCATTATGAAGGTTGGAGGTAGCTTCAGGCAAAAATATCCAGCGCCACCTTTTTGTTCTAGAAAAATCCCTAGACTCCTCTGAAATGATTAGCTTTTTATTACTAACTTGACACAATCTAGAATTATCTAGAAAGAGAGTTTTGAGGAAGGATTCTCTAAATTAGGTTGGTTTGTGGGATTGTCTGTGGCTATTGTTTTTAGTTCAAACCTTCACATCAGACTTCAGCTCATTCAGAAATGTAGAATTTGCCCATCAGAGGACACCTACATAAGTCATGCATGCACTGAAGTCAGTAAACTGTTCTAGAACATCCGGCATACCAACTCACAAATTCTTTACTCACTCACTCTCTGGTGGCTGAAACAAAGTATCTGACATAGGAAAGCAGATGTTTATTTGGGCTTATGGTTTCAGGGCTCATTCGACTCACCATGGTACGAAGTCACAGTGGCCAGGGAGGAGCTGGAGAGATCTGAGGAGAAATGGGAGTGAGTGGAGAGGGTGCGGGACATAAGGGTCCAGAGTCCCAAAATATTTTACAGAGCATGCCCCCTCAGTACTTTGAGAGGCACAAATCATGTCAGAGCCATAGCACTGGGCTGGAGAACACAGCTTCCATCCTCAGGGGGCTTTACAGAATGACAGGTTCCTCTTAGAGCACACACTTGGAATCTGACCACTTGTTTGTTTGTCTGTTTGTTTTGATTCAGTGGAGATTAGGGGATCCTCAAGGAAAATAAATGTGCTATCACAGGGTAAAGGACAGGTAGAAGGAAGAAGCATGTGTTCTGGGATGTATTATTTTTCTCTATCACTGTCTGTAGATATCTCTGCCACCCAGGAGCTCAGTGAAGACCAGGCAGAAGGTTCAACGGGTTAAGACACTTGCTACCAAGCCTGACAGTCTGAGTTTGACCCCTGGAACCCTCGTGGTGGAAGAAGAGCCCAGACTCCTGAGTTGTCCTCTGACCTCCATGCACATGTTGTGGTATGGGAACACACATACACACAATGAATAAATAAATATAACATTAAATAATGCTTAAATCAGGGTGGGGTGCATCGAGTCCCCTTGCATGGTTGAATGGTTTCTCTTTCTTAGTACCTGTCTTGGAAGCCTAGAGCAGTTCACTGAGATGACAGTAGCAGAAGCATCTATTAAAGTCCAGCTGGCCTGTCAGGGGGTGTGGTGGTGTGAATGAGATGCCCCCCCCTTCATACTCTTGGGCATTTGAACACTGGGTCCCTAGTTGATAGCAATATTTGGATCGGTTTAGGAGTTATGGACTTGCTAGAGGAAACATGTCATGGGGGCAGGCTTTGCAATTTCAAAGATCTGTGCCTTTCCCAGTGTGTTCTGTGATTTTTGCCATCAATTCAAGTCTGACTCTCACATGTTTACCACAGAGATACACGTATGATGGAGTACAAATGAGAACACATTAACTTGGTATCCCATTTGTGAGTCATGTATCTTATACTCATTATCTAATATTGCCAACACTGGCCTCCTTTCTAAGTAGTTAGACTTATATCCATTTACTCAGCTATGTGTATACATTACAGGCTAGGATCTGCCTACAAGGGAGAGCATGGGATCCTTGTCTTTCTGAGTGTAGGTCACCTTGTTTATGTTATCCTTCCTAGGGCTACTCATTCCTCCTAGCAGTTTCACAACTTCATTCTTTTTCATAGTTGAGTATACACAGTTGGGTGCTATCCCAGTGTGTACATGTACATTTCCATTATCTATTCATCTCTTGATGGACATCTTTCTGGTTCCATTTCTTGCTCTCATGACTACAGCAAAAATAAACATGAATGTGCGAATATCTCTACAGTAGGGTATGGAATGGCTGGGTCATGTGGTAGTTTTGTTTTTAGTTTTTTTGAGCAATCTCCAAACTGACTTCCATATTGCTTGTAGTAGTGGGTACTCCTGCCACCAGTGAGGAAAGCTTCCTTCCCCTCCATACTCTCTCTGCTATTTGTTGTCAGACTTCTTGATGATAGTCATTTTGAGTAGAGTTAGCTGGTATCTCAAAATAGCGTTAGTTTGCATTGCACTGACTGCTAGGGATGTTGAACACTTTGGAGAATAGTTATTGACTATTTGCACTTCTTCGTGTTTCTCATTGGCTCGTTTGTTGCTCTGCAGTACTGTCTCCTTCATGTTTGGGCTAGGGTTGTTTGTTCTGCCTGTTAGCCCTCTGTCTGAAGTACAGATATCAAGAGACTCCTATCCTGGGCTATGGGTTCTACTGGTCATTTCTTCTGCTCTGCTGAGAGCTTTTACGGCAAGGTAGTCTCACCTGCTGCTTCTTGGCAGTAGGTAGGTCTTGTGTTGAGGGGTCCTATCAAGTTCTTGCTGACCTATGGCATTGAAGTTTATCCCTGCTTTCTTCTGGTGGTTTCAGGCTTTAAGTTGAGATCTACAGTCCACTTCAGATTCATTTCCCCACTTCTTTCCCTTTCTTCTTTTCTGAAAACAGGCTTCCAAGACAGGTACTAAGAAAGAAAACTATTCAACCATGCAAAGAGACTTGACCTACCCGACCCTGATCTAAACAGTATTTAATGTTACATTTATTTATTCATTGTGTGTATGTGTGTTCCCATACTACAGCACGGAGGTCAGAGAACACTCATAGGAGTCTGGGCTCTTCTTTTATCTTTGGTCTAGACCTTGCTATGAAGACCAGGTGGGCCTTGAACTCAGAGATCAGCCTGCCTCTGACTCCCAAGTTCTGGGGTTGATGGCTGTGCCACCATACCTGGCTTCTAGTTGATTTTTGTACAGGATGAAAGATCAAGTTCTGATTTCACTCTTCTGCATGTGGCTATCCAGTTTTGTCAGCATGACTTGCTGTATCTTTTCCCACTATATGTCATGGTTACCTCTGTCAAGTGGCTATAGCTTTTCACTATCCACTCTTCTGTTCCATTAGTTGACCTGTTTTTAATGCCAAGACCAGGCTAGCATCAACCCTATAGCATTGCAATACAACTTGAAGTCAGGTTTTATAATACCTCCAGCTGTGATCTTTCTCTTTAGGATTGCTTGGACTAGTCAGGATTTTTCTTTAAAATTAGCAATGGAATTATTATTATTATTATTATCATTATTATTATTATTAATTATTTTTGAAACTGGCTCTGGCTCTAGCTCTGTAGACCAGGCTGGCTTTGAACTCACAGAGATCCTGCCTCGACCTCGAAAGGGCTAGGATGAAAGGTGTGTGCCACCATTGCCCAGAAGGAATTAATGATTTTACTTTATTTATTTTATTATTAATTAATTTACTTATTATTTTTTTATTTTTATTTTTCCCAATGTGGCATAACCTATTTTGCTGCAGTTCACTTACATTTTATAAAAATTAAGTTTTTAAGTAGTAAATATCTGAAAAAAAAACTTTGAAAATGTGGTCTAAAAGTTGTTTTGAAAAAAAAAATAGAATAGAAAAAAAAAATAGAATCTTTGCCAGATTCTACTGTTTTAGAAATACTAGCATATGCTTGATGTAAAGAAGTAAAGTGAGCAGAGACTGGAGCAGTTCAGTGTTGCCTCTATACACATAGCCCAGAATCCTTTCACTTCTGAAAATATTTTTTAGTTTTTTTTTTTTAAAAATTTTTAAAATTGTATATAAGTGTGTACATTTGTGGGCTTGCATAAGTGCAGTTAGCTATGGAGACCAGCAGAGGGCATCATATTCCCATGGAGGTGGAGTTGTGAACTGCCTAAGTGCCAGGAACTAAATCTGGTCCCCTGCAAAAGGAGCAGGAATTCAAAACCACTGAACCATCTCCAGCCGCTGCCTTCTGAAAATATTGTTTTAAAAATTCCACATTTACTACAGCACAATATGTTCACAGACACTGAGTTCACAAGCCTCAGGGTAAGTTTGAAGGCTCTGTGAATATTAATAGTCAGAGACATTGTGGGTTTCAAGATGGCTTTAATGGCAGGCTCTCAGGCTCACGATGAAGGAAACACATGCAGCTGATTGCCATCACACAGAATAGTGCAGCTGCCCAGGTGCAGGTGCTTCAGCATCCAGAGGGAGCAAGGAGCGGGGCGAGCCCAGCAGGAACCTGCATCGTTGAAGATCAAGGGCAGGAGCTATGTTTCCACTGGGGAAATGCGGGGCACGGAGCTACACTGGGAGGTTAAGATGCTGTCTCCACATGGCAGCCACTGAAAGACTTCCAGGATGGGGATTTTTTTTAAAACCTTTTTAGTGACAAATGACAAATCAAGTTCAAAGCAGTTCAGACTGAGAGCAGAATGATTTAGGACTCTGAGGAGCTCCAAGTCTGGGGTCTTTAGGACTGGAACAGCTTCAGAAGGGAGACTTCCTCAGGCTCCGACTTTGATCTGGAGCTTGTCTGAGATGGGCACTGCTCCTTCCGTGGCTGTTCAGGAAACCTCTGAATAGTAGAAAATCAAGGTGGTACAGTTTGAGACGGGGTGTATTTACTGATGTCTACATCCCTCAGTTTACAAATCCCTCAGACTCCATTCGGACTCAATGTGAGCAGCTCCACAGACCATGAGTGGGCTAGCTTTAGCCACATGTGCACACTGGAGCAATCAGTCCTGCCAGGAACATGTATGCCACACACAGGCAGACTGGATCACGTGATTGCCATGCGACTTGGGTGGAGTGATGGAGCGGGACATGGCATGCTGTGAGGAGAAGCCCTGCTCTACCCAGAACGGAATTGTTCTAAAGGAAAGGGAAGTGTTCTTTCTTTTTTGAGAATAACAGATATGGCCGTGGAGAGGGCCTGACCCAGATGGTCTGCAGCGATTACTGGGCAGGCAGCCAGCTGAGAGTGGGCCTGGTGCTGGGCGAGCCCACAAACCTGAGAAATGTTTCTCAACTTGGTTTAAGCACTCTTACCGCACCCTGAACAAGGATAACAGCTCAAGCCTTTTCAGAATGATATGTGAGACCCAAAATAGACGAAGCTCCAGGAAAATAAATAAACCAAAAGAACACTGCTCGACTCCAAACCATGGGCTTGTTCCTAGGCAGCCGGCACTCTTCTGCTGGGAGAGAAAAGAGCAGAGCGGTATGGAGGGATGAGGGGAAGGGCAGACTTTGCTGCTGTCTCTGTAAGCTCCTCCCCAAACAGTGGATCCCGGGGGTCTTAACGGGGAGGGTGCCGGGAATGCAGACTGCTTTTGCAGATGTGGCATAGACTTAAAATCTACTTTCTAACTTTAGGTGATGCTGATGGTCCTGGCACACAGAGTAATAAGGATCAGAGTTTAGAATCGTCTAGGCTGAAGGATAAAAATCTGTAAGCCAGGAGCATAGACGCCAGCAAGGTGGCCGGCCCACATGGTTACTGAGAGACTCACAGGGGAGGGGGTGAGTGAGCCAGCCTGACAGGGAGACCTGCTTGAGCCTGGGCCAGTCCTAGCTCTTGAATTCACACTGTAGACGCACAGAGGACTTGTGTTGGAGCCATAGGAGGTGAGAGTGTATCTTCTCTCAGTTGGTTCTGGGATCTCACTTATCTCAGTGGGGTCCCACTTTGGGTGCCTGAGAAGAGTGGAGGGCTACAGGCTTCCTTGTACATGCTGGCTTGAGCTAGCAATGAGGATGGACACTGGCCCCCATCCCCCATTTCCTATGGCAAACAATGCTTTAGTGGCTGGAGACTGTAGCTAGTCCTGCTCTGGACTTCCTAGACCTCTCTGGTCTTTACAATCTCCATTGAAAAAATTCCTATGAGGTCCACAGGGAACTTGGCAAATGGGTAAGGGCTTACGACCACACGGAGCAAAGGCGTAGACAATGGCCAGTTACAACCCTGTGCCTGCCTACATTTTAGGTAGTCATTATACTATTTTTTTAAAACCCCTTAAACAGACAGCTTTCCTGAAGATTCTGTTCCTGTCCAGGTGATTGACAGGCCCATTTTTTTATTTAGAGGAGAGGGCAGGAGTATGTCTCTCTACCTGAATTCCTTGGCCCCACAGTCATCTTAGAAGGTTGCTTTAGCTATTAGTGACCTAAGTATTCAGAACATAGTGTCTTTCCTCGGGGCCACAAACGTGACTCAGTTCCTTTTCTTCTGACCAGGGATGTTACTGCAGTAACACATTACGATGAGAAAATCTCTTACATTCTCGAACACTGGAACTTTTGCTGGGCCTCACAGCCAAAGTGAACAAAACACCTTAAGGTCACTCATGGTTTAAGACTGCTATCCTACTGAGTAGCAGCCTGTCTATTTCACCTGCCTTTAAGAGAACTTGCCCTAGATTTCCCGTGTAAGCAACTTTTACAATTTAAGCCAATGCATAGCTCTAATCTTCCATTATATATTCTTCCATGACCCTGACCCAAGAATAGTGCATGAGTGTGTATGGTGTGTGTGTGTGTGTGTGTGTGTGTGTGTGTGTTGATAACCATTTCCTGGAAACAGAAATATAGGTTGAAAGTGGTCTTATAAAATGGTATCTACCTGTCTTAGGGTTTCTGTTGTTGCAATGAACACCATGGTCAAAAGCGACTTGGGGAGGAAAGCATTTATTTGGCTTACACTTGCACATTATAGTTCATCGCTGAATGAAGTCAGGGCAGGGACTCAGAGCAGGAACCTGGAGGCAGGAGCTGATGCGGAGGCCATGGAGGGGTGCTGCTGACTGGCTTGCTCTCCATGGCTTGCTCAGCCTGCTTTCTTATAAAGCCCTGGACCACCAGCCCAGAGATGGCACAACCCACAATGGGCTGGGTCCTTCCCCATTCAATCACTAATTTTAAAAATGCCTTATAGCTGGATCTCATGGAGGCATTTCCTCAACAGGTTTCTTTGTTTCAGGTAACTCTAGCTTGTGTCAAGTCGACATAAAACTAGCCAGCACACTACCATAAATGTTGAACACAACATATGGGTATTGCTCAATAACCAGTGATGCTTATAATACTGTTAGTTAGTTAGTTAGTTAGTTAGTTAGTTAGTTAGCCAGTCATCTGGGTTAGTTAGGTGTGGGGAGCTGTGAAGCTGGAGAGGCATTCGCCATGGCAAGATGGCACCTACTTCCGCTGTTAACTCCTAGTAAACAACTGTTTGCCCATGTGCATAGAGAACTGTTTGCACATGTGCGTAGAGTGAAAAAGACGCCATGTCACGGCCCATCCCGGGGCATTACGTAGGGTAATGAGCGAACAGCCAATCATGGGCAGACACGCCGCACTGTGGTGTATATAAGCAGTGCGGATTATTGGCTTGACCCTTTTTTCCCTATGGATGGAGACAATAAATGTTGCTGCAGAAGGAACCTAGTGTCCGCGTGTCTTCTTGCTGGCGAGACAACTGCGTGGGCTACAGTTAGGGTCAACTGGCATTAGTGACTTAATCCCTTGTAAAATTCTGTTAAGGATTTCTATAAAGTCTCCCAAATTCCTTCCCCATGTGAAACTTTTTGTACTGTCCAATAAAAAAAACAAAACAAAACAACAACAAAAAAAAACAAAACAGGAGGACACTTTGCTAGGTACAGACACTCAAACAGAGGAACAGATTCACAAGGCAACCTTCAGAGAGGTACAGGTTCAGACTCATATAGACAGAGACAAGGAGACAGAAAAACACACAGGAGAAGCAGAGGGTTCAAATCTGGGCTTGCTCTTGGTTAAATAACACCAAGGGGAAGCGCTTTGATTTTCCTTACTTTGAAGTCGACACATTATTGGTGACTCTGAGTTTATTATGAATGTGTTCAAACGGACTGCAGTTTTACAAGGTGAACTCTATGCCAAGAGCACCAAGGATGGCCAGGAGCTGGGATAAGTGCTCTTCCGGTTGCTGTGACCAAGTACCTAATCAGAAGCAACTTAAAGAAGAGGATGTATTTCTGTGTACAGTCCAAGGGGATGCATCTCTCATGGTGGGCAAGTCATGGTTGCAGAACTAGGAGGCAGCTGGTCACATTGTGTCTGCTGCCAAGAAGCTGAGAGCAACCAGGAAGTAGGGCGGGGCTAGAGTACAAAACCTCAAGGTCTACTACCCAACGTGACCCCTCTTTCTTCCACTCCACCTAAGCTTTGTGTGACCTTCTCAAACAGAGCCACCTCCTGGGTACCACGCATTCAAATGCCCAAGCCTGTGGGGCACGGTTCACAAAGACCACAGCAGAGGATCCTCCCTTGCACGTTTCAAACTTTCCACTTCAGGACTGCGCCGGCAAGCTCCTCTGTTTAATCCACCACATGTGGTGCTTGGTCATGGCAGCCCAGGACATTCCAGGTAGGCCTGCCCTTTTCCTGAGCTCTGTCGCTGCCACCTGGACAGTCCCTGCCCCTAAAGCTGTCTTTTAAGAAGTGACTGAGAGATGGCTCAGTGGTTAGAAGCACTGTCTGCTCTTCCATAGGTCCTGAGTTCAATTCCCAGCAACCACATGGTGGCTCACAACTATCCGTAATGGGATCTGATGCCCTCTTCTGGTGTGTCTGAAGACAGCTACAGTGATTCATGTTAAAAAAATATTGAAAAAAAAAAAGTGACTGTCCTTGTTTGTTTGTTTGTTTTTTGTTGGTTTTTTCTTTTAGGGGAAACTGGGAAAGGAGATATCATATGACATGTAAATAAAGAAAATATCTAATAAAAAAAAGAATATTTCGGAAAGGAAAAAAAAAGTGACTGTCCTGCAGTGGTGGCTCACACCTTTAATCCCAGCACTTGGGAGGCAGAGGCAGGTGGATTTCTGAGTTCGAGGCCAGCCTGGTCTACAGAGTGAGTTCCAGGACAGCCAGGACTACACAGAGAAACCCTGTCTTGACCCCTCTCTCCCCCCAAAAAGAAGTGACCTTCTTTTCCTCTGTGATATCCACAATAAGCATGTGCCTTGTGTGTGAGCAGGAGCTGGGGTGGAGATGTGAGGTGTTAGGAACGTGACAATGAGAGACAGCTGCCTTCAACTGAGGCAGATGGCAACACCCAGGAAGACCCCAGAGATGTTATTGTTATTGCAACGTTTCAGATTTGTCTCTGAGTGTGGCATTTAGTGTGGTCACCCACCTCCACTAGCTAACAAGATGCTGAGTAACTGGCGTCCGGGCTAGGCAAGTAAAGGCTCGCTTGTTGTGTCTTGGGATGGAGAGGAATAAGTTTCATCATTCGGTGGATGCCCTCAGGAAGGGGAAGTGGAAGCCATCAGCTTCTGACTAACACTGTCATTCCAGTCCTGCAGTCTCCGAAACAGGAAGAGCTGGGCATGGTTGTTGGCCGAGGCCTTTTCCTCTGATTTTGTGGTCTCACAATAGGCTGAAAGCAACCTACACTGAGAGGGTTGACGGGAGCTCATCTTTCTCCCACTCAAGGCTGGAAGATGCTTCTGACAGCGAGTGATCCGTCTTCCACAGAGTATCTCTTTACACCCCTCCCCTGTACTTCTCCCTGCCACTCTCCTCCAGGTGCTGGGGATTGAACACGGGATCTTGCATATGGTGGGCAAGTACTCTACCATTAAGCTACAACTCAGGTCTCAGTGCTGCCCTTAAGGTCACAATTCTCTCTCTCTCTCTCTCTCTCTCTCTCTCTCTCTCTCTCTCTCTCTCTCTCTCTCTCTCCACAAGGCTAGGCACAGAACCCAGGAGCTCAGGAGCTTAGTGCAAGCTAAGCAAGTGCCCTATCATTGAGTCACTGCCCCCTTCCTGCCCCGCAGCCCCTCCCCAAGTCTAGCTACTGTTTAACTGAAGAGATGAAAAGAACCTCATCTGTTGTGTCTTGCAGCGTCTTTATCCCCAAGTCTGCTCTTTCCTTTCCATGGTTTCTGGACTTTGTGCCTAGATTCCTTGTAGCAGGATGAGGGACCCTTTGTACGTGACCTGAAATCGTCAGGTTTCAGAGAAACCAGGAATCTTCAGAAGATGAGCAAGCTGCAAGAGGGTGTCTGCATGCCTGTCAGCATGTTTCCCAGAACATGTGAATTAAACAGCAACTGAAGTTGGAGTTGGGGGTGGCCCTGTTCCGTTCTCTCAGGTCTTCACTCTCTCAGCAGTAACCAAGGCTTTGGGCTGGAGCAGGTTGCTCTAGCTTGCCCGTGTGTCCACCCAGCCTATGCCTTGTTGAAATGTAGCTTTGATTCTTAGGTCCTCGGTGGGAAGTGAGATTCCAGGCCTCTCACAAACTCCCAGGTCCAGGTGAAAAATCACACAAGAATCCTGCTTTGTCCAGTTTCAATAACCTTGGGTCAGCCTTCCTTCTGAGCCAGGGACTTGTGTTGACATGGGCCTTTGGATCGGTTCAGTGTGTTGGGATGTGGGAAACTTACCTGGGTTACCCAGTGGGGGAGCTGCACCCAGATATCCCTTAGGGAATGTTCTTAATGGCTAGAGACTGAGCTGTGCTGGGGATCCTGTCTTAGTTAGCCAAGAGTGACCTAGACCCTGGAAACTAGTGCCCTAGGCTGTTCCAGTGGCAGAGACTGGGGGCTACTAGAGCCTCAGGCCCTAATCTGACACTGTTGACCTTATGGGGTGATTTTAGATGTCCTGTTAGGTTAGAGTCTCAGTTACTTTTTTATTGCCATAACAAAGCACCATGTCCAAGGTAACTTAGAGAAGAAAGGCTTTGCTGGGACTCACGTTTCAGAGGGTGAGTCCATGTTCAACATAGCAGACAGCATGGTGCCGGAGCAGTAGCTGAGAGCTCACATGTACAAACAGGAGTCAGAGAGAGAGAAAGAGAGAGAGGGAGGGAGGGAGGGAGAGAGAGACTCTCTGAACAATGCAACTTCAAAAGCTACCAGGACCACACTGCTGAGACACTCAAATGTGACCCTAAGAAGCAGCACTCACATCTTGGATGTACAGCGTCTTTTCTCTAAGCTCCGCCTCTCACCAGCCTCAGGGCTCTACTTTAATTGACATTAAAACCTTTTCCTTGAGAATGGAGAGATGGTTCAGTGGCTATGAGCACATATTGCTCTTACAGAGGACAGGAATTCGGATCCCACCACCCACGTTGGGCAGCTCAGTTCATCCTCTCCTCCGAAGGCACTGCATTCAAGAGCACATGGACATACACAGAGACACATGGACACACACTGACATTCACACAGATGACACAACACAGACACGCACATTAACACACAGACACATATACAGACATACATACACATGGATACACACAGAGACAGGTAACTAAACTCAGATAATAAGAAGAAACCTTAAAACCTTTTTTATTTTACTTTGCCTTTTTATTTTTTTGACAACCTTTTTGAGTCTTGGACTAGCCTCAAACTATGTGGCTGGAAATACCCTGATCTCTGGACCTTCCTGCCTGTACCTCCTAGGGTGACCGGAGACACCACTCCCAGCTTAAAAACTTCACTCCATAAACCCCAGTCTGCTTCACCATAACTCACCCTGCAATAATGTCCTGTGGCAAAAGTCAGGAATCCAGGCTCAAGGGTGGATCCACCTCCGTAAAGATCTGGCAGCTGCAGGAGGGAGCCTGGAGCTCAGATGCTTATCTCTCTCCCCTTGGGGCAGGAGGGAGGAGTTGCCTTGGAGACAAGGTATCGGTGCCAAGAGGCAGGATGTTGGGGAGGAGAGGGGGAGGAGGAGGAAGAAAAGGGGAAGGGTGTGGAGGGAAGGAGGAAGTTGGCATTGTTGTGGGGCCTTTCTCCTGGTCCCCACACCCATGTCCGGAGGCCTTCTCTTCACCATGCCTTTTTCAGAATGTTTCTCCTTTCTTTCTCCAAGCACATGAGCTGTGTCTAGCCCACTTGGACCGCCATAACCAGCTCATAGGCTGGGCACCTCAAACAACAGACATACACTTACTTGCCGTTCCAGAGGCTGATGGTTCAAATGAGCAGGTGTCAGCAGGTGCAAGGCTCCTGGGGCACCTTTCCTTGATGACTTGCAGATGTGTCCTCACCTGGGATGTCCTCCCAGGACAACAGCCAAATTGGATTAGAACTCACCCCAATCCCTGCCCAACCCCACATTTTAGCATGACTACTTCCCTGAAGATGCTATCTCCTGATCTAGTCATGCTGTAAGGTCCCAGGACCTGGAGCTGACGTGGCACATCCCGTATCTGTGTAGTACAGGTCTCAGTTCTTCATCCCCTCCAACTGTGGCAAGAGATGTGTGGAACGGTTGCCAGACAAAACGTCATCCATGTGGTTAAATTTGAGTTCCAAATAAATACTTCTCTTGAGTATCTCAAATATCAATATACTGACACACACTAACATTTGGATGGTGGTCTACAATTTGCGTCTGACCAGTGTCCCATGTCCTTGCTGCTACATGAGCCTCCTCCTCACTCATCTGTGCAGGTACGGGATGCACACAAGGAGAAGGAAGGAAAGAATTGAGAACTAGAGGCCAGCTGGGATCTGGGAGGCCCTCAAGGCCCTCACACCACAGTCTCTGAACTCACAGGTGTGGTTGTCTGTGGTTAAGTGGAGGTCAGAGAATCTGATAAGGGAGTCGCAGGAGTTACCTTCTGCTCTCTCCTCGTCTCAAGTCTCTGTCAGATGAGAAACGCTATGTAATACGGAAAGGGATTCTCTGAGCATCCCTGAATCATCTGACTTCCAGCTGCACAAACACATTAAGTCAGCCATGACTGTCATCCAGTACTTGGGATGCTGAGGTGGGGGATGACCACATAGCTGAGGCCAGCCTGATTTACATAGCAAATTCCAAGCCAGCCAGGACTACACAGTGGGACTCCAAGACCAAAAAGTCTCCAGGAAAAACAACAGCAAAGCAAAACAAAACAAAACAAAATTTAAAAAAATCACCATCACCAAAAACATTCTGTCATCCATGTCAGGAAGATGGAAATCTGGCAGCCAATCCTGTAACTGCCTTCTATGAGCCAGGTAGCTCAGGAAAAATTTAAGGGGGAGTTTGGAAATAAGAGTCACTTGGGGGCAAAACATTTAAGTGGGAATTTGGAACTAAGACAGACCACACTTGGGGACAAAACAGATCTGAACTGATCTGTGTCTAGGTGTGCACTTTCTTTATTCACTACTGTGAATAGTGCTACTTTGAGGCAGTAGGGTTGTGAGAAGGAAGGGGCATGCCCTTGTCATTGTTGTGACCCAGCCAACCCCACCCCCCTGCACCCCTCCAGCACCTATCTCCAGCATACACTTTCCAGCTACCCCCAGATGAACTGTTTCCTCTGCTGGGCTCCCTTTATGAATGCCTCTCCACAGCCCGGAGCAACAGACCCAACTGCACATGAACTGAATCTCTGAACTGTGAGACTAGGAGCCAAAACAAAACTTTCTTCTCTTTAAGATGAATGTCTCGGGAATTTTTCTACAGAGATGGAAAGCTGTATTCTTATATCCACATTCTTATTTCTATTTAGATTCATAACTAACTCCCGAGATAATTACACTAGAAATCAGTAGAGATGAGATGGTCCTGTTAGTTTACTTTTCCTACAGCATAATGAATGCATGAAACTTGTATTACCGTGCGCTCAGAACAGCAGAATTTCAGAAACTAAATGCACAAGTGCAACTAACGTCCAAAGAAATAGAATATCCCCTAATCTCATAGTCCCCAGCCTCCAGATTCCAAAGGACCCTTTGTTACTTCTCAACCTCAGAGGTCAAGGGTCACCACTGCCCTGTCTGCCCAGCATCTCCTGCCTGCTCTTGGACAAGGTGTCAGAGGGATGAAAGCATGGATCTGTGGTGTCTGGTTGGCTGCTGGGGTTTGCTTTGCTTCATGTGAAGTACGTAGAACCCTGCTGTTCTAACACATCACAGCTTACTCACCCGCCTCCTGCAGGCACACTGGATTTTCAGCAGATGTCAGGAGTGCTGCTCTCTGATGTCTGGCTGCATCAGTCAGTGGGTACACCCACACACTTCTCTCTGACAGACCTGGAGCACGTGTGAGGCAGTGTGCAGTGTGGGTATGCATAGCTTTGGAAAACTTAGTGTTTTGGGTAATTTTATCAATCAGATATTTCCACTGCCCTTGTTGTTACACATAGGAAAACCACTTGAGTCAACTTGAATACATTAAGATGCAGTGTTTTTGAGAGGATGTAGCACAGCTCGGCCTGGTTTGAGCTCATGATCCTTTGCCTTAGCCTCTGTGCTGAGATTTGTGCCACCACAGACTTTATAGGTTGAGCCGGTGTGGTGTCCCCTCCAAACTTACAGGTTGACATGCCAGGCCCAGGGATTTCAGAGCAACCTTATTTGGAAACAGGATGCACTGGGATGCAGTTCTTTAAGTTGGGAAGAGGCCACACTGGAGAAGGGTGTCCTTCCCGCAAGGAAAGGGCAGATAGCTACATGAAATACAAACCATGCCATGCCTCTACAAGCAAATGAATGCCAAAAATCATCTCCAAAACACCCGAAGCCAGCAGAGAGGGCTGGGTCAGATACCTGGGGCTCAGGGCTCTACCTTCAGTGGATGCCACTGAGCTAGGGCAGCCCTGTGAGCCAGCGCTCAGGGTAACCATTCTTGTAGAGCTGTCTGTTGTCTAGATGCTTCTTCCAGCAGACCTGAGCAAGCCTGGTTGGATATTGTGCTTCCGGAGGTTTTCCTTTTAAATCTCATCCACGAAGCCATCCCCTGCAGTTTGTCATCTCCCTAAATGCTGGCAAGGTAGGTAAACAGATGACTCAAATGACAGTAAAGAGTTTGGTGGTGGTAGTTGGCCAGCTCACTGTCATCACTACCCACTCCCCAGGACAAGTCAGGGCCTAAGCTCATCACAAGCATCCGCGTTGGGTTGGGTTCTAGACATAGCCTGGGTGAGGGTAGGAGATTCCTGCCTGCATCTAGCCTTTCATGTACTGAGCTTGTATACTGGCCCTCCCTACTTACTTTACAACATACATTCACACACACACACACACACACACACACACACACACACATTTATGGACATGCATATGAGCATGCACACACATACATGCATCAATAAAAATGAAATAAATCTTTAAAATACTCCGTATTTACCTACCATTAAACATTTTGTTGCAGTCTTCCCTGGAGTCATCCCAAAGTCCTCACTAAGATGAAGACCATGATGCTGGGGAGGTTTTTGTTAACTTGACACAAACCAGGATCATCTGGGAAGAGGGAACCTCAACTGAAAAATGCCTCCACTAGACTGTAGACAAGTCTAAGGGAGATTCTCTTAATCAGTGATTGATGTTGAAGGACCCAGCCCACCATGGGCAGTGCTACCCTGGGCAGGTGGTCTTGAGGTGTGTAAGAAAGGCTGGGTACGCCAAAATGAACAAGACAATAAGCAGTGTTCTTTCATGGCCTGTGTTTAATTTCCTGCCTCCAGTTCTTGCCCCACCTTACCTTCATGACTGACTATGACTTGTGAGCCAAATAAGCACATTCCTCCTCACCTTCTTTTGGTCATGGTGTTTATCACAACACTAGAGTGCAAGCTAAAGCAACCATACTTCATCCTCTTTGGGCTCCTGATGAGTGACCACAGGCTGGGCTCACGCCCTATTTACATGATTATCCAGTGAGTGAAAAAAAAAGAAAGTGCTCTATCACGTGACACCTGATGGCCATCAGCCCTTACCCTGGGCTGCCTCTGACTTCCTGTTCCTGTAGCTGGCCCTGAGGAACATTTGTTCATCATCTCAAATCGGCTGAGTGACGTTTATTTTAATGGGCATCTTAAGAGACTCTATGTGATTAGCAAAAACCACCTGCCGCCTAGTAAAATCAGAACAGCCTGTCTACGTGCTCAAGTCTGAGATTAAGGGGGAATCTGGGTCAGCGGGGCACAGGTCAGCGCAGCTGTGGAGGCTACCAGGGAGCAGATAGGCTCAGCGAAGCTCAGCTGTATCAGAAGGCAGTCCCAGTAACAGGAAAAAAAAAAAAAAAAAGGAATGGAGGAAGAGAGGGAGGAGAAGAGGGACTGAGGAAGGAGAGGAGGAAGAGAAAGGAGAAAAGGAAGAGCAGTAAGGAAAGGCAGGGTGGAAGAAGGAAGTGAGGGAAGAGAAGAGGAAGGGAGGAGAGACGAGGTTTTACTTGCCAGCATCTGAAAGAGATAATTTGAGTCGGAATGAGTTGTCTGGGCAACAGTATGCTGCCACATGCTCTGTGTCTATCGTAAGCCAGGAACAGAATTAGGGACCGGGTGTATATTTTGCTGAAAGATACTCTGCTCATTTATACCTTTCCTTCTCATTATGAAGCCTGCACAGCCTTCCATGGAAGCACCCCAGAGTAAAGAGAGCTGCTGCAGTGGAGAGCAGAGGCATGTGTTCATAGGCAATGCCCATACCTGTCCCTGTGGGCTCTGTGCTGGCAGCTTAGCTCTGGGGACCCGAGCTGGGTCCTCCACAGCCTCTCAGTTCTGGAGCTGCAGGCTAGCCTCCTGGAGATGCAAACCTCTCCTGGGGCTATTGTGACAAAGGGCTGAGACCAAGGGTGGCTCAGTGTGACACAAGCATATTCTTTGAGTTTTGGAGCCCAGAAATTCAAAGCCAAGGTTTTTGCTAGGACTTGCTCTTCAAAGTTTCCAGGAAAGAGAAGAGCTACCAATTTGTTTAGTTTGCCCGAGATTTGCTTCAGATCTGAAGCTCCCACACATATGTCCCTGTGTCCCCAGTATTGCAGAACAGGTGGACTCCGCCGCCCCAGCAGACACATGGAAATGGACAAGAGTAATGTCTGCCTGATCCTCTTTGTTTTCTTGTTCATATATAATGCCTCATTGAACATATACATCCAACAGATATTTGCTGAATGAGTGCCTAACTGCTGTTACTACTACCAATATTGTCAATACATAGGACAAACAGGATTTATACCTTGGTCCAAGGCCTCAGAGAAGTCTTGTGTATATACTGAGCTAAACTGGGTGAGCTTAACACAGTGCCTGGAGAGGCAACCAACTTCCTGCTTGTTTCAGACACTTTGTACAAATGTCTGGCTCCATCCCACACTTACGGTCTCATTGCTGGGTCTTGAGTTACAGGCACCATGGCCAGCTACTGAGCAGAATGTGTTCACCAGACTAACCCTCATAGAGGCCTTGATCCCCACCTGGGTTTCCCTGGGCAGAGGTCTTCCTGCATGTGCCTCTGGAATTATCTGACAGAGAGAATGCTCTCCTTGATGACTGACTCAAAGGAACCCGTCCTGGGATCTTCCAGATCCTTCGAGTGAATGCAAGTTTCCCTTGAAAGCCACATTGGTGCTGAGGAGCTTTCAGACTGATTGATTAATTAGAACTCCGTGATTGTGGAGTTGGAATGTTGCAAGTCCAGAGCCAAATTTTCCTGGGACATCTTTAGTCTGTTAACAGCCACCTCCGTGTCTGAGCTAACATGCTGATGAGGAGAGACGAAGCCTTTGAAATGGGTTAACTTTAGTGGACCTGGAGCCTTCACCAATCCCTGAGCTAAGAGGGCAGGAGAGGCTCGCAGCAGAGATTCCTGCTCTCTGCTGTGACCTGCTTACCTAATGTTGACCCTGATGTATCTGGGAAAGCTTCTCGACTGTGCCTTTTTTCATTCTGTAACTAAAAAAGGTCACACAGACATCCAGAGGGAACGTGTCGTTCTGGGGCACTTGAATCCCTATCCCCAAGCCTGCGGTCACCCATCTTGAGCTTTGTCATAAGCCATCTCTTATTTCCTTTGTATCAACAGTCACTGCACCATCCTTTTCTCCTAGAATGTCTTAGTCAGGAGAGTAATCCATAAACATGTCTGATCAATCTTTCCAGAGACTCACCAAGCTCAGGATCCCAACACACAATCAGTAGGGATGCCTGGCTCGGCTTTTTGCTCCTGGACGCTGCCACCCCTGCGGTCCAGCCCTTGTTGCTCTTGGACTCTTTATTGCTGACCTCAGGGCTGGCCCTCCTGAAGAATCTGACAGAGAGCATAAAGCCTAGGGTGGGCCTGGGAGGGAGGGAGGGAGGGAGGGAGGGAGAGAGGGAACAGATCTCAGGGCTAGTTGCTCTTTGGAATCCCTGGGATGAGTGAAGTCAGGCTAACTTACATAAGTCAGAACTCCAGGGCCTCCCTGGACCTCTGTTACTTATTGAGTGGTTGGTCATCCAACTGCCTGGTCAGAGTCTACTCTGGTTCTGAAGTCTCCCATAGATGGGCAGAGTCTGTTCTGTAGTCCAGAGGCACAGTCCAGAGGCACAACATAAACCCCCCTCTCTGTCTCCTTTTTCACTATCTTTAGTATTTTTGTATGTATAAATCGTTGAGTATAATTATGGGCAGAAATGTCAATAAAATGGTCATGAAGCAGAAGGCCTAAACAAACCCCTAGTAGTTGCGAATTTAACAAGTGATCTGTTTTGCCATCCTGGTCTTCTGAGCTAGTTCCAGGACACCCAAGGCTACACAAAGAAACACCGTCTTGAAAAACAAACAGCAAACCAAGTCAAACCAAACAAAACGAAACTAAATGAAATTAATCGAAACGAAACCCAACAAAGGAGTAATCTGTTGCAACAGTTAAGACTGACAGTGAATTTAATACAAGGCGATTCAGACAGACCACCAGCGTCTACTTCACATTAAAAGCTATTAAGGTAAGAAAGAAAGAGTGTTTGCTGTGTAAGCTTGAGTACCTGAGTTCAAATCCCAAGCACCCATGTAAGAAGCTGAGTGTGGCCAAGCAAAACTTCAACCAGAGAATTGGATCAAAGACAGGAGGCAGAGCAAAGGCAGGAGGTTTGCCCAGATTTGTTGGCTAGCCAGCGTAGCTGGAAAACTGAAAGCCCTAGGTTCAGTGAAACCCTCTCTCAAGGGGAAAAAGAAAATAGAGCAGGACACCCAGTAGGTCTTTACCTGGCCAACACATGTACACACACAGGAGTTTGCACTCCCCCATCACACACACATATATACACACACTTATATACTACTTACAACACAAACATATGCCACCCTCTCCCCACCCAAAATAAGTGGATCGTGCAGGATGCTGAAATGATTGAGAAGACAGACAGGGTCGAGCAGTCTTCATTCCTGGATTCTGGTTTTACTCCACAGTGATGGAATCAGGATGGTGTGGGATGGGCGTCAGGTGGACGTGCAGACCAGTGGAATAGAGCTGAGGGCCCACAAGAAGCCCCACATGTATGTGGTCTGTCTGGTGAGTCAACAATGCCAGGAGCAGCCATGGGGGAAGAGTGGCTTTTCAACAAATACAACAATTTTGGTTCCACTCTATAAAAAATTAAATCGGATCAAAGATCTAAATGTAAAATTTATGATGTTGCATTTTGCTTCTGAGATAAGCCCAAACACAATAAGGAGACTTGATAAAACTGCAATTAAAACTTAATCTTCTCCAGCAACCCACAGAATGGGAGGAAAGATTTGTAAATCATTTATCAGGGAAGAGTCCGTGTCTAGAAGAAATACAAGCAGAACTTGTTCAGCCTGACAATAGTCAGAACTAATTTAAAAATGGGACTGGATATAGATGGCATCTTGTGCCTAAAATCTCTGCACTTAGTTGGCTAAGATAGGAATACAGCAGGCAAGCCTGGGCTATATAGATAGTTTAAGACTAGACAGGGCTACACAGCCAAACTCTCAGGGTGGGTGTGGAAGAGGAAGAGAGAAGAAAGGAGAAAGGGAAAAGGAAGGAAAGTAGGGGGGATGTGGGAAAGGACTCACATGAACATTATTTTAACTTAGTATTTGTGAATTTTCTCCCACATTAAAAGAAAGAAATGGCCCAGGTGGTTGGCCTTTTAGGAGGGCCCAAGTTTAAGGTCAAGGGACTGGGAAAAATGGCTTGCCCATTAAGAGCACTGGCTGCTGTCCCAGAGGACCAGGTTTGGTTCTCAACACCCACAGGATGGCTCCATAGGATCCTGGGGATCCTATGCCTTTTCAAGTATTTGTGAGGAGGCAGCAGCCCCCTAAGTGGCTTGCAGACGAACACGCAGGCAAAAACCACTGACACACATAAAATACTTGTCCATGTGTGTGTTGTGGGGAGCTCACTGCCCATTTGCTTGCAGTGAAGGCTCTTGGTGAAGATACAGACATTTTCACTCTCCTGAGGATGGGTGACGGAGTGTCGGGGATGTGGACCTCTTCCACACTGCTTAAGTAAGCACTGTGGAGAGGAGAGGGCCTTAGAGCTGGGCACCAGCTGGTTGCAAGCTGTCTTTGGAGCAGGGCTCCTGGTTCTTGACTTCTGACCTTTCTGTTGGGCGACTGTAAACTCTTAAAGCCTACAGCAAGCTGTGTCTTCACACCACACAGGGGTTCAGGATGGAACAAATAGAACCCACACTTCTTTCTTTACGTAGCTGAGGATGACCCTGGGTTTCTTACATCTTTACAATTTACTTATGTGTTTGTGAGCGTGGGTACTACTGTGCCACAGTGTGGGGGTCAGAGGCCAATGTGTAGGACTTTGTTCTCTCCTTCCATCATGTGGGTGCTGGGAATTGAACTCCCACTCTGGGGCTTGCCAGTGGACCTTTACTCTGACCTCCCTCCTCCACCTGCTTAGCACTGATAGCTGCTTGTCCTTGATCAATGGACAAGGGATAATTCAGATGTCTCAGTTTTTAAAAAAGACAATGCGGTCACTGCGAACCAGCCTGAGCAACTGTCACCTACATGGCTTTTGGAGGTAAACGATGACCCATCATCCAATGGACGTTAAAGGACTTAACCTGCCTTAGGCTGATTTTTGATGCTGTAACAAATACCACAGGCCAAACAGTTTATAAAGAATGATGATTTATGTAGTTCAGGGTTTTGGGGGCTGAGAGTCCAAGGGTGTGATGCCAACATCTGCTGAGGCCTTCAGGCAGCACATGACACGGGGCCTCACTTAGACGACAGAGTGTTGTGTGCTGGTGTAGGCCTCTTGTCCATGGATAACCCATAATAGTTCCCACCCTATTAGTCACCCTAATAGTTCCAGGTCACATAGGGTCCACATCTAAGTGCCATCAGGACATAGACTTGGGAACACATTCCAACTACAGCATCGCCTGCTCTGGTTCAGGTGTACCAAAGTCAGGAAACTCTCCGAGCTGTCCTACCCAACAGAGAACAGCTTCGAAGCATAATACACAGTGCAGCTGTCCTCAAACCCACCTTCAGGGTGCACTCGGGAACAACTCGGAGAGGGGGCCTCCTCTGGGAGTGACTGGGTTTTCCCTTGTTCCCGGAGACCAGAAATTTGCTCCATTGAGTTGAGTGAAGGGAGCAGTTGATAGCTTTTGCCCAGCAGTAACCCTGGCAAGATGGGGGATCAGGTTAAGGTGCCTGCTACCAAGCCTGATCTCAATACCAGCATGGTCTGACTCCAAGTTGTCCTTTAGTCTCCACATTTGGGTGGTGGCATGTGCGAAATAAATAAATAAAATGTAATAAAAAATGTAGCTCAGTTGGTGACATGTTTGCCTACCATGCACAGGCCCCAAGTTCAGGCCCCAACATTTCATTACCTGTATATTATGGTCCCCATCTGTAATCAGTATTTGAGAGGTGGAGGCAAGAAGATCAGATGATCAGGGTCATCTTTGGCTAATTTGAAGCCAGCCTTGTTGGCATGAAACCTTGTGTAAGAAAGGAAGAAAGGAAAAAAAAATAAAATAAAATAAAAAAAAGAAAGGAAGAAAGGAAGAAAGGAAGGGAGGGAGGGAGGGAGGGAGGAAGGGAGGGAGGGAGGAAGGGAGGGAGGATAGCATTTCCTCTCTTTTGCTGGAACTGAGTTGGCAGTGTAGCAGAAGTGATGTCATGTGGCTCCCAAGACCAAGTCAAGAAAAGTTCTGAGGCTCTGTTCCCTCTCGATGTGCTCCATCAGCATGCTCCTGCTCAGAATCTTCTACCTTCTCAGCTGTGCAAACCCCAGTTATGGGAGAAAACCAGGTGCAGTGTTTCACACAGGGGCCCAGCCAAACCCCACCTTTGGGTCATGCCAGCTCAGATGTCAAGAGTAAAGGAGCCTGCTCTGCCCCAGGCCCAGCCACCCTCATGTGTTCCCCTGGGACCAGGGTAATCCCATTCTGCTTCATGCAAAGTCTGCAGCCCTAACCCCTAGAACCCATGAAGTCGATGAACTCATTCTTGCCTCTGGTGTTCAGATAGGCATGGTTGTTATGCAGCAGAGGCTGTGAGGGTACAATCCAGCGTGGGGCGTTGTCGGGCTGAGGGAACTCTAGGAATAGGACCCTAGTGAGGTGGGGTCTTTCTGCAGGGCCCCGCTTCCTGGCTTCAGACTCCAGCTCCATGGCCCCACGAAAGCTGCAAACCTTTCTGAACCTGGGATGCTCTCCCCTGGGCAGTGTGGGCCACAGTAGCCTCCGGGAGTGGAGCTGGGGTGTCAATGAGCAAACAGTTCACAGGAAGTGTGGTTAGTGTTTTCTGTCACTGGTGAGCAGCACAGGGACTGGCCACAGGAGGATTTAACAACGCTGGCTTTGGGGTGCTCGTAGATGTCTTGGTCTCACAGTGGGAGAGCTGAGAAAGGCAGGGTATGGTTTTTGTTTGTTTGTTTGTTTGTTTGTTTGTTTTTTGCTTCTCACTGACTCAGTGTTTGGAATGCAGGACACAAAATTTACAGTCCATTGGAAAGAGTTAAAGGGCTTCTGCCAAGAGGCTAAGGGCACAGCACCTAGCCAGAGGGAGAGAAGTCAAGAAGAACTGAGAAGACAGAGAGATCGGCTTGATGACATTCATTCAGTTATCCGCGGCCATGGGTGCACACACATGTGATTAGACATGTCCCTCTAGGAAATCACAGGCGAAACCTCTGGTAGACAGTTGAGAGTCTGCAGTCTCGGTTGGGTGTCAGCGTATGCATCGAGACCGTCAGGCTCGGATCAAAGCCTGGTGACCCTCAGATCACCTGCTAGGGCAAGGACCCTCTCCCTGTCCCTCATCTCATGCTCCCAGTACAGAATTAATATGTGTGCTGTCTCTTAGAGTCTGCTAGCTTTCTCTTGGTTGATCTTGTGTGCCCTGGGCAGACGAGTGGCATCCAACTCTTATCCTTATTTTCCCTGGTTCCCAAAAGCTAACAGTTCTCTCCTATGGCTCGGCTTCCCTCAGCAACAAAACCTGGAGAGATGATCCTCAGCCGCACAAAACAGCCAGTGCCAGGGGAGGCTGGGAACAGGGTTCTAAGGACCTTGAAATTACTTTGATGAAAGCCTACTTAGGATAAACTCCTATTGTGCAGTAAATCTGTGCGAGCCATCTGCCTTTATTAAAGACCATGATTTGATGGCTGTCCCATAAAAGATGCCTGCCACGGCCCCTACTCCACCAGAAAGGAGATTATATTATAATCACCCTGGGTTCCCGAGTGGTTAAGCCTCATTGTGCTCATCATTGCTCGTAGTGGGTTCTTAATAAGGGGAGAATGAGTAACTGGATAAAGGCAGCGGCAGTTATGAGGACCTAATTAAAATCTTTCCAATTTAGATCTCACAGCTGGAGGCAGCTGGGATTCCAACCACCGCCCCTGCGTGGCTGTGCTGGCTCAGTCCCGGGTTTGGTAGATTGTGGGGTGGGGTGGAGAAGATGGTGAGGAAGAGAGCAGCAGCTGCCTGGCCCTCTCAGCCTTTACACTGTAGCATCAAGATGGCACCTACCCCCAGGACCCCTCCCTGAACGAAGAGCTTGATGACATGACTGGGAGCTGTCACACCTGGTGGGGACCTTGAAGATCTTGGCATTGGACTCTGACATTACAGACAACTATGTACTGCAGAGCAACCTTGCGTCCTTGGTAACCTCAGTCCCTTGGTGCAGCCTGTCCTGGGAATGCCACCATTGTTGACCTTGCTGGTCACTGACCCCGTTTGTGACAGTCCTGGATGTAGCAGGCACCTTTCACTTTAGCCAGTTGCTGGTACAGTCAAGCACTTTGACTCACTTCTGACTCTTGGGGGCTCCTGGGGGTTCTCCCCTGCCATGTGTGGGGGTGTGTGTGCTGGTTTACTCTGCTTTCATTTAGGAATTCTTTTTGACTCTAAAGCACTGGCTCCTTGTGTCAGTTTTCAGTTGTGGGACTGTGAACTTGACTTGCCAGTCTGCTGCATGTCCCCATAGTATGTTCCAGGAATGCCTGTGACTGGACCTGCCCCCAGGACCCAGGAGACAGCATGTGTGTCTCAGGGGTCCCAGTCTGTGAGCCGCTTTCAAACCTTGTGGCACACTATTTGCAGTATTTTCCCATTAAAAAGAATGCTCCCCCCAACAACAACAACAGCAACAATCCCAAATGTCATTCTCTAATGGATGATTTGAATTCTAGAAACAGCTGAGTCTGGGGATCCCAGTTGGTGATCAACTTTGGAACACACATTTTTAAAATTATCATTATTATTATTATTATTATTATTATTATTATTATTATTTTGGTTTTTCACTTTTTTTAAGATTTATTTATTTATTTATTATATGTAAGTACATTGTAGCTATTTTCAGACACACCAGAGGGCATCAGATCTCATTACAGATGGTTGTAAGCCACCATGTGGTTGCTGAGATTTGAACTCAGGACTTTTAGAAGAGCAGTCACTGCTCTTAACCACTGAGCCATCTCTCCAGCCCCGGTTTTTCACATTTTTTAAAGTGAGAATCGAGAAATGCTTTTACAGCAGTCAAACTGGCTTTCCTAAGTGACTCCCAGCCTGATATTCTAAGTCTAATGCTGATTCCCTCAAAAGAGGCAGCATGCTGATTTAAAGTGCACCTCTCAGAGATGGCTCAGTGGGCAAAGGCCCTTGTGGCTAAGTCGGATAGCCTAAGTGTGGTGGTTTGCATAGGGATGGCACCCATAGACTCATGTGTTTGAATGCTTGGTCTACAGAGCCGGTCACTATTAGGAGGTGTGGTCTTGTTAGAGGAAGTGTGTCATGGTGTGGGCGGGCTTTAAGGTTTCCTATGCTCAAGCTCAGGTCAGTGTGGCTTCAGCAGTCTCCTGCTGCTGCCTGCAGATAAAGATGTAGAACTCTCAGCTCTACCTCCAGCACCACTTCTGCCTACACACCTCCAGGCTTCCTGCCATGGTGATAGTGGGCTGAACCTCTGAAACTGTAAGCCAGCCCTAATGAAATGTTTTTTTCTTTCTAAGAGTTGGTGTGGTCATGGTGTCTCTTTATAGCAAGAAAACCATACCTAGGTCCCTAAGTTGTATCCCCAACACCTGCATGACAGAAGGAAAGAACCAGCTCTAACAAGTTGTCCTCTGACCTCCATAACACACTGTGGTATGACACACAAACAAACAAAAACAAAAAACAAACGTGTCTTTTTAAAGTATGTTTCTCCAGATAGCTTGGGACAGCATCTATCTATGTGGGAAGTTCTCTGTGAGAGCTTGCTCAACGCTCCCTGTCTCCATGGTAAGGCATGCTAGTTTCACAAAGAAATAAGTTTTGGTGTCCACTTCCTGTTCTCTGTGTCTTCAGAGGGAGTTCCTGTTGAACCATTAGCCCTGGCCCTGCCTGGTGACAAACTCCAAATTTATTTACTGGAATGAAACATTTGCTAGATTCAAGTTGGGATTTATTTCCCAGACTCTCTCCTAAATAGTGACATTCAGGTCACCTTGAGTTTCTGTGGCAAACTCATTATCAGTCCACCCTATGTCCATGTCTTTCCTCTGCCTCCCAAGGAAGCCTGCAGCCATTGTGCTAAAATTTATTCATTCCCCTTGCAGTCAGTCAGAGGCATACTAAGCAGAAGCAGAAGCCAACAGATTTCTGCAAAACTTGGGTTTCCTGATAGGAGGCACAAAAATGGGTGCACCTTCCTCTCACTTCTTGCTGTTTCAAAGGTATGTGTAACGTCTAGAGTGATAGAAGCCCTATGAAATCAAGAAACAAGCCTTAAAACCAGGAGTCCAACTGACAAAGATAGACAGACACAAAGCTGGGTCCTTAGTGGCAGCACACAAGACCAGGAAAACCTGTGCTGGCCACAGCCTCTTCCCTTAGCCTCAGACCCCGAGGGATTAGTGCAGACAATTCCTTCATTCAGTAAATGCTAAGTGAAGTCTTGGAGCAGGAGAAGACACCCCAAAATACTCAGGGGGTGGATGAGAAGAACCAGAGATTACAAGGTAAACAAGCTGGTTAAAGAATTTTGGAGCCAGAGCCTCTAACATGTAATGTTATCTCTGACTTAAAAACATACCCAAGCAACTTCACATCATAGCGTTGAGGTGACCATGGTCATGATGACACCCACAACCCCAGCACTCAGGAAGCCGTGGCAGGAGAAACTCCAGTTTGAAGCCAGCTTGGAGTTTACTCGTGCCTCATGTGCTGGAGGCAGGAATCAGATTGTGCTGATCAAGGGCTCTGTCAGGGAATGAGAAGTCTCAGAAGTTCTGCCTGTGTTGCCTAAGCTTATTACCAGGGCCACTTTGACAGTAAGGTCTTAATCTCACTCTTACGTACATCTGAACCCCAGATTTCAGACTGAGTGAGTGATTTTTCCAAAGTAACACAGCAGATGGGACAGATTGGCCTCTCAAGGCTTCCATTGCCCATTGCACCAGCTCTGTGCTTTGCATGACTGAACTCAACCCACAAGTTCTTAACAAACACACCAGTGAAGACTTCGAGTCAACAGGTTGATCCCCCCCCACCTGTTTTCCTCCTCTGTCTCCACCTTCAACATCTCCCTTCATTCTTTCCTTCCTGTGGGGTTGACTATATAACCTCGCCTTTGTTCTGTGAGTCTAGGGCTCTGAACTGTATCTATCAGTTAAGAGCTGTTGAAAGAGACAGTAATAGATGAGAAGCCGTCATGATTCCACCAATGCAGTTTTAAGAGAAACCCACCCAGGGCCATCTGTCCTATTCTCTCTTCAGAAGGAAAATAAGTTGTGATTAAGCCACTCTGTTGAGGAGAGTCACAGGATTGCCTTTCTTGTAGGAAATGTGCAGAGAGCCATCTCAAGGTCGAGTTTCAGATGTAGCGGAGGAGTGAGCGTTCTCTCAACCTGAAAGGCATTTGAATTAGTTTCATTTACACCCGAAGCATCCCAAAGGCTGTGCTGTGGCCAAGTGAATGAGTCTGTAGGATGTGTGTAGGATGGCTGAGAACACACCCGAGCTCTGCAGGTCCAAACCTGCAGCTCTCACGAGGCATCCATGCGCAAGCAGTGGCAGAGGCTAGATCACTCCACGCTGTGGGTGACTGGTGCCCAACACCTCACTGCTGAAGCATGACTCACTTCATCAGATGGCCAAACGGCTGATCTGTAGGAAATTAACATGAGAGTACTAGAACAGGATGGCCCCGATCCAGTGTGCCTGCTGCCCTTAAAGAGGGGATGCTTGCACACTTGCACACACACACACACACATACACACACACACACACACAGAGGATGCCATGTATACATAGAAGCAGAAGGTGGTATGGACAAACCAGTGAAATCAAATGCAAAAGCAACACTATTCAGATCTCAATGTGTGAAGGATGACAGTGGGATTAATCCTGTTTGAGGTCCGAAAAATGGTTTTAAGATTTGCATATATGGCTGGCGAGATGGCTCAGCAGGTAAGAGCACTGATTGCTCTTCCGAAGGTCCTGAGTTCGGATCCCAGCAACCACATGGTGGCTCACAACCACCCGTAATGAAATCTGACGCCCTCTTCTGGTGCATCTGAAGACAGCTACAGTGTATTATACTGGAGCGAGTAGGGCCGGAGCTCACGGCCATCTGTACAGCTACAGTGTACTCATAAACATAAAAATAAATAAATAAATCTTTAAAAAAAGATTTGCATATGGAACCTGGGCAGTAGTAGCATATGCCTTTAATCCCAGAGTTTGGGAGGCAGAGGCAGAGGGACCACTGAGTTCGAGGCCAGCCTGATCTACAGAGCAAGTTCTAGGACAGTCAGGGTTACATATAGAGGGATGTTATCTCAACTTCCCCTTCCAAAAAAAAAAAAAAAAGTATTAGTCAGGCAGTGGTGGCACATACCTTTAATCCCAGCACTCAGGAGGCAGAGGCAGGTAGATGTCTGTGAGTTCAAGGTCAGCCAGCTCTACAGAGTGAGTTCTAGGACAGCTGAGGCTACACACAGAGAAACCCTGTCTCAAAAAAAATTTTTTTTGTACAGTGGCAGATGATGTCCCCTCATGAGGTGGTGTGCTGTGCATTCCATAATATTATCATTCAATTTACAGGTGGGGGCTGGTCATGATGGCAACCGGATTTATTTTGACAGCCAGATCTGTTTTTATTAGAGGAGTGGGCCTCTAGGGGTGGGTCTGGGGCCTTACTGCACAGCTTGTTCATTCTGCCCCAGGAATCCTATGGTTTTATCACATCTGAAAGCTAGGGGAGGCGGGAGCGCAGGAAGGCTTCAAAGGCATCGTCTACTCAGAGGCGGGGTCCGCCAGGTCCTCTGTAGCTGTGCTTTCTCTCTGGTGACATCTCACTCCCCACAGAGTCTCTCTGTCATCAAGGACATCCTTGGACAGACACTGCTCAGCAGCAGCCACCTGAGGATGGCTCCGATGATGTGCTGCAGCTGGAACATGATGCTGGAATCCTGGGCATCCGTGAAGATGGTGGTCTAGTGCACCAGATCACAAGACACATATCCATCCTGGTGGCCACTTCTGGCTCCAAGTACCCAGTCGCATAGGTTTGTAGTCCCAGCATTCAAGATCCTGCTGAAGGAGGAGGGTCCTGAGTCAAGAGCAGCTGGGACTACATCGTGAGATCCTTATCAAGGAAATAGACAAAAATGATGAAGACAATCTCCCAAAGGGGAGGCTGTCTCTTGGCTAGGCAGGAAGGAAGCCCTAGGCAGTGTCCCCCAGAAGACTGTGAAGGAAGGGCCTGGTTGGTCTTCATCTTTATGTGGCTCACTTTTCCCTACCTGTCTTAGGGTGTTACTTCTGTCAACAGACACTTGACCAAGGCAACTCTTTTTTTTTGTTGTTGTTGTTTTGTTTTGTTGTGTTGTGTTTTTGTTTTTGTTTTCGAGACAGGGTTTCTCTGTGTAGCCCTGGCTGTCCTGGAACTCACTCTGTAGACCAAGCTGGCCTGGAATTCAGAAATCCGCCTGCCTCTGCCTCCCAAGTGCTGGGATTAAAGATGTGTGCCACAATTGTCTGGCAACCAAGGCAAGTCTTCTAAGGACAGCATTTAATTGGGGCTGGCTTACAGGTTCAGAGTTTCAGTCCAATATTATGAAGGTAGGAAGCATGGCAGCATCCAGACAGGCATGGTGCAGGAGGAGCTGAGAGTTCTACCTCTTCATCTCTAGGCTGCTAGCAGAAGACTGGCTTCCAGGCAGCTAGGATGAGGGTCTTAAAGCCCACGCCCACAGTGACACACCTATTCCAACAAGGCCACTCCTTCTTATAGTGCCACTCCCTGGGCCAAGCATATACAAACCATCACACTTTCTGTTCTCTTCTTGCTACCAGAAAGGGAGGTGTTCTCTTCACTTATGTTGCCCAGACACAGGCAAAACCTGGTAAATTTCTTGTCTGTCAGTGTGTGTATAGCATTGAATAGCATCCCTCAACTTCCTGGCCACTTGTAACTGAGAAGGTCTTCATTTGCAATAGGGTCTTTGGTTAAAATGAGTTTGCACTGGACTAGGATGGCCTCTAACACAATATAAGTAGTGATATGTCTTGAAGACATCCTGGTGAAGCCACAAATGAATAGAAAGAGAGGGCCTGTGATGGCAGAGGCAGGGACAGCAATGACCTGGTTGGTGGGAGTGCAGGGAGCGCAGAGGTGTGCTGATGAGGCCAGCCTTGTGGAGGGATGCCAGGGATGGACCTTCCCACTGCGGTTCTGCAAGGCACAGTCATGGACACTTGAATTTCTGGTATCTACAACACAGAGAGCATAAGTTGACTGTTTCTAAGCCACTGACTTTTGATGTTTTATTTTGGCATCTACAGGACATGATCAGACTGAGACAAGGCCAGGACCCTCTGCTTGGTGACCCTAGCTCAAATTGATTGTCTAGACAAGGATGTTTCAAGGAGCTACAGGATCATGGGGATGTCACTTAAAAGAAACAAATGCCTGCCACAGAGCAGAGCAGGGGCAGTGCCTAGCACTTGCAAAATGCTTCTACTCTGTCTAGTTTTTGTTGGCTGCTTATTTATTTCATATATATATATATTAAAGATTTATTTATTATTATAAATAAGTACACTGTAGCTGTCTTCAGATGCACCAGAAGAGGGTGTCAGATCTCATTACGGGTGGTTGTGAGTCACCACGTGGTTGCTGGGATCCGAACTAAGGACCTTTGGAAGAGCAGTCAGTGCTCTTACCCACTGAGCCATCTCACCAGTCCCCATATTTTTTTTTTTAAGACTTATTTATTTATTATGTATACAGTGTTTTGCCTGCATGCATCTTGCAGGCCATAAGAGGGCACTAGATCTCATTATAGATGGTTGTGAGCCACCATGTGCTTGCTGGGAATTGAACTCAGGACATCCGGAAGAGCAGACAGTGCTCTTAACCTTTGAGCCATCTCTCCAGCCCCCAACTGTTTATTGTAAAACAGGGTCTCACGAAGCCCAGGCTGGGTGATGATGACCTTGACCTTGAACATCTGATTTTCCTGCCTCTATCCTCCCTGTGTTGGGCTTCCTTATATACAAGACCATAGTGCTGGCAATGGAACCCAGGGCTTCAAACATGCTAGGCAAGTAGCACTGATCCACATTCCTAGCCTTTTATTAGCCCTTGACAAGCCTGATTAATATGGATAGTTAATGGCTCCACAGAGAAAGGTGTCAACATATTCAGGGTGTGAGCCCTCCCCTCACCCCTCAACTCACCACACATAGACCAAGAACAGAAGCCATGCATGGCTGGAGTGTCCAGGCCAGTTCAGCAGCCTCTCCTGGGGGCAGCAGAGGCAAGGGCCACAGAGCCTCAGCATAGTTAGTTCCAGAGCCCACGCGTAGAGCCCAGTCCTCCTGGCAGACTCTTCTTGGCAGAGTCCACTTGCTTCCCAGCCCCCCATCCTGGCCGGGTGATCTCAACGTGACAGAGGAGGGGCCTCCTCTCTGGCAGCTTAGTGTCCCCCCAGAACTAGAGCAGAGAGAGATTAGGGGTTGCTAATTTGGGACCAGGACTGATGTGCTATAAAAAGCAAGGAGGCTTTGGGATCTGTAAGCCATTTTAGAAATGCATCCCACACACAGAAAACATGAAGTCAGTGGGATTCGTCTCTCTCTCTCTCTTTCTCTCTTTCTCTCTCTCTT
>NW_022196914.1:26963138-27017063 GCF_008632895.1 Mastomys coucha | reverse complement strand
CTCTCTCTCTCTCTCTCTTTCTCTCTTCATCCTTCCTCTTTTAAAGATCCTCCCAGCACCTTTCCTGAACCCTTCATGCCTTCACTGATGTCCCTGTCAAAGAAGCTCTGGATGAAGGGGTCAGAGGTGACACATTCAGGCCTTTCAACCCAAGGCCAACACCTTATCTGTCATTCTGGGAATCTGGGGATCCAGAAACATGCAAGGAAATTTGCAAAGGCTTGAGTGATGATATCAAGGAAGTGGAGGTGCCTAGAAGGCTGGTCTTAGTGTGATGTCCCCGCCAGGAACATTGGCATGTCAGAAAATAGGGAGAGGGGCTCTCTAGGGGGATCCTGTGAAAATCACCCTGAATTCTTGCCAGGGGGATTTTACCAACCTATGATTTTCACCCTGCTCCCCCTGCCCCACTCTCTGTGAGTGTATGTGTATGTGTGTGATAGTGTGTGTGTGTGGGGGGGAGGGGAAAGCCAGGGATAGCTCAGTGTTGACTGGAAGGGAATTTCTCTCTGTCTATCAGAGCATTACACGGACTTTAGAGGGACCGGAACATCAGATTTTGCAAAGATTCTGTTTCTGCTCCAGGGTCAGCATGTTGCTTGGGCCCTGGTCTTGACTAAACCAGTTCCAGATCCTCTGAGGGAAGTGTGTGACAGATTTTGTTTGTTGTTGTTTTGTATTTTTGAGAGCAACCCCAAACTGTGTTTTCTCTTTCCCTGAACATCATAGGCTACTTGGCATGTGAGGCCAGCATTCCTCTATACTAGCTGTGAAGGGATTCCTGTGTGCCCAGTAATAAATCCCAGGGCATTGTTTGGGACATAGCATCTGCTGTGTAGCTACTGAGAGCAAATATGAAACAGCCTAGGATGGTAGAAAGAACAGCTAGGTGCTGAAGAAGGCAGAGCTCAGACGAGCCATGACTCTGATCATTATATGACCATTGGATTGTGCAGGGAACCTCTGGGCTGATAACCCTCCTGAGACCTGAGACTGCTTCTGTTCCTCTCAGTCATATGCCTAGGAGGGTCCTAGGTTACAGGATGGGGGCAGGAAGTGGTAGACCAGGCACACTCCAGCTCGGGCTGGTGCTTTGTGGGGTGTTCTTGCCTTCTGATATTTTGTCTTAGGAACCAAAGGTGATGTCAGGCTGTCCACGAGCAAAAGCATCCTTAACCCAGTCTTCATGGGGTGTGGTGGGCATGACCAGCTTGAGATGCTTGACTCTGTCACAGCCTACTCGCCTGGTCTCTTATGCTAAAGTAAAACTACTCTTAAGCTTTACATACCCTGTGGTGTCACACGATACTATACTCTAATAGTAGAATACGGGCAGAGATGTAGCTCAGTGGTAGAGTACTTTCCTGACATTTATGAGGTTATGGATTCAATTCCCTGCATCTTAAAAGACAAAAGAAACCAAATATAAGATAAAAATAAAATAATATGATGTATACATATATATTATATATAATGTTAAGGTAAATGGTTATATGGTTTAATTTGTATAGAACAGCATAGTTTATGTATTATATATGTATCTTCATTTCTTTTCTCATTGCTCTGATAAAAATATCTTTTTTTTTTTTTATTATATGTAAGAAGAGGGCGTCAGATCTCATTATGGGTGGTTGTGAGCTACCATGTGGTTGCTGGGATTTGAACTCATGACCTTCCGAAGAGCAGTCAGTGCTCTTCCCCACTGAGCCATCTCACCAGCCCCGATAAAAATATCTTGATGAAGGCAACTTAAGGGAGAAAAGTTTGTGGTTCAGAACATCATGGTAGGGAAGTTACAGTGGCAAGAGTCTAAGGAGGCTGGTCACATGACATCCAAAATCAAGAGCAGAGAGTAATGAATGCACGCATGGTGGCATTCCGTTCAATTTCTCCACTTTACACAGCCCAGAATCCCTGCCTAGGGGACAGTGCCGCCCACAGTGGGCAATTCTTCCCACCTTAACACAGTCAAGACAGACATACAGGATTCTAAGTCCTGTCAAGTTGACAATAAACAACAAAAAAGTAGTATAAACAAACAAATAAACAAAAACTAGAATAGTACGCTATACTAGTCATTAACTTTCTGTTGGTTATAACAACTTATTTAATCCAAAACATTGAAAGGATTATCATTTCAACACACAACCAACATAAATGTATCAGCAAAGTATGCATACTTTTGTTACTAAGTCTTAGAAAGTCTCTCTGCATGTTCGGCTTCCAGCACCTCTTTGGTTAGGACAGCTTCACTCCAGGTAATTTATACCTCTACATGGTAAGTGGCTGCCATTCTTTCTGTAAGGGCAGCTCTGATGCCTCTGGTCCTTGACCTCTGTGAGGTGGATGATCTTCCGGCAAGCACCGCTCCTCAGCAGGAAAGAGAGGTTGAGAAACAGCAGGGCTACAGAAGGAAGCCTCTAAAGTTAAATATCACTTCCCACCTGGTACTTTGCAGGGAGTCAATAACTGACTTTCGACCAATGCAATCATGTTGTCTCATGCTAACGAAGGTTTAAAATACCTTCCTATGCTTCTAGATGTCCCTGCAGGCCCTGCTCCTGACACTTCTGACTCTGATCACAGGATCTGTCTCTGCACCTCAAGAGTGCAGCTTGCTCTGTAAGCATTGACATCCTTGAGACTTTTTATTTCTTAGGTTTAAATCCACTAGTGTGTCCTCCACCCACCCTAAGCATGTGCTTCTGAGCCTACCTCCTTTCCAGCTGGAGGAATTGCCATGGGCAGGTGACATTTTTTTTTTTTTTTTTTTTTAGTGTGATGTGTGTCTGTGTGAGGATATGTACACACAAGTGCAGTGCCCTTAGAGGCTAGAAGAGGGGATCATATCCCCTAGAGCTAGAGTTACTGGTGGTCGTGAGCTGCCTGGTGTGAATGCTGGGTCCTCTGCAAGAGCAATATGGGTTCTTGACCTCTGAGCTATCTCTCCCTCAGGTGACATCTTAATTTCCACTCATTTCAACGTCGTGGAATGTGCTTCACAGAAACCTCCAGTGACTGACATTCTTAAACAGAAAAAAAGGAGGTCTGCTTCTGAATCCAGATAAGATGGTGTTCAGCAAAATCCATGGGCCACTCACCATGGTCTCCTGAGCTCTAACAGCCTTCATTGTTTTTGACAGGACACTCTGGGAGGGCCCAGTGCCACAAAATTCTGAAGAAATGCAGAACCTTGGAAATCACTGCCTGGTTCATATGCTCCAAGAAACAGAAAGCAGGACACAGCCATCTCTGCCAGGGTTTCTCTCTTTTCCCTTTTTACATAAATTCTTATGTAATCTAGCACCTGCTCTATACAGGACCATCTCAGCCTTCCCTGTGTTCGCTAGCATCCCATACTCACTGTCATAGACTCCTACGTTCTCACATTCTTTCTCACACATACACATATGGTCACAATTCCAGGAACTCTTATGCACACAATCATACTCAAACGTACACTCTCTCTGTGTGTCTCTCTCTGTCCCTCTCTCTTTCTCTCATACATACATCCCTTCCTCCTGGGGTCTTCTACATAGGACTGTAGATGGCTAATGTGTGTCAGTGTATGGATGTGTACAATGTTGTGCAAGAGTGTGTGTGTGAAAGAAGGCAGATGCGTGAGTGTAACTGAGTATGAATGTTTGAGAAGTGTGGGAGGAGGGCATGAGAAGACATGTGTGTATGTATGTGTGTGTGCATGTGTGTATCTGTGTGTGTGTGTGTGCGTATGTGTATCTGTGTGTGTGTACATGTGTGCGTGTGTGCCTGTGTGTATGTGTGTGTGTGTGTGTTTGTGATTATACAGCAGGTAGACACCTTTGGATGATCTGTGAGTGTCTGGGGACATCTGGAAGAAACCAGACTCCTTTCTCAATGTTTTTTGGGCCTTTGACCTTGGTGGTGGCATCCTCTGCAGGTGTCCTGTACCCTTAGAGTGACTCCAAGCTACACTCAGCATCTAGGACATCCTGCTGCTAAGATGGGAATGAACTCCTTGCTAGAAGAACATGCTGTGCAAGATAGAATAGGAGCAAATAGAAGCTCCCACGCCTCCTACGCACGGGGCTGCAGCAGGCAAGGGAGGTGGCTGATGGCTGAGTCCTAGGCAGATGTGGGAGCAACCCCAGCCAAGGCTCCATTGCTCTGAGGCTTAATTAATGTTCTTTCTTGTTATTTTATGTCAGTCTCCTTCCAACGAGTCTCTGCAAATGTTGCTGTAGTTTGGGCTCCCTATCCCTACATGCACAAGTATTCATTTAAAAATAGCCCATAAAATTCAACCCAGAGCAGGACACATTTGACAATGAGCTTGGGCTGATTTTATTATATATATATATAATTTAAACAGGCTGAATGTTGCTAATCTCTTCCCCAGGCAGGATCTTGTGGGGATGTGGCTGGAGTTGAGGCAGTTGTAATTAAAACTGAATACATCTCATTGTGCTGAGGGGCCTGCTATCATCCTGGAACATCCCGAGGTGATTCTGCAACATTCCTGGCCATGTGTCACCCATTCCTGTGCTTCCTGCAACGCCACAGCCTCATCTTATGGGACTTGTACCAATGCTGGGCACTGCCCTTTGGTTCTGTCAGCTAGGGACCTCACATGGTAAGCTATGAAGCACTAGCACCGGGCACTCCAGCCTGTCAGGGAAGGGCTTTGCTGCCAGCCTCTTGTTTTTGAAGATGCATTAGGTAGGAACAAAAATGAAAGCCAAGACATCATCCAAGGGGAGATCAGGGGCAGGGAGAGCCCTGGTCTCACCACAGTTCCATGAGTGGGAGACTCTGTGAATTAGAGAGTAGGGAGGCCTCTGAGGTTGGAAGCCACCAGGAAACATATAGCTATGTAGGTCAGGTGGGCTATCATGGCCTAGCACTGTAGACTTAGAAGTCACTTGGGCTATCATGGCCTAATGCTACAGACTTGGAAGTCAGATGGGCTATCATGGCCTAATGCTGACTTGGAAGTCAGGTGGGCTATTATAACACAAACACTACAGATTGGGGAAGTCAGAGGAGCTATCTTGACCCAACACAACAGACAGGGAAGGTCAGGTGAGCTATCATGACCAACCACCAGAGACGGGAAGTCTAGGGTCAAGGGCTGGCTGGCTTAGTCCCTGGATCTTTATTTTTACTAGCATGCACTTAGCTGCACCTCAGTGTCCTCACATGGCAAAGAGAGAGAGTTCAGGCCACTAGTATTGACATAGGGGCCTCGTCCTCATGAGCCTATGGATACCTCAGCACCTTCCAGCTTCAACACACTGGGAGTGGAGCTATCATGATAAGATACAGGACCTGGCTGAGCCACAACTGTAGTAAAAGACAATTTAAAAACCCCAGTACCTACCTTAGACCATTTATGTTCCCGGATGAAAGACATACACAGCCTTGTATTTCTAAATATGTCCCAGGCAGCACAATAGCTAGACAGATGACTACCCTCTATGTTGTTAGAATCTTCAAATGTACATCTTAAGAAAAAAATTGTTTTTTCTTCCAAATGTACTCAATCTTATTCTCTACCTAGAGTAATATATTTTCAATATCTTGTCAAGTCCAGGCATTTACTACATCTAGGACAGCTCCAGAGAAGCCACCTTCAGATGCTCCATCTCCTGTCACAGACACAGACGCTTCTACTGGACCTGTTCCTTCTGACCTATCCTCAGACAGTTCCATAGACCCTGGACAGCAAGGAAACAGCCAATTCTCCTAAGACTGGACAAACACCCCCTGTACCCATTCTTCTAGGTTCCCTAGAGACACGTCACCCGAAAGCCAGCATGAAGCTGCCAGATATCATGACGACCCTATTCCTGCTTCACCATCACCTCTTTCCAATTTTCCTCTTTTAATTAAACCGATCCCATTTGCAGATGGTTGTGAGCTACCATGTGATTGCTGGAAATTGAACTCAGGACCTCGGGAAGAGCAGTCAGTGCTCTTAACCACTGAGCCATCTCTCCAGCCCCAAGCCAATATTTTAAAAAATACACATACCCAGACACATACCCAGACAGGACTTTTAAATGCAGATTAGTACAGGATCCAAATCAGAGACCTCAGGCCTGGCTGCTCCCCTGTTGGAGTGTTAGCCAGCTGGGGTTCTCTCCGCCTCGGCCTCCCATAGCCCCTCTAACCTCCCAGAAACGGTTTTTATTACATAGGAGGGGAAGACCAACTCTACTCAAAGTCTTCACAGATTTACTGATGGTGTTGTGTGAAGGATGCTTAGGGGATGGGCATGCGATGCCAACAGTTAAGAGCAGGCATGGCAAGAGCTGGCAAAGAAGCCAGCAGCCCTGGCGCCCTGAAGACTGTGCTTTGTCTCAACCATATCTGATCTTCTCTTCAGAAAGTAACTCACCAGGAAACCCACAGTGGGCAGTGACTCTTCCAATGAAGGCACGGTAGAAGGGGGAAGAACCATCACAACAGAAAAATCCAAGGGATAAGAGGGCAGCGATGACTCTAGAGGAATATCAGTATGACCCCTTGCTATGATGTGCTGAAAATGGAGTGCTCCCTCTGCGTGGGTCCTCTTCCAGACCATGCACAGTCCCATCTAACCAAAGGAAAACGATCAGGTACATTCAGAGAGGGGAGGCTTCTGCAGCATATCTGACTGTAGTCCTTTCAGCTCTTAAGGTCATCACGGTAAAGATGAGCCTGAGGAACTGTCACTCTGTCAGGAACCTAAAGACAAGTGACATCTACATGCAGTGTGGGATTCTGGGCGAACATGTTAAGAAAACAATGAGGGTCTCTGAACTTCAGCTGGAAAAAGCTGGGGGTGGTGACAGTGTGTTTGCTAACTCAATGCTGGTGGAGGTGGACACAGGTGAGCCCTGGGCTGGGTGGGGGAGGTGGACACACATAGGTGAGCCCTGGGCTTAGTGGCTAATCAGCTGAACCTGAATAGTCTAATTGGTGAACTCCAGGTCAGTGAGAGAGCGTGTCAGAACAAACAACAATAACAAAATCAGGTGTATGATGTCTGAGGAATGATGCCTGAGGTTGACCTCTGGCCTCCACATGTGTACACACATGCACTCCACATGAACATACTTGTGCATACACACTCAAAAGGATGAATGCAAGAGTGTTTTAATACTAGTTGTTCATAACAAAAGGCACTATTTCTGATAATATTAGGAAATACAGGAACTCTTTTATCTGCCCGATATATCTATAAATCTAAACTTAGTTATTTTAATTTATTTTCAGCCCAGAGACATGGTTCAGTGAGTTAGGCACTTACCACCACATCTGATGCCCTGAGTTCAATCCCCAGGAACTATCCCACATGATAGAAGGAAATAACCAACTCCTGAAAGTTGTCCTCTGACCTACAGACGTGTACAGTGGCACACTCCCACATACACACACACACACACACACACACACACAAGTACATGTTTTCTTTTTAAAAACTCTATTTTAAAAATCAGCAGGGGCTGGAAAGATGGCCCAGCAGATAAAAATAATGACTGTTCTTGCAGAGGACTTGGGTTCTGTTCCCAGCATCCAGATCAGGTGGTGCACAGCTGCCTGTAACACCAACTCCAAGGCATGTGATGCCTCTGGCTTCTGCAGGCTCCATCACTCACTTATCCTCCCACACACCCAATTAAAAATAATCTTAGAAAGAAAAACCTCAAGCAATATGCATTGGTATGGCCAGCCTAGGAACCAGGAGCTCTGGAACATTCTACCAGCTCATCGGTCTTGTAATAACTCATTTTCTGCTTCAATCAGCTGCAGTGGGAGTTTTGTTGTCTACAGCCCAGAACCTGGATCAATTAATCCTTGCTTTATGTATTCATACACCACATTTAAAATTCAAACATCAGGAGACTCAGTGTCATGTTAGGTTGTATTGCAATCAGGTTTGAAAGGCGAGCTAAGGTGGGCACAGAACCTGGGCACAGGATCAAGACTAGTGAGATTGGGTTTGCAACCCGTGTGATGCTCCCTGGAGCTGCCAAGAGGGAAGGCCTGTTCGTTATCACCATCAGAAGCGTCAGTGGGAAAGTGAAGATAACTAAAATCAGTTCAACTACTAATTCTTTTCCAAACAGACAAATTCTATAACAGTTAAAGAGACTTTTCTTTCCCTACAGATCAAGTCCCTCTTTGTTTCCTTTGTCAAGTATTAATGATCTACAAACTTCTGGTTATTTTTGGTTGGGTACCTAGATTATACAAGTGACTTCAGTTTTTCCCAGATTCTCCAGCACGACATCCTTTGACCTGTTAACAGACCACCTCTTAGGCCCCACCACACACAGTCCACCATATGTTTTCCTTTATTTGTATTTAAAATTGTGAAACAAGTAACATCATGGCTAAAAGTAAATTAACAATCTGGACTTTGTAGAACAGGCCTTTAATCCCAGGTACAGCCTTTGAAGCCTGATGTAGGTAGATTGAGAGTTCAAGGCCTGCCTAGATACCTTAACAAGACCCTGTCTCAAATCAAAACTAAACACTAGGAAGCTGAGGCAGAAGGGTCACTAATAGAACAGCCTGGGCTAATGAGTAAGACTCTGTCTCCAAAAACAAGCACAAAAGTAACAAAGTAACATTGTTACATTGTTTACATGTTATAGTGCATGTAACCTCTTCATATTTTCTTATAGAGTTTTAATTGCCTATAGACGATTTATAAAACACAATATAAGTCAATGCTGCATGCACAGCACCTGTATCGCTTAGGGAGGAAGGACACAGCAAGCGTTTCCACGTGGGCAGTGAAGACAGTTTTTTTAATTAAAGGTTTTTTGTGTGTGTGCAGTATATTTTGATCATATTCTTCCACCCCACCCCACCCCCACAACTCCTCAGATCTTCCCCACCTCCCTACCTACCCAACTTCATGTTTTTTATCTCTTCCCAATCCCCAAGCAAACAAACAAACAAACAAAAAACCCACAAAAACCAAAACCAAAACGATAAACAACAACAACAAATACCTAAACAAAACATGCTCAAAAAAGCCGTGGAGTTTGTTTTGTGTTCCCCAATTACTCCCAAGAATGGGGCAGCAGGTTGTGGTTGATATACCCAGTGACACTCCCCTGGAGAAAATGGATTTCCCTTCTCCAACAGGTATCAGTTGCAAATAGCTTTTTAGGGATCGAACTGTGTCTACTTCCCCTTTTCAGTACAGGGACCCTATCAGGTTTGAACCTGTGCAGGACTTGTGCATGCTGCCACGGCTCTGTGTGCATCCGTCCTGATGTTTCTGGAAGACACTGTTTTCTTGAAGTCCTCCATCACCTCTGGCTCTTACAATCTTGCTGTTTCCTCTTCCACATGGATCCCTGAGGCTTGTGGAAGTAATTTGTTAAAGACATTCCATTTAGGGCTGAGCTACCCAAAATCTCTCACTCTCTGAACATCATCCATTCATCTGAACATCATCTGAACCTCTGAGTTAGTTCCCATTTACTTCAATATGAAGCTTCTCTACTGAAGGATGAATGATGCTCGGTCTATGGGTACAGCAGTATGTCATCAGAATTCATTTTATTGCTGTGTTCCTTTAGCGGAATAATAATAGTATAGGTTTTCCTCTAGGACTAACTTCCTATGTTGTCTCAGGTTCTTGACCACTTTAGCAGAGCAAAGTATGGGTTTCATTTCATGGAGTGGGTTTAAATTCACATTGTTAAAAGTAGTTGATCACTGTCATAGCATTTGTACCACTACTGCATTGATTTTGCAAGCAGGTCTCTGTTGTATGTCATAGGGTTTGTAGCTGGGTAGCTAGCTGATACCAGTGGTTCTTTTTCTCCTCTGGAAGCATGCAATGAACCTTCAAGCACCATGAATGCTAATCAATAGGGGTGATACTTCTAGATGGGCACCAGCTCAATTTCTCTACTTTGGAAGGCATAAGTGGAATCTTCAGCAATAGGGTCTCACCCTGTTGTGGTTGTATAGAGTAACCAATAGCCCTGTTAATACCCTGGCTGTTTGGTGGGGTTTAGGAGTGCGTCAAAGGGAACCTTTTGGCCAATGGGTCAAAAAGATGAAATCCATTCCTTGTACTGAATATTTTACTTGGTGGTATAAGATGTCTAGTTTGGGGGGCTGTCTCCATTTAAATTCCTTTCATATAGTACATTTTTAGGAACTTTCTATAGTAGTATATTTCTACTTGGCTTTTCTAACAGTCTTAGGTGTTAGTTGTCCCTCCTCTTTTACCCTTCCCTCTATCTTTCACTATTTAAGCCTCTTAGTTTCCCCTTTATCTCTTTGTAACTCCATAGTCTATTTCTCCTTCCTTGGAAGTTCCCCCTTTCACACAAGTTCTTACTAGCTACTGAACCTCTGTGGTTATTTGGATTGAAACACATTTGTCTAAGTCTTAAAAGAGACACTTAAGTTTTCAATCCTTTTCAACCACAGTGAAAAGAGAAATATCACTTGGAAGGGATATTTGACCCAACAATCTTCTACGGGACTGATATAGTAATGTATATCAGGTATGGTTCGCAGAGATCATCAGCTGGCTCATCAGCTGGATCACCTTCAACTCAGGCTAGTTCTTCTTTGTTTTTCTTTTAACGTAAAAAAAAAATATCTCAAGAATTACCCAGCATATACTAGAACATTTCCTACCAAATCCCATAAAGCTATCACAGTAGACATATGGCCTGTTTCCTATGATATAACTGAAGGGAGCTTAATTAACTGTGTTGCAAGAACATAACCAAAGTTGCCAGTTTCTGAAGTGGAGCTAGGCCTGATGGCACACACACGTAATACCAGCTATTCTGGAGCTGAGGCAGGAGGATAGGGGGTGTAAGGCCTGTCTAAGCTACATAGCTTGCTCAAGACTTTACAACACAGTGAGTGGTGTCTCAATTTTTTTGTTTGTTTTTTATCAGTAAGTATATTTTAAAAAATTCAAAATAGCAAAAACTCTTTGAAGTTAAACATTAAGAAAATGCTAATTTCAAGTACAGTGAGAAAAATTATCAATAATATTTGCATGATGTTTATAGAACATTATTTTAACATTTTCAGCTGTTAATATTCAACAAACAGAATAATTATTTTAAGATATATTTCATTGTTATGTCTCCCTTTTCATTTCTGATTTTATTAATTTAGATACTGTCTCTGTGTCCTCTGGTTAATCTGGCTAAGAGTTTATTTATCTTGTTGATTTTCTCAATGAACCAGCTCCTGGTTTGGTTGATTTTTTTGTATAGTTCTTTTTGTTTCTATTTGGCTGATTTCAGCCCTGAGTTTGATTGTTTCCTGCCTTCGACTCTTCTTGGGTGTATTTGCTTCTTTTTGTTCTAGAGCTTTCAGGTGTGCTGTCAAGCTGTTAGTGTAAGCTCTCTCCAGTTTCTTTGTGGAGGCACTTAGAGCTATGAGTTTTCCTCTTACCACTGCTTTCATTGTGTCCCATAACTTTTGGTATGATATGCCTTCATTTTCATTAAATTCTAAAAAGCCTTTACTTTTTTTCTTTATTTCTTCCTTGACCAAGTTATTGAGTAGAGCATTGTTCAGCTTCCATGTGTATGTGTGCTTTCCATTGTTTTTGTTTTGTTTTTGGTTTTTGTTTTGTTTTGTTTTGTTGTTTTTTGTTTTTCAAGATAGGGTTTCTCTGTATAGTCCTGGCTGTCCTGGAACTCACTCTGTAGACCAAGCTGGCCTCGAACTCAGAAATCCGCCTGCCTCTGCCTCCTGAGTGCTGGGACTAAAGGCACGTGCCACCACTGCCCAGCCTCCATTGTTTTTGTTGTTATTGAAGACCAGCCTTAGTCTGTGGTGATCTGATAGGGTACATGGGATTATTTCAATCTTCTTGTATCTGTTGAGGCCTGTTTTGTGACTGATTATATGGTCAATTTTGGAGAAGGTACCATGAGGTGCTGAGAAGAAGGTATACTCTTTTGCTTTAGGATGAAATGTTCTATAAATATCTGTTAGATCCATTTAGTTCATAACTTCTGTTAGTTTCACTGTGTCTCTGTTTAGTTTCTGTTTCCATGACCTGTCCATTGCTGAAAGTGAGGAGCTGACATCTCCCACTATTATTATGAGAGGTGCAATGTGTGCTTTGAGCTTTAGTAAAGATTATTTTATGAATGTGGGTGCCCTTGCATTTGGAGGCGATGTTCAGAATTGAGAAGTTCATCTTGGTAGATTTTTCCTTTGACCAGTATGAAGTTATCTTCTTTACCTTTTTTTTGATAACTTTTGGTTGAGAGTTGATTTTATTCTATATTAGAATGGCTACTCCAGCTTGTTTCTTGGGACCATTTGCTTAAAAAGTTGTTTTCCAACCTTTTACTCTGAGGTAGTGTCTGTCTTTGTCACTGAGGTGAGTTTCCTGTATGCAGCAAAATGCTGGGTCCTGTTTACATATCCAGTCTGTTAGTCCTTTATTGGGGAATTGAGTCCATCGATGTTAAGAGATATTAAGGAAGAGTGATTGTTGCTCCTTGTTATTACTGATGTTATTTTTATGTTTGTGTGGTTATCTTCTATTGGCTTTGTTGAAAGAAGATTACTTTCTTGCTTTTTCTAGGGTGTAGTTTCCCTCCTTGTGTTGGTGTTTTCCATCTATTATCCTTTGTAGGGCTGGATTTGTGGAAAGATGTGTAAATTTGGTTTTGTCATGGAATATCTTGTTTTCTCCATCTATGGTAATTGAGAGTTTTGCTGGGTATAGTAGCCTGGGCTGGCATTTGTGTTCTCTTAGGGTCTGTGTGATATCTGCCCAAGATCTTCTGGCTTTCATAGTCTCTGGTGAGAAGTCTGGTGTAATTTTGATAGGTCTGCCTTTACATGTTACTTGGCCTTTTTCCCTCACTGCTTTAAAAATTCTTTCTTTGTTTAGTACATTTGGTATTTTGATTATTATGTGACAGGAGGAATTTCTTTTCTGGTCCAGTCTATGTAGAGTTCTGTAGGCTTCTTGTATGCTCATGGCTCTTGTATCTCTTTCTTTAGGTTAGGGAAGTTTTCTTGTATAAATTTGTTGAAGATATTTACTAGACCTTTGAATTGGGAATCTTCGCTCTCTTCTATACCTATTATCCTTAGGTTTGGTCTTCTCATTGTACCCTGAATTTCCTGGATGTTTTGGGGTTAGGAGCTTTTTGCTTTTTGCATTTTCTTTGACTATTATGTCAGTGTTTTCTATGGTATCTTCTGCACCTGAGATTCTCTCTTCTATCTCTTGTATTCTGTTGGTGATGCTTGCATCTATGGCTCCTGATCTCTTTCCTAGGTTTTCTAAATCCAGGGTTGTCTCCCTTTGTGATTTCTTTATTGTTTCTACTTCCATTTTCAGATCCTGGATGGTTTTGTTCAACTCCTTCACCTGTTTGATTGTATTCTCCTATAATTCTTTAAGGGATTTTTGTGTTTCTTCTTTAAGAGCTTCTACCTGTTTACCTGTGTTCTTTTGTATTTCTTTAAAGGAGTTACATCCTTCTTAAAGTCCTCTATCATCATTATGAGAAGTGATTTTAGATCTGAATCTTGCTTTTCTGGTGTGATAGTGTATCCAGGATTTGCTATGGTGGGAGAATTGGGTTCTGATGATGCCAAGTAACCTTGGATTCTGTTGCTTTTGTTTTTATACTTGCCTCCTACCATCTGATTATGTCTAGTGATACCTGCCCATGATATATCTGACTGGAGTCTATCCTTCCTGTGATCCTGGTCATGTTAGAACTCCTCAGAGTTCAGCTGTCTTTGTGATCCTGTGATTCTGGGATCCTGTGATCCTAGGAGTGTCAGAGCTCCTGGGAGTCAAGCTGCCTCTGGGACCCTGAGACTCTAGTATGACCAAGCTCCTGGGATCCTGGGATCCTGAGCATGTTAGTGTGCCTGAGAGTGGAGCTTCTTCTGGGTGCTGTGGGACTGGCTGCAGAGTTAGTGCCCAAGGTCTGCTCAGGGCACTGGCCCAGACTGGAAGGAACTCGTGCCACTAGTTGGGCAGAGTTCCTGGGTGCCTGGGTCCCGCTGGTCCCAGTTACTTCCAGTGTTGAGGCAGATGTTGTGGGGTGTCTCAAAATTAAAAGGAGCTACTGATCTGTTTGTTTTGTACTCAGCATCCGGTGGTAAGCGCTTGACTAGTTCACAAGACTTGAATTTAATGTCCATTGCTATTTGAGAAGAACAGGAGGCTAAGGATGCCCGAGTGGTTGGCAAGAGATTTTAACATTTTAGTGTTATGATTGGGATGCACCTATCTTCTGGCACCAAATTCAGACCCAGTAAGATTCTTCATTTTTTTTTTTTTAAATGTTTTATTTTGGCTCCTCATGGATTCTTTTTTTTTTTTTTTTTTTTTTTTTTTTTTTTTTTTTTTTTTTTTTTTAGAATTCTTTACTTATTTTATGTATATGAGTACACTTGTCTCTGACTTCAGACATACCAGAAGAAGGCATCAGATCCCATTACAGATGGTTGTGAGCTACCCTGTGGTTGATGGGAGTTGAACTCAGGACCTCTGGAAAAGCAGTCAGTGCTCTTAACCACTGAGCCATCTCTCCAGCCCTCCTCATGGATTCTTCAAGTGGGAAAAAAAATCTAAACCTAGTCTGGCTTGAGTGACAAAGGGGCTCACTAGCTCAGGGAGCCGAAGCCCAGAGGCCATCAGATCCCCAGGCAGGCTAGTGCAGTCCCTTGCAGGCCCCACCATCTCTCTGATATTCCTTATCCAGAGCCCTTCTCACTCTGAGGCCTCATGCAGTGGGAATGGGTGGAGTTGTTTGCAAGGTCTGGGCAGAAAGAATGATGGCTGCTGGGCTGGACACTGTGTGGATTGGCAAGGAGCATCTACTGCCCCAGCCCTGACTGTGCTCCCCAGGGAGGAGAGAGTGAGCACTGAGGAGGAGCAAAGGCCAACAGACACTCTCAGCAGGCCACAAAAGGGCGCCCTCCCCATGACCTTCTGGAAGTTATCTTTGGCAAGAAGCCAAATTCTCTTCAGAAATTCTCCTTGGGGATATTTCCTAGCACAGATGGATGTTAAGGAAAGTGGGGGAGAGTCTGTTGATGAGCTTCAAAGTAAGACTCTTCAGCCGTCAAAGCGGAAATGCTCCTCCAGATTCAGCCTACATATGCCCGCATTCAACGAATGGGTTCTTTTCCTCCCACAAAAGTTATTTAAAGAACATTGTCTTTTAAGTTTTGAAGCTAAAAAATATACATAAAAGATAACTTTAGTAACAATTCCCAATATTTGTGGCATGCTATGAGATCTGAATATTTCAGTAAGGGGAGCTTTGTATTCAAATTTCCAAATGTAGTTGTCTGATATGATAAGCTTTACTGAAAAACCGCATTTGGGAGTTGCAAACTGACTTCTTCTCCAATAGCCCCCAAATAGGGTGCCTGCCTCGTGCAGCAGGTAAAGATGTTTATTGCCCTTTAACATCTGTCTGTGCACCAGGGCTCTATGGTTTTTAGGTTCCCACTCAGCAACACCAGTCACAGGGGGACTGATGATGCTCATGCAATTGATTACCACATGTTTTGAATCAATTGCTGGGCAGTTTTTAGTGGTAGCACTAAGCCTAATGCAATGTGGACCAGAGATGAGAACTTCTTTTGGTTTTCCATGCTGTCTCTGAAAAGGCCAGCATTTCTGATGCACAATCAGCCAAGACTCCATTTTGTGTGTATGTGTGTGTGGGTGGTGGTGGTGGGGTGTGTGTGTGTGGGTGTGGTTGTGTGTGTGTATGTGAGGGGGGGGGAGAGGGAGCTCGAGCTCCATGTGTATGTGTGTGGGTGTGGTGATGGGGTGTGTGTGTGTGTGTGTGTGTGTGTGTGTGTGAGAGAGAGAGAGAGAGAGAGAGAGAGAGAGAGAGAGAGAGGGAGAGAGGGAGAGAGAGAGAGGGAAGAAGAGGGAGAGGGAGAGGGAGAGGGAGAGGGAGAGGGAGCTCGAGCTCCATGTGTATGTGTGTGCCAGTGTGTATGCAGTATCCTTCATTCTTCCTTCCTTCCTCCTCCCTCCCTCCCTCCCTCCCTCTTTCCCTCCTTCCTTCCATCATTCCTCCCTCCCTCCTTCCATCCTTCCTCCCTCTTCTCTTCCCCCTCCCTCTTTCTATCCTTCCTCTCTTCCTCCTCTCTTCCTCCCTCCCCTCCCTCCCTTCCTCCATTTCTTTCTCTTTCCCTCCTTCCTTATTTCCTTCCTTCTTCCCTTCCTCCATCCCTCTCTCTCTCCCTCCCTCTCTCCCTTATTCCTTATTTCTTTTCTTCTTCCCTTCCTACTTCCCTTCCCTGTTCTCCCTTCCCTCCTTTCTTTCCTCCTTCTCTTCCTATTCAGTCAGGTTTATTTGGAGAATGTTCACACCACTTAAAAAACATGAAGTTTTGTGATAATCTTCAAGACCCAAGAAAACCACACTTTCCTCCATAATACATTATCCAGGGGCCACAGAGCTCCTCTGTTAACAGTAACTATTCCTGTAACTGTAGCAATTTGCTCCCCAGGACTGAAGTGACTTGTGTGTCAGTTGCCTCCCTGCCCCTCAGGCCCCAGCAATGGCCAACCAGGAAAGATGCTTATGGATCATCTAATGTAGTCAAACTGGCTGTTCACTGGCTGATCATAGCAATGTCAAAACTTGGGGGAAACTTCAACCCCCTTCCTGCTTCTGCCTACGAACACCCCAGCTTGTGGGCAGACAGTGGGCTCTGATCTTTACAGAGACTCTTCAGCAAGGTTCCCCCAAATAAGGGCCTGAATTGTCCTAAGCCACCTGCTCTCTGGCTTCTTTCTCTGCCCTTCTTGACGAGCATCCACAATCCCTCTCTGTGTCTTTGTCTCTCTGTCTTGCTATTTGTCTCTGTTTTTGTTTCCCCCTGTCTCTGACTTCTTCTATCTCTGTCTCTATCTGTTCATGTTTGTATGTGTGTGTGTGTGTGGGGATATGGTAGCGATGGTGCTGGGCTTCACACCTATGGCCTTCTCATTTCCAGCAAGCCCTTCTGCTCTAAGCTGTATCCTAAACTTCCTTTCCAAAAAACTTCTGGGCATTGGTACCTAAACAAATTCATTGGTCAATTTCCTTTATTGTTATTTTTTACTCTAAATAACAGAAAGGAAAGAGGGGTTGAATCAGTCTTTTGCAAAACTCAAAGCTTCCTATGGTAAGATAATTAATTGAGTCATTAATTGATTGAAAATCTGAAATAACCATTTCAGTTTCCCATCTGATCGCTTTCCAAAGGACTTTGACCGTAGTCAGAATGCAGATTTTCACAGGGTTTCTCTACCACAACTGTGGTCTTTGTTGTTGTAAACTTGGTGCTGGAAAAAGTTGAACCAAGCACCAAGCAGAACGTTCTTCACTTTGAAGGTGTCTGGTGTTATATTCTAGTTCTGTCCAATCTCACTCGAAGCGGAAATTGCGCCTCTTCAGGAAACAAATTATAAACATACCAAAAAATTCTTCTTAAAATATTTTGACTCAAGTATTATTTAAATCAAGAATTTCTGGCATAATTACAACAACATATACTAAAATAATCCACCCTTTTGCACGAATCCTTATATGACAAGAAACAGTGTCAAAAAATCTTTGATGCTATCTTCAACACCCTCCTTATGTCAATTTTTCCGCTACTATGACAAAACACCTGTTGCTGAGTACTTATCAAGGAGAGATGTTTGGGGCTGGAGGTATAGCTGTTGGTAGAGTGCTTGTCTGGCATGCAAGAGGCACAGTAAGTACTATATGACTATAGTCTGGCTGTGGTGGTCACATGAGCAATCCTGGTACTCAGGAGTAGTAGAGGGACCCAAAGGTCAAGTGCAAGGTTATTCTCTGTCACAAGAAGGTTTGTAGTCAGCCTCGGGTACCAACAGTGCTAAAAATAACAACAACAAAACAGGACAGAACAAACAAAAAAGAAAGAAGGTTTAGGCAGAGGGTACAGCTTGGCTGCAGAGTGCATAGGTGTGATGCCTGGATTGGCTCTCAGAACCACATACATGCATGCATACACACTTTTATGAACTAAAGTTTATTGTACAAACATGTGGCTCTGTTAGGAACTGCACAGTGGCTGGCATCGAAATGATGGGGCTCATGAGGGAAAGAGGTCACACCACAGACGGGAAGCCATGGATGCGGCTGGGTGGAAGGGCAGTTCTTTATCACAGAAGAGCATGAGAACTAACTGGGATCCTGTGAGAAGAACTACTTAGCTCTCTCCAAGAGGGATGCTTCCATGGCTTCCCTGGGCCCCACCTTCCAACCTCTCTATAGCGGGGACCAAGCTTCCAGTGTAGAGCCTTGCGGGCCACTCGAATCCCACCATCATTCCTGCTCTCTGGTCCTCCTTGAGAAGATTAGAAAGATGGTCAGACATTGGGTCCCACAGCTGTGGAATGATGACAGTCTAACGCCAGCACAGCAGTTATATGAATCAATGTGATTTGTTCCCTGGAACACTTGGAACTGAGAGCTCTCAGGAGCTAGGAAAGCTCAATAAGACACTCTCTCACGAGGCTGGGTAACTTTAGTGAACCAGAACCTCGAAGCATTCGGTGTTTTTAAGATCCGGTGCTGGTGAGTTAAAGGTTAAAGGGTGTTTCACTGTATTCTTCTTACTTTGGGTGTGGAGGAGTACGACCCCATCAGAAAAAGAGGGGCATCTGAAAGAGTTAAATTTAAAACTTGTGCTGGCTAATGAAAAAATTGCAGGTTTGAGAAAAACACAGTGGACTAAGGTCAAATGTGTCCAAATAAGCCTGGGCAAAAATAAGCAAGCTGTTACTAACAGGCCAAAAAGATATAGAAGAGAAAGCATGCAAGGACATGTCTGGGCAGACACTGAGTAGTGGGCCATCTGGTCCTCTTAGATATGGTTTAAGGTCAGATGCTCTGTTGACTCAGATTAACACCAACCTTAAGAATTTTCCACTCTGTTCTGCATGTACTAGTTAATATTTGAACTAGCCAATCATGTATAGCCACACTGATTCCTTTGTTCCCTCAGACCTTTTTCCTATATAAACCCCTAACCCCTGAGCCTCGTGGTCGATTCCACTATCTCCTGCGTGAGATAGGTGTGGTGTCGGCCTGGAGCGCTCCGAAAATTAAACTGCCTCATGTGTTTACATCAAGATGATCTCTCCTGATTCCTTGGGTGCGCGTCCTCCCGAGACTTGAGTGGGGGGTCTCCCTACTGGGGGTCTTTCACATCTGTGTATGTTGAATACTGACTATGTTTCATGGAATTTCACTTGCTTGTTGTCCACATCCTAACATGTCCATCCCAACACAGGGCATAAGGAAGAAGACACATTTAGTGTGTAACAGCCTGGCAGCGAGTCAGGAACAAGGATTATTCTGTGAATCTGTATTGCTGTTTTGTTTTTGTTTTTTTTTTCATGAAGGGCATGAAAATAAAATTTCAAAAAATCCCAGGAGCTGGGCGGTGGTGGTGCATGCCTTTAATCCCAGCACTTGGGAGGCAGAGGCAGGCGGATTTCTGAGTTCGAGTCCAGCTTGGTCTACAGAGTGAGTTCCAGGACAGCCAAGGCTACACAGAGAAACCCTGTCTTGAAAAACAAAAACAACAACAACAACAACAACAACAAAAAACCCAAACATCTCAGGTGCTTATATATTTTTATGAGATTTATTTGGAATGTGGAATTGTGTCTTATTAAAGTTACAAGCGATGGCTCACCAACCTCGTACATACGTGTGAGCTGAGATGCAGCAGTTGGTGGGCCCACGATGTGCATGTACTTCTGTAGAGAATAGTCAGCAGTTTGCATACAGGGGACAGGTAACCCTACTATGCTGAGGCTCAGTAAAACTATGTTTTGGGGTGTGCTGAGGTTCAGTATTGGGGAACATCATGTATGTCCTTACCCACACCAGGAACGTCTGGTCACCTGACTCCAGGCCCTCAGCAGCATCTCTGAGCTATTTTAGATCTCAGAGAATAATAGGTAATTGTCAGTTTCCCAGGTTACCACACCACAGTGCCAGGAATGATGTGAGATCCCAGAAATTAACCATCTCCCAGCTTCAGAGACCACACGGTTTCTGAGGGTCTAGGGTGGACCTTCCTTACTCCTCCAGCTCCTGGCTGGGAAGCATCACTCACCCCTGGCTGTGTTTGCAAGGTTGTCCCGGCTTTGTTTGTTTGCAGGGCTGTCTCAGTAAGGGTCTCTGTTGCTGTGATAAACACCACAACCAAAAGCCACTCGGGGAGGGAAAGATCCCTTCCATTTTATAGCTTGTAGTCCATCATCCAGAGAAGTCAGGTCATGTGCAGCAGGGCTCATCCATTTAACTGCTGTATAGTACTCCACTGAATGAATAGGCCGAAGCGACCTCATGTAGTCAGTGCTTAGTAAACATTTGTTTTCTTTCCCTCAACCACATTCCCTATCCACCACCTCCACCCCATGATGGACCTTCCATGGCTATTCCAGTTTCTTTCTTTTATGAGACACACATGCATCTTACTGCTGGGTACGTGCTGCAGTTGAAACTTTGTGGCCCATGGATGAGACCACATGGGGGTTTTGAACTTTGCTGTGCCCACTCTAAACTCAAGAGCTATGCCAGATGCCACTATGAACCATGGTGTCTCAAGCTCTGAGGACATGGAGGCCTATGAAGAAGACACCAGATGAGGCAGTAAGGGGTAGCTCGGAAGCATGAAGGCTCTCTGCGATGGGTTCCTGTGTAGATGGTGGGATCCCTAATCATGACATACAGGGTGAAAGGAGTAGCCATTGTGGAGCAAACAGGAGTTTGTTGTGGCCCTAGGGAGTCTCAAGATGCCTGTGAGAGCCGGTATAGTAATATGGATTTGGGTTTTTTTGTTTATTTTTTGTTTTTTGGGGGTGGGTGGGTTTGAGACAGGGTTTCTCTGTGTAGCCCTGGCTATCCTGGAACTCACTCTGTAGACCAGGCTGGCCTCAAATTCAGAAATCTGCCTGTCTCTGCCTCCCAAGTGCTGAGATTAAAGGGATGTACCACCACTGCCCTATGGTAGTATGGATTTGTAATCTCAACACTTGGGGGTGTAGGCAGGAGGATCAGGAAATCAACGTTATTTTCAGCTATACAAAGAATTTGTAGGCAGCCTGGGCTATAGAGACCTGCTCTAAAGCTGCCTTTCCCCAGAATACATCTCGTGTTACTTGTCCTCACACTGTAGTATACTCTTGAAACTCGACTCTGGAACCATGGGTGTGCGCCTTAGTGGAGATGAGGTCTCCCAAGACTGTAGAGTAAAGAGAGAAAAGCCAGGAACCAGGGGGAACAGGATGAGGCCCCAGCACAGACAAGCACAGTGCAGGCGAGAGCAGTGCAGGCTTGGAAAGGGAGAAGCACTGTGGCCTGATCTCCCTGCGTGAAGACCACTCGGGGTTGGGCTTGTTCAGTAGGCACAGTCTTGTGGGTGCCATTACAGGTGTAGAAAAGGGTGGATGGCCAATGTGAGCCCCAGAAGGGGTGAGCTCACTGCAGGAGGGGAGAGTCAAGGATAAGGGAAGGAGACAGAGTTTAATAAAAGGACTTCAAAGGACAGACACCTCAGAGGCAAGCTGAGGCAGGAGAAGGAAAAGACAAGAACAAGAGTGTAGAGCTGAAAGGAGATTGCAGAGCTAAGCGAGGTCATGAGGTGAGGTCAGCTGAAGCACATATCCACTGCATGCCAGCAGATAGGGGTGGAAAAGTGTCTGCCATGTGTCTCTGCCCACGGCTAGATCAAACTGAACCCTGTCTTTCCCCCATTCTAGGAAAATACGGATTCTGTGGAAGCTGACCTCTCAATTCTGTCTTTTAGGTCCACACTTTGCTTTCATCTTTGTACTGGCTGTTTTTGTGTGTCAATTTGACACAGGCTGGAGTTATCACAGAGAAGGGAGCTTCAGTTGAGGAAATGCCTCCATGAGATCCAGCTGTGAGGCATTTTCTCAATTAGTGATCAAGAGGGGAGGGCCCCTTGTGGGTGGTACCATCTCTGGGCTGGTAGTCTTGGGTTCTATAAGAAAGCAAGCCAGCAAGAAACATCCCTCCATGGCCTCTGCATCAGCTCCTGTTTCTTCACCTGCTTGAGTTCCAGTCCTGATTTCCTTTGGTGATCAACAGCAGCATGGAAGTGTAAGCTAAATAAACCCTTTCCTCCCTAACTTGCTTCTTGGTCATGATGTTTGTGTAGGAATAGAAACCCTGATTAAGACAATCTTCAAACTGGACTCTTTGGGAGGGAGATGTTCGCTGACACCAGAGAGATACATGGATAGAGGGCATGTAACATCTGAAGTCCTTACACAGAGTGTGTGTGCATGCAAGCCTGTGTATGTCCATGTTTTCATATACTTGTGTGAGTCCATGTGTGTGACATATTCCTGTCAGACTTGTAGGAGAACTTCACTGAGTTCTTTTAAGACTGGTGGGAGATGGGGAGGGTCAGCCTGCTGCTCATCTGTGACAATGGTAGGCATTCTCATAGGCAACCTCAGCACCAGCACCCTGAGGCACACGTTAGGCCTCAGTGAAGGTAGAGGAGTATGGTGGTCTGAGTATGGTTGGCCCAGGAAGTGGCACTTTTAGGAGTGTGGCCTTGTTGGAAGAAGTGTGTCACTGTAGGGGTGGGTAATAAGACCCTACTCCTAACCACATGGGAGCCAGTCTTCTCCTAGCAACCTTCAGATGAAGATGTAGACCTCTCAGCTCCTCCTGCACCATGCCTGCCTGGATGCTGCCATGCTTCCTGCCTTGATGAACGTACTGAACCTGTGAACCTGTAAGCCAGCCCCAATTAAATGTTGTCCTTATAAGAGTTGCCTCGGTTGTGGTGTCTGTTCACAGCAGTGAAACCCTAACTCAGACAAGGAGGCACGGGGTTGATTTGTATATGTTCTTCTGGTTCTGATGGTGGCCGACCGAGCTACAGCCAGCTACAGTCAGCCACTGTCTATCTACCACACCTACTGCTGGCGTAATAAAGCCCTTCCCTGCCTGGCTCATCTGGAGCCAGATAGTTCTCAGCAACACCAGTTCTCTCCAGGACTCTACTGAGGCCCTGTTCTCTTCAGGAGTATTCTCTCTCTTGAGGAATATCTGTCAACTTTTCCTATCTTAGGGATATGAAGGCACCGCAGTTGGTGTTTCTCCAAATTCTAGCTACACACCCTGGGAGAAGGCTGCGGGCTCAGATAGCTTTCATCCGGTGCATCTGCAAGCAGAGCCATGCTGAGACCTTCTTCTGTCCTTCCCTGCCTGCAGTGGACCCTGGAAGAAATACAGGAGCAGTAAATCAGTGCTTAATTAATCATAGTCAGGAGGTGACTGGTCGGGAGCGGAAAGAAGTGGAAAAGGTCTAAGCGCGAAGCAGAGCCAGGTCTCAAGGGGACCAGCCCCTGGGGCACCCTGAGGGCTGCGGGGCCAGGGAGCCAGCTGCCTGCAGGGAATGTGGGCATGAGTCACTAAGGGAGGGAGAGTGGAGAAATCACCTTCGGAATGTGCCCGGGAAAGAGGAGTGTACATCTGCTGTGCTCCAAAGCCTGACCGAGTGCCTATGGGTAAGGAGATGGAGGCATATAGGATGTGGGCACATTTATCTTTATTGAAGGGATATTTTTGGTACTGAAAATAAAGTGCCAAACGCTCTGGTGGGTTGTCCAAGAGATCTTAACAGGCATACAATGAGAAGCAACTGTATAAAGTAACGAACTAGAGATGTAACTTTCTCTCAGCCAGGCTCTGTTTTAGGCCAGGACAGTGGTTCCTGGGAGCTCTCTCCAGGTTCGGAAGGCCTGGTGGATAGGAGAGCAGGTTGCTTGGGAAGGCTGGGATTGCTCAGCCGTCCCTCCATTCCTTATTCACTGGACATGCTTCCTGAGTTGGAGCCACACAGATGTAGATACGCAGGAATCTGGGAAGTCGCAGCCTAACTTGATGTGGGCAGGTCTGCTCCCCTGCAGTCCCACCCTGTGGGAGGGAACTGGACTGATGCCCTTCTCTTTCTGGCACCCTTAGGATAACAGGAGTACGTGAATCCCTAGCAGACCTGGGTAACCACAGTATGGCCATCTGAGTGTGTCCAGATGACCCAGCCTGCATTTCCTCACTGCTTAGACAGATGAGGGGTAGGGGTCGGTGTACATAAGGCTCGGAGCTGGAAATGTGCGCAGAACTCACAGAACTGACCCAAAGCAGTTTTAGGCTTCCTTTGGGGAGCTGCAGAAGGGAGAAAGGCAGCAGAGGGGGGGGGGGGAAGAGCAGCAGAGGCAAACAGCCAGAGGGGACTAGTGTTGTTTGTTTGTCTTGTCCGAGACAGGGTTTCTCTGTGTTGCCCTGGCTGTCCTGGAACTCTCTCTATAGACCAGGCTGGCCTCGAACTCAAAAATCTGCCTGCTCTGCCTCCCAAGTGCTGGGATCAAAGGCGTGCGCCACCACCGCCCAGCTGTTTTTGTTCGTTTGTTTGCTTGTTTTGTTTTCTATTAGGGTCCCCTAGAAGCATGGAGTCCTTTTGTAATTTTCAAATATATTTTTATGTAAGTAAGCAAAAGGGGTGTGGCTTGTGAGGCAGATGTGTTCTGCAAGGAGCTGGCTATACCTGCTACCAGTTTTTGCCTTTAAACTGGACCTTTTTTTCTCTTCTCAGAACCAATAATGAAGTAGAGCACCAATTGGGCAGTAAGGGAGGAGGGAGAGGAGGGAAGGGAAGAGGAGGAGCAGGTATAGCAAATGGTAGTGGTTACAGATACAGGGTGAAGAAAAAAAAATGAGGGGAACCAGACATGGTGGCTCAGTCTGGCAATCTCAACACTTGGATGGGCTGAGGCAGGAGGATCGCCATGAGTTAGGAGGCTAGTCTACGGAAGGGATAGGCTAATAAAAGTGAGGACTACTCTTGTCTTTTCTGGGAATACAGGGATGTCCTGGAATTAAGGCTCTGCCTCTTCCTTGTTCTAATTTTGTTTTTCTCAGCCACAGCGTGGCCATTGTCAGTTGTCTTGGCACAGGTTGTTGAGCATGTAGATGGGGATTATTATGAAGTTAAGAGGCTATCTGGTTTCAGCCAGCCTACCTGAAGAGGGTCTGCAAGCATTCTGTCCCCACAGATAAACAAGATTAAGGAGATAGAAACTCAGGCTTCTTTATCCATTACTCTGAGAAATTCAGGAGGTGGGCAGGAAGGGGAAGCAGAATGTACCTCAGTCTCAGTGAGTGGTTGAGGGGAAAGGACCCTGAGGAGGGGTGAGTGAAGCCATCCAGAGTCTGGACGGCTTCCGGTTTGGAGTCCAAGAAGGGACAAAGGGCAGAGCTTCAGGGGATTGTGGTAGGCCTGGGGCGACTCCAGGTGCTCACAGAGGAGGCCAGTCTCCACCTTCTCTCTCTCTTCAGAGAAAGGAGTATTTAGGCAGAAGGGGAGTAGGACCTCTTGAGAGGCCACCTTGGGGACTGGAGTGAGGACAGGGTGTGGGAACCTGTACGCAGGGGCTAAGATTGTCTGGGGAGAGGCCAACAGGCCCTGGGGCTAGAGAACAGCTGATCTGGAACAACTCTTTCCACTTCCAAGGATGGACATGAAGACGGAATAGAGACGGGGCTGGAGCTCCAGGACCAGCATGTCTTGTCCTCAGTTCCTCAGGGTCATTGTTCTAGATCTCGATCTTCTCACGGGACTTCCCCTGGCTTTCTCATCTAAAACGTTGCCGTGGACCTTCCTGCTTTCTTTTGATGTTCAATCCGTCCGTTAGCATGTGGCATTACTCAACATACTGTGTATTTCAACTGATTGGAGTTAGGAGCAGGCCTCCTCCTTTGTAGGTAGCCATGGTAATAGGTCCAAAGTAAATGTTATGTCTACCTCACGATGGTACCAGATGATCAGGTTGACCATAAACTCTGCCTGTGGATGAGCTCAGAACTGAAATACCAACCATACCAACAGCTCAGCCTCAGGGTCGTGAGCTGTTTTCAGCTTTTGCTCTTTTTTTCACTGCCTGGTTCTTCCTCCCTCCCTGTTGGAAGTCACCCCCGACCCCTGTCTTTGATGAGCCCATGTTATGTCCACCAGAGCAAACACATAACCAGTGTTCTCCATTACATTTACATTAACCAGTGAAGATTAAGTTCATACTTGGAGCTGGAGTTACAGTCTGTTGTGAGTCTCTTGATGTGGGTGGTGGGAATCAAACTTGGGTCTTCCACTGAACAGCAAACTCTCTTAACCACTGAGCCGTCACCCCAGCCCCTAGTGTGTTAATATTGCTATTTCCATTTAGTCCCTATATGGTGAGACCTGTAAGTAAAAAGATAATATATCTTGTTGGTTTTTGATCTAGAGACTAGTTTGATGTCTCACACTAGTCATGCTTGTTTGGAACACATAAAAGAATGTACTTAAAGCTGAAAGCCAAGCCACCCAAAGAAAAGGCAACAACCAAACATTGATTTTGGTGGTGGTGTATGTATATGTGTGTGTGTTTTTGTTTGTTTGTTTGAGTCACAGTTTCTCTATAGCTGGAATAAGACCATGCTGGCCTCAGACTCAGAGATCTGAATTCAGAGATCCACTTACCTCTGCTTCCCAAGTTCTGAGATTAAAGGCATAAAACCCCATGCCTGGCTGCCTCAGATGCTCATTTTTAAGTCCCCATCCTGTCTATAGAGAACTGCATATGTACTTTTTGATCAGCCCTGCAGGCCTGCCTTTCTTCTGTGGTTCTCCCTCATCTTTCACTAGTGTGAGACATCAAACTAGACTCTGGATCAAAACCCAACAATGATATTATCTTTTTACTTACAGGTCTCACCAATGTGTCAGGAGTTAGGGACTGAATGGAAATAACAATAATAACACACACCGGGCAGTGGTGGCCCGTGCCTTTAATCCCAGCACTTGGGAGGCAGAGGCAGGTGGATTTCTGAGTTCGAGACCAGCCTGGTCTACAGAGTGAGTTCCAGGACAGCCAGGGCTACACAGAGAAACCCTATCTCAAAAAACAAAACAACAAAAAAACAATAACAACACACTAGGGGCTGGAGGGATGGCTCAGTGGTTAAAAGAGCTTGCTGCTTGTCAGAGACCCAAGTTTGATTCCCACCACCCACATCAAGTGGCTCACAACAGACTAACTGCCTTCTCTTTGTGCTTCAGGGGGTAGCAGGGCACATGTATGCACATACATACATAAAACACACACGTTGTGCAACTCACATGTTTACTCACCTAAATAGGGCACCCATGACAGGCCAAAGTACAGATCCTACCAAAGTCCACTTGGTGAATCAATCAGTATTACTAGTGTTCTTACAGGAACAGTCATGATTCAAAGACAGCTGAATCACCATGGCCCACCACAGCATGAGTGACAGCTCTCAAAAGCTGAGAACCTGGAACACACTACACAGCCTCAGGCAGCTCAACAGGTTGAAGAGTGTCCTTTCCAGGTGCCTCCGTTGGTCTTCCTGTCAGCTCTGCTGATTTCTGCTGCTCCCAAGATGCAGATGGTCTGCTCCAGTAGTCTGTTTTTGAAGCTCAGTTATAGTGTTTACTCTGGCAGGGTGGGGCCTAGTGAATCTGGTCAGTTTCAGGAACTTCCGAAGCTATTGTGATTTGTTTACCTTCCTGCTTAAGGAATTTCCCTGCAGAACCTAATGTTTCAGTCTCAGAGGAAACTGTTATACAACAGCAGCAGCAGCAGCAGTAGCAGCAACAGCAACAGTAACACACACACACACACACAGACACACACACACACACACACACACACACACACACACACACACACACTTCTTTTAAATTAACATTTTGAAGAAGCTGGTTTGCTGAGGAAGACTGGAAGCCTTTCCTTACCTGAGCTTCATCTAATGAACAGAGCATACAAATGGGGACGTCGAGGACTCTCAGGGTCTTATACAGAGCTATTCCCTGAGTGTCCAGATAGCTTTTGGGCTCATTGCTCAGCTCATTAGCACTTGTCCATCTGGGGCGGGGTGGGATGGGATGGGGGGTGGTGTGCACTTTTTCTTCCTTTCTGTCTCATTGCTGTTTCCTTTGCTCTGGTTTGGTGCCAAACCTGCTTTCTCTGACACCTGGGCCTCTTCACTGTTTTTCTGGTGTCCATGACTGACTTAAAAAGCTGAACTTTCCCTCTCCTTTTCCTGGAGGCTGCCAACATTTTCAGTTCACGTATACTATTGTTTTTCTCTATACTGTAATAAAACTGCCCGTGACCACCTTTCTGGGTCTGATTTAATTTCTTTTTTTTTCTTTTTTTTTTACTTTAAAAATTTTTATGTGTGTGGTTTTTTTATCTGTATGTATGCCTATGCATCTTGTGTGTGCCCAGTGCCCACAGAGGCCAAATGAAGGCATTGGATCCCTGCATCTGGAGTTATTGACAGTATATGGATGCTGGAGATCAAACCCAGATTCTCTAGAAGAGCATTCAATACTTTAAACCACTGAGTATCTCTCTAGCCCCCTAAATTTTTTTTAATAAGGCCAAGAATACAAAAGAGACCCTCAGTTTCTCCATTAAATACCATTGGAGTGGAAGCCTTCGAACACCAGATGCTGTTGGTTCAACTGTAAACTTCCCAAAGTCATGTTACACCCAACATTCTAAGGACCTGGGGTTCCTCCTGTTATAGCTTAGGATATATAATGTGGTTTTACTCAGAAATAGTCACGATCAGAGTGGGCCCATCAGCCTGAATGTATCCCCATAGAAAGGGGAGACTGGACACAGACACGCTGGAGGCTACATTGCAGATGAAGGAAGAAATGTGGGTCAGGTTCCCATACAGCCAAGGAGCACTGTAGGTGGCCAGTAAATGGCTGTGGAGAGAGATGGTACAGAGTTACCCTCAAAGTCCTCAGAAGGAGCAAACTGGGGATACCCGACTTTGAGACTTTGTGAGTTTCTGTAGTTTAAGGCACCAAGTGGTGTTTCATTAGGGAAACCCCAGGCAGAGAATAGTGCTGTGAATTTAAATTGTATTTGATTTATTCTAGACAGGACACATTTAGGTCATGGAGAGGTCTCTGAAAGGTTAGAAGTAGAGACTACAGCTTTCTCAACATGCACTGCATACTCGGCCAAATTTCTCCCACCTTGAGTTTTGTCTCCATAGAAACATTTTGATTGGAAATGTATTCAAGAAAGAATAAGCCAAATTGCAGTTAACAGTGGTTAGTTATGCAAGATAGTAGTGTAGTTGGCTGTCTAATCCCAATGCAACCTGACTCTGTTAGGAGAAAGGCCAGGGGGTGGTTTGAGGTTCCTTCCCTCTTGGGGTGTCAAATTCTGTCTTAGTTAGGGTTTTACTGCTGTAAACAGACACCATGACCAAGGCAAATCTCTCTCTCTCTCTCTCTCTCTCTCTCTCTCTCTCTCTCTCTCTCTCTCTCTCTGTCTGTCTGTCTTTTTTGAAAGATTTATTTAATGAATACACTGTAGCTGTCTTCAGACAAACCAGAAGAGGGCATTGGATCCCATTATAGATGGTTATAAGTCACCATGTGGTTGCTGGGAATTGAACTTAGGACCTTTGGAAGAGCAGTGCTCAGTGCTCCTAATCACTAAGCCATCTCTCCAGCCCCCCCAAGGCAACTGTTATAAGGACAACATTTAATGGGGGCTGGCTTACAGGTTCAGAGGTTCAGTCCATTATTATCATCAAGACAGGAATATGGCAGCATCTAGGCAGGCATGGTTCAGGAAGAGCTGAGAGTTCTAGATCTTCATCTGAAGGCTGCTAGCAGAATACTGACTTCCGGGCAGCTAGATGAGAGTCTTAAGTCCACACCCACAGTGACACACCTACTCCAGCAGGGCCACACATTCCAATAGTGCCACTCCCTGGGCCCAACATATACAAACCACCACAGCATCAGTAGTGGGTGATGCCCAAAGCTTTTGGTTTGTGTCTCCTGCAGTCTACAGTGACAAGATATAAACCTGGCTTTATAGGGGACCGCTGGATTTTAGAACTGGTCCCATAATCTGGAATAGCCCCAGAGCATGCCTTCTTAAGTTTCAAAAAATATTCCTGACAATCCAAAGACTTTGAAATCTAAGTGGACAAAGAAAGGCTGGGTTCCCAATCAGCTGCTCTGTGCTACGTGCTGTGTGAGTACCCACCAAGATGGTGAGCCTTCTTTCTGGATAATGGAATTAAGAGAAACAGACCTGGTCACTGTACAAGGGAGAAGATAGTTCTGCACAAAACCATTGGGAAAATACTCAAAATGAACCACCACAGAGCTTACACAGAGACATAAGCATGTGGAAGGGTGGATAACCCCCCCCCAGTTTCCGCTCTTGGAAGAGGTGGGTGACAGAGAGTCTCCTGCTGATCTTAATAGGCTCCCACTTTGCTCTCAGCCTAAACTAATTTTTAAAGTCCATCCTTTTTGATCCAGATAGGGACCAAATACTCTGTCACAAGAATAAATGGGCTCCCCAGTTAAACCTATGGGTGACTGAGGCGCCCTACTCCTACCTTGTTGCTTCTTTGCAGGCAGCTAAAGCTGGGAAGATTATGGCATCTGGAGATGGTGCAGGGAACGCCCTGGATGGGGTGTGGAGAACTCCAGCCTCCTCTTCTGAAGCTGAGAGGAAGGTGAGTGTGAGAAACCGGATAGTCACTGTGGCACGGTTAGAAGGTGTGGCCTTCTTGGAGGAAGTGTGTCACTGTGGCGGTGGGCTTTGAGACCCTCCTCCTCCTAGCAGCTTGGAAGCCAGTCTTCTCCAGTTTGCCCTCTGAACAAGATGTAGAACTCTCAGCTCCTCCTGCACCATGCCTGCCTGGATGCTGCCATGCTTCCTGCCTTAATGATAATGGATTGAATCTCTGAACCTGTAAGCCAGCCCCAATTAAATGTTGTCCTTATAAGAGTTTCATTGGTCATGATGTTTGTTTGCAGCAGTAAAACCCTAACTAAGACAGCCATCCCCCTAAAACTTGACTCCAGGTCATCTCCTCAGAGAAGTCCCCATTTTCTTTTTGAGGTCCGATTCATAGACTGTCTCCTTTCCCTTTCTTTTAGCTTAGACCACTGCTCAATTAGTTCCTCTAAGAGCAGAGCTAGGCTTCTCTGAAGGCTTGGCTATCAGCCTCCAAAGGCAAGCAAACAGGTCCTTTTCATGTCATTAAAATTTAGTTATTAACACAAAAATGACTTTTATTTGTGTGTGTGTCTGTGTGTGTGTGTTTGCTTGCATCCACATGTGCACCAATATGCATGTGGGTGCCTACAGAGGCTAAAAGGTAGAAAGTTCTCTGGGGCTGGAATTACAGTTGGCTGTGAGCTATATGTTATGGTTTAAGGGTGCTAGGAGCCAAACATGGGTCCTCTACAAGAGCAGCAAATGTTCTTAACTCCTGAGCCAACTGCCCAGCACCTCTTCCCTCTTTTCTTCCTGATAACTCATTATTATAGGCCAAGCTGGGCTTGAACTCATGGCAATTCTCCTGTGTCAGACTCCCAGAATCTGGAATTATATGTGTGATAATTCTAGGTTTGGTCCTTTTCGTTTAATCCCCACTTACCTGGAGAAGTCAGGGTTAACAGAATGAGTAAACACATTGAGCTTTCTCTTGATCCACAAGCCAACCCCTGCATTTGGCTACGACCCAACTCCAGCTAACACACAGCACAAGAAAGGTTTTTCCAATGATTTTTTTTTCAATCCCATTTGGTGTTTAAAAAAATCATTGCTAGAAATGGAAAAGCAACTCTGTAAAACTTAACAACAAAGGAACTTGTCAGATGTGCATTACCCCTCGAGATCTGCTTAGAATTCATTTTGTCATGCTTCCTCAGAGTCTCCACTGAAATTCAGTTACATCATTTTAGAACAGCGTGAGGCACTTATGATGTTTATAACCCCGAGGCTTCCCTATACCCTAGTCACCGACTTACCATTTGGAGTGTTACCATGAGCAAAATACTAGAGGTAAAGCTAGGCTTGATGGTGCATGTCTGCAATTCCATTGTTCCTGAGGCTGAGACAGGAGGATTGCTAAGAATTTAAGGCAAGTCCACGCTACAAAGCGAAATTTGATGTCAAAAAACCAGATAACCACTTGGATTTAAGTCATGCTTCCTGAAATGAGACCAGTACTTGGCATTATTGTTGGGCATTGAATCTGTAGGTAGACAGGTTGGAGACTCTAGGACAGCAGTTTTTAGCCTGTAGCTCATAATCCATTGTTGGGGTCAACTGACCCTTTCACAGGAGTCACCTAAGACTATTGGAAAACACAGATATAATATTATGATTCATATCAGTAGCAAAATTACAGTTATGAAGTAGCAACGAGAATAATTTTATGGTGGGGGTCACCTCAACATGAGGAACTGTATTAAAGGGTCATAGCATCAGGAAAGTTGAGAACCACTGCCCTAGGAGAAAGCCTATGACTATCATTCTGCTAATTGATGTAAGATAAATCGACTACCAATCACTTATCACTGTACCTATAGATTAATGCCTCTCTCAGTCCTCATCAGGGAAGATTTTATTCACAGTAGATAAGTAACATGGAGGCCCACAACCAGCCACGGCATGGAGAACAAGAGCCTTCAGAACGCTCGGCTTGGGGTCATTTTGGAACAGGAAGTGGAGTCTGGACAAGCCAGAGGCAGTGAATGAGTTTAAGGGAATGGTGTCCTCAGGATAGAGTAGGACAGCTGTGCATATGAACTCACAGCAGTTAGGACAGCGTGCACAAGACCTGTGCAAGCTTGCACATAACCAAGCCCCAGCAAGGAGGGGAGATGTGGACAGGAAGTCCCGTACCTAGCTCAGGAGTTATTGGTTAATTGTTAGCTGCTGGGAGAGGGAGAGTCTGTTCTCTTTCATCCTTTTGCTCACCCTAAACTGACTATGGTCCAGTGGAAGGTCACACAGCCAGGACCATATGAGGCACAAACTAGGTTTGGTGGATGAGGAAATAGTAATAATAATAATAATAATAATAATAATAATAATAATAATAATACATAAATAACAACAACAATAAAAACAATAATAGCAACGAGGCATAGTTGGGTTGATAGCAAAGCAGGGCATGGGGCTGGAGAGATAGCTCAGTGGTTACGAGCACTGACTGCTCTTCCGAAAATCCCAGCAACCGCATGGTGGCTCACAACCATCCGTAATGAGATCTGACGCCCTCTTCTGGTGTGTTTGAAGACAGCTACAGTGTACTTACATGTAACAATAAATAAATCTTTGGGCCAGAATGAGCAGAGGTCCTGAGTTCAATTCCCAGCAACCACATGATGGCTCACAACCACCTATACAGCTACAGTGTATTCATATACATAAAAAAAAAATCTTTAAAAAAAAAGGAAAGCAGGGCATGGATCTGGGAAGGGTTGGTGAATATAATCAAAATTCATTGTATAAAGTTCTGAAAGAGCTAATCAAAGAAAACAGTGAAGATCCAGCAGTGGGGAGGCAGAGGCAGGTGGATTTCTGAGTTCGAGGCCAGCCTGGTCTACAGAGTGAGTTCCAGGATAGCCAGGGCTGTACAGAAAAATTCTGTCTTGAAAACAAAACAAAACAAAACAAAACAACAACAACAAAAAGAAAACAGTGAAACCCAAACAAACAAGCACGTTGGTGTTTAAGGAGCCCAAGGCACTTCAGGTAGGATGTCCTTCAAAAAAGATACCTAGGACATCAAGAGTATGATATTTGTTGGTTTGATGGTCCATACCTGTATACCCAGTCCTTCAGAAACAAAGGCAGAGGGTCAGGAGCTGTACTGGCTGGTTTTGTGTGTCAACTTGACACAGGCTGGAGTTATCACAGAGAAGAGAGCTTCAGTTGGGGAAGTGCCTCCATGAGATCTAGTTGTGGGGCATTTTCTCAATTAGTGATCAAGGGGGTAGGGCCCCTTGTGGGTGGTGCCATGCTTGGGCTGGAAGTCTTGGGTTCTATAAGAGAGCAGGCTGAGCAAGCCAGGGGAAGCAAGCCAGTAAGAAACGTTTCTCCATGGCCTCTGCGTCAGCTTCTGGTTCCTGACCTTCTTGAGTTCCAGTCCTGACTTCCTCTGGTGATCAACAGCAATGTGGAAGTAAGCTAAATAAACCCTTTCCTCCCCAACTTGCTTCTTGGTCATGATGTTTATGCAGGAATAGAAACCCTGATTAAGACAGGAGCTGACCCTCAAGATCAGCCAGAGCTGAGACCCCAAGAAAATGAATAGGAGATTCACTGCCAGCTTATTGTAACAGAATCTAGACAAATTACCACAGGCTTAGCAATGGTAAGTATTGCTTGGTAGCCAGGCTGCCTGATGGCATAATGTGTTCTTGGCCTCAGCCACACTGTCTTGTATAGGACAACCTAAAAAAATATTTCTTGTTGACTCAAGTGGAATGTTTTCCTGTTAAATGAACTAATCAACTCAGAAGGTTTCTGCAGTGACTTATGCTATCATGGAGGATGGATTTTAATTTTCACAACAGCAAAGTTAACCTTGAAGATCATTTTGAATTCTAGACCAGCAGCAAAGTTTAAAGACCTGGAAGTCCAGCCCTCACAGGTGTTGAGTGGCTATTATTATTTTTCCATTTTGACTTTTTAGAGACAGAATCTTAGTCTGTAGCCCAAGCTGGCGTAATCCTTCTACACCTCAGTCTCCCAAGTGTGCCACCATGGCCAACCAGTAGGATGCTATTTCAGGAACACTAGGATGGACTTGGGTTTGCCCTACTGTTGCCTAACCTCCCTTTTCAACATGGAGGAGAAGGGCAGTATAGAGGGATATACATGCTCACCATCCTCAGGGATAAACACATGGCCAGTTTTAAGGATTTACTTTTAATTTTACAAAGATTTACTATTTTACATGAATGTTTTGTCTGCATGTATGTACGTATATGCAGCATGTGTGTGCCTGGTGCCTGAGAGATCAGAAGAAGATGCCAACTGAAATTACAAGATGACCTCGACCACCACATGGGCACTAGAAACCAAACCCCATCCTCTCTCTGCAAAAGCAGCAAATGCTCCTAACCTCAGGAAGCTATCTCAGCCCTAAAGATTTCTTTTTTATTTTGAGGTGTGTGTGTGTATGTGCATGTGTGAGTTTGTGCTCATGAGAGCAATGCCCATGGAGGGAAGAAGAGGGTGTCAGATTCCTTGGAACGGAAGTTACAAACCATTGTGAGCTGCTCAGTATTAGTACGGAGAACCAAACTTGGGTCCTCTGCTAGAGAAGTACATGCTCTTAATGCCACTGAGCCACTGAGCCATCTCTCTAGCCTCTGTGTCCCGCCCCCCCACCTCCCAGCCACCCATCCTGTTTCAATTTGAACTTGCAGCAATCAGGTAAACATTGGCATGCCTGGCTTTACACTTTATTTTTGCGCGTGTGTGTCCACTGCACTTGTGTAGAGGTTAGAGGACAACTTTCTGGAGTTGGTTATTTTCTTCTGCCATGTGTGTTCCAGGAATTAAACCCAGGTTATTAGGCTTAGAGGCAAGGCAAGGCAAGGCCTCTTACTGAGACGTCCCACCAGCCTGGCAATATAACTCTGAAAAGTCTGATACAGAAGAGTACCTAAGGTAGTGCTGAAAATACTTTAATGTTGTAAAGACAAATTATTAAACCATGTGAACAAAGTGATATAGATATAAAATAAGTGTATATATTATAGACATATCACCTTTAAAACTCATGGACAATTCATTGAATAAACATGGCTTCTCACAATGCTATTGATTTAAAAGTGAGCCTTTGTCCATCTGAAGCTTTGCTAAGCATTTCCTCCTCGGCGTCATATAGATTTTGTTCACATAATATGTAAATGTCAGCTTTACAAAAAATAAAAAACAAAAATAAAATCTTTCTTTCTTTCCCTTTATGTACGTACATATGCCTCGTTTTGATCTTGTTTCCCTTCTCCACCTTCTCAAAGGTGAGGGATCTATTGCTGCTGTGGGAAAGGAGTGTGTGAATATCATACACATACACAATATTGTTTTTTGAGACTGAGTCTTAATGTAGCCCAGGCTGGCTTCAAATTTGCTGTGTAGCTGAACATTAAAATGTTTTCTCTTCAGTGCCTTCGGATTACAGGCACAGTGTCTGCCAGGCTGAATAAAAATATGCTTTTAAAGATGGGGTAGGGTGGGCGTGAGACAGACAGACAGACAGACACACAAACAAACCCTATTAGGACTCCTTCTTTGGAGCTATTTTATTAATCCCTCCCATCTTTCAAGTGCTGGGGACCGAACCTATGCCCTAGGCATGCCGCTGAGTTATACCCGGTTCCATTCGTGTTTGTCTTTAAATGGCAAATGATTCTCAGCGCTATTTGGACCTAAACTTCTGAGAAAGAAAAAAAGGAAGTAGATAAGTAACCACCGCTCTCCTCCCATCAGTGATGATAAGCTCCAGCTGGCTTCAGGGCAGCTCCTCCCCCATCCTCAGAAATAGCTCTGTCCCCGAAGCAGTCCCATAGGGTTGAGGATGATGGTGGTGGATTCAGAATTTAAAGAAACCCTCTGCCAAACTAGGAGGAGAGTGAGGCCAGCAAGCCCATGCCTCTGCCACCTTCACTGTAGCACACAGGGTTTAGGGAGCAACTGCCCCTTGTAAATCCCCTGAGTCCCTGTAACAGAAGCTGACCGGGAAAGGGGAAATTCCCAGCGGGAATTTATGCAGCTGTGGACAGTTACAGATGGTGAGAAGTTGAACCGTCGTTGGAGTGGGGGATTTTGGTTTTCAGAAAGAAAGCCCCAGTACACCAGGTCCTCTTACAACCTCAGTGTGACTGGCCCAGTGCGGGTGCCTACACTGCCTACTTGGAGTATACTGCACGAGCTTTCCCACTATGCCCTTCGACTTGCCCATCCCCATCTAGGTCCCCGTGTCTTGTCTCCAGGATCTCAGTCCTGTTCCCCTTTGGGCCTCCCACAGGCTGGCATGCCTGGCTCGCTGTCAAGATGGGTGGAAATGAAGAGGCATTGGGGTGAGAGAGAAGTGAGGAGCCTCTTGCGGCCTCAGGAGACACAGCTGGGATGTACAGGGTTTCCTCTAGAACAGGGCCACGCCACCTCCTTCTCTTTAAAGTGATGGGCTCCAGGTGACAAATTCTTACACATGCTTCCCACAAGCCACCATGGCCAATAATCTCGATTTCCAAAGCGTTTGTTTCTAGCTCTGGGATCAAAGCCGGTCGGTCTCTGGCCATCTCTGGTTTATCTACCACGACCCGTTACCTCCCCCTCCCCTCCGCTAAATGACAATGGTCAGGGGTTGGGGCGGGGGGAGTGGAGCCCCCTCATCCAGACGTCCTCCCCTGAGGTTCCTGATCACTTTTCCATCTCCCCAAGATTTCTTTCCTATCAACCTGCCAGCCACAGCCGGCTTGGGTGACTCGGACACTCTGCAGACCCTGTCTCCCTTTCAGGTTAGCCCCCTCTCCCCCCAGATCAGCCTCGGGTCCTTATTTGGATCAGGATCGTCACTAGGGCAGGTTCTTCCCAAGGTAGAATTTCTTCCAATGCGGACAGCTCCACCGTCCTCCCCAGAGTGGACGCCTTTCCAGGCTCCAAGAGAGTTTCCAGGGAGTCCCAGGAGTGCACCTGGCCCGGAACTCGGACTGCCCGGGAGGTGACAGGTCCTACGGCTGTCCCTCCTTCGGCCCCCGGGCTGATAACAGTCGTCAGTGGGGAGTGGGGAAGGGCCAGTCTCCAGGTGCGGGTACTTTCCGACGCTGGAAACTTGCTAAGCCTTTGGCGTCTCGGGACCCCATCTCCGCCCAGATCCCCTGGGAGCAGCCTTTGCGGGGCGGGGCACCCGTTGTCCCTCACGCTCGCTTTCAGCTTCTCGAGTTACAGCTTCAGGATCTCCAGAACGAGCCTTTTCCTGCTTGGGGCAAAGCGACCGTGTGGCGGAGGCGCGGCCTGGAGAGGACCACCTCTGTTACGCTCGGGACTCTAGCTGGAAAAGCGCCCCGCCCGCTGCCTCGCTCTCACCCCGCCCGGCGGGGCAGGGAAAGCCCCCGCGGCTCCTCCCACCCAAGGGGCTTTTCTCCAGTCGCCAGTGACTTTGCTCCGGGAGCGCAGCCGCCTGGAGCTGCTTTCCGCAAGGCTGGAGCGCGCGGAGCTCCTGCTCGTCTGCGAACGCAGCGGGGCAAGAGTCGGTGACCTCGGGGCGCGCCCCGTGTCCCTGTCCCCTAATCCGAGCCCCAGCCCCCGGCCCGCGCCTTGGCCTCCAGCATGGTGCTGCTGGCTGGGCCCGGGCCGGAGGGCGGCGGGACACGCTGCTTGTCCCCGCAGTCGCCGACGCCACCCCGGAGCGTACAGACAGGGGACGAGGACCCAGCGGACTACGAAGAGTACGAAGACTTCTCGAGTCTGCCGGACACCCGCAGCATCGCCTCGGACGATTCCTTCTACCCTCCTGGAGGCGAGGAGGAGTGCGGCGTGGTGTGCGCGGAGAGCGTCCCGGAGGGCGTCCCGGAGGCGGCGACCCTCCTGCGCGCCGCCTGCGCCAACGACGTGGGGCTGCTGCGGGCGCTAGTGCGGCGCGGGCCAAGTTCCGAGGAGGTACGGGAGACTGACCGCAACGGCCGGGTAAGTCCCGACTGGGTTTGGGTTCTCTCCGCTCTCCTCCTTCGCCCGCATTTCCGTGTCACCCCAATCTGCTGTCTCTCAGAGCACCCTTTCCTTCCTGTGAGGCAATTGGGACCCCATTTGCAGAGCGGGCAGGAGACGGTCCAGCCCGGCTTCCTACTTCATCTAGGTCCCTTTATCACCCCCCACCCCGAGGATCCCCGAATTCTTCCTAGAGGAAGAATTCTCCGCGCTGGAAATGTGTTGACATCTGGGGCGGGGTGGTGGTGTGTGTCCCTTTCATTCAGTGCCTCCCTGACTGTTACATTCCGCCAGGCCCCAAGTAGGTGATGGTCTCTACTCACTTTTAGGGGACGTTTTCCTACCCCCATCCCCATTTGTCCGCTTGGCCTCTCCCGATGTCCTTGCCTAAACACGTTGGTGCTCGAATTAGGAGCTACAGTTCCTTTCATTACTTAAACCGCCCGTCTTTTCCTTGCTTTTGCCAGTGGCCCGCCCGGCGACCAGCCAGCTTTCTGTGCGGTCATCGCTGCGGGTCGAAGTCTACGAGCCCTCATTAGCTACGCTCAGGCAGGCCATGTGCTGCGCCGCTCAGTAGGGGCACACACCAGGGTCAGCACGCGGGGAAGTAAGGGGGGCAGTCTCCGTTGATTACGCCAAGACTCAGAGCAAGAAAGTTTTAAAGAAAGGAAAAGAAAAAGTTGGAGAGCTGTTTCCACTTAATAGTAACTGAGAAAGTGACCGCTGTGGCCGTGTCCCCATTAGTCTCTCTGCTGGGTGGACAAACAGCCTCACCTGATTTCCATGTTCCGAGAGGCCCCATGGTTTTTTGCAGACTCAGCCTTGAACAAATTAGGGACGCCCGTGCTTCTGCTTGGGAGCCACAGCTGACGGAAAATATGCGGTTTAATATAGGGACCTTGTGACCCCGTGCCTTTGGCTTATCCTGGGGCTGTCTATGCGCAATGTTTTGTGCCTGACTGCAGTCTGGGTCAGACTTAGGCAAGTGTGAAGCCATTGTGACACTTTCAGCTTTTGATAACCCGACATTGAACTTGGAGGAATGGTTCGTGCTTGTGATGTGACAGGGAGACGGGTCTGATGAGGTCAGCACCACTCTGGTGCCTGTGGTGGCTGCTCCAGCTGGCGTGCAGCGGGAGGAGAGGCTCAGGGGGCTATTGCTCTGCTCCACTTTCAGTTTAAGTAAGCGAGTTTTCCGGGTCAGGTGTTGGCGTTAAAAACCTCCCCTTCCAGAGCGAGCGAAGCAGCGGCTTGGGGTGGTCTTGGCTTGGAAGCGCTCACCTGTGAGTAGCCGTTGGCTTCTCAGCTTTATTGTATTTTCCTGAGAGGAAAAGAATTTCCAAACAACAGAGTTTGAAAACAGCAAGCGAAATTGAGAGTTAAACCGTGCACAGAAGGCTTGGAGAGGGACCGAAGGAATTCCAGGCCCCCTGGAGAGCCCCTCCCAGGCCCCCCAGGCAGAAGACGACCGGTAGCGGCCTCCCTGAGTTCTTGTTTGTCTCCTGTGTAGCTCACCTGCAGCGACAACCTGTGCTGTGTGGTTTGTGACTCTGAAGTACCTTCCTGTCCCAGAGTCTGGAGAAGTCCCACACGGGTCTTCCCAGTTTCTCCCTAACTTGTTTCTCTTTTGTTCTGAAGAGAACATGGGCCAGTCTTGTGTCCTAAGCGTTCTCTTGCTGTTTGTTGTCCCTCTTCCCTTGATCTTGAAGATAGAGCCTTTGTTGTTCTGCTTTGAGTTTCTACCCCTTTGCACCCATCAGATGTCCCTGGGGACCCAAGGGAAGAATCCTGCCTGGGCTTTTTATCTCTGGGTCTGAGGACCAGGCCTGTGTTTTGTGTGCCCTGAAAGGAGAAAGCAAGAGACTTAAGGAGTGAGGTGGTGGTATGTGGCAGAAGACATTCTGGTCAGGCAGGCGGGGAACCAAGGGATGGTGGCAGGTGCAGAGTGGTTTGGTCACGGCCTGGAGTGGCGAGGAGGGCCGGTGGGAGCTAAGGCTAGGTCAGGTGAGAACCTAGCTGTCTCTAGCTGGCTCAGCATATGGGGAATTGGGAGTAAAGGAGTGTCAGTGGGCCAGTGACCACTCTGTAGTTCTTCAGTATGTCTTCTGATAGGTACATGACTGGCTTTTTTTTTATTTTTTTAACCATCTGGAGGTTTCTGTTTTAAGGATACTTTCTCTCGAAGGTCTTTCTACAGTCCCACAACTAAGCTCAGAGCTGGCTAAGTCCATCTGTTGAGACTGAGGGAGGAGGGTGTTACGGGGGGTGGGGGGGTGGGGAGGAAGAGGCTGAGATTGTCCGCAGCATGGTCATTTACAAGCAGGTATCCTTAGAGCACAAGGAAACGCCTTAGTACAAAGGTCCTGAGGCAGGAGCAGTGCTCCAGCCTGGCCTACAGGTTGATTTAATGAAAATCTTAAGGCAGGCTCCAGAGCTTTGGTGGAAAAATAGCAGGGTGATTGCATGAACAGCAGGTGACTGCTGATAGCTATTTCTGCTCAGGGAGAGCTTCCCAGGAGCCTCTAAAGCAGTGATTCTTAACCTGTGAGTCGTGACCCCATGGGGGGTGGTGTTGAACCCCCTTTTACAGGGGTCACATATCAGCTATCCCACATAGTAGACATTTGTTATTACAATTCATAACAGTAGCAAAATTGCAGTTGTGAAGTAGCAATAAAATAAATGGTCACCACAACCTGCAGAACTGTATTAAAGGGTCGCAGCATTAAGAAGGCTGAGGACCACAGCTCTAAAGGCTTCTGGATCTTGCTGCTATGCTGAACAGCTCACTTCTTAATAGGGAAGGGGTCCAGCCCGAGCTACAGGTAGCTGAGGACCATACCTGGGGCTAGAGGATGTGGCTGACCATGCAACTTTGCTTCTGAAACATTGTTCTGTAAGGATCTCAGGATTTGCTGTGCAACATTTAAATATTTGTTACACACACTCTCCCTGTGTTTTTGGATGCAGGTGGTTGGCTTCCTCTCGTTAAAGGATGACCCTCCAAGAACTCTTTTCCTAATTCTTTCCTTTGCATGTCGCCATGTCAGGCTTATTCCTTCAGTCCTGGTGGCTCTCCCTTTGTTGACATTGGAGTGGAAGATACCTTTGTGACATCTAAATTTGTCGTGGAAGGGCAGTTTGCATGTCGGACACCTGGTAAAGCTGAAGTGCCTCTGTGTGCTGAAATCTCAGGAAGTTTTCCAAAGTCACTGTTCACTTATTTTATTGGCACAGCAAACCCCCACCATCGTGGGGTGCCCCCCCCCCCCGTGAAAGGCTTACATCTCAATCTTATTCATCTCAGTTCATACGTGGGTGTGAACACTTTGCCTTGAAATACAATTGACGCATCTGTTGCATATTTTTTAAATGGAAAATTAATGAACGTAGAAATCTCATCTTCCTACAGCAAGGGTGACAGAGTTGGAGCAACCCTCTGTCCTCCCAGGCCTCTGTTTGTAGGTTTGTACGGCCTGCATGAGCATGGAATTAGGCAGATTCACAGAGAAGCTGAACTCTCTGGGTTTTGCTAGTTACTATGGACAGTGGGTTCTGGCCTTGAACCTCCAGTGCTTGCCAGGGGTCAGAGTACACAAGGAGAGGTTGGCTTTGCAATTTGGGACAATGTGTTCAGTTCATGTGTTTTCTCCCTCCCTTAATCTTGCTTTTCCTCTGCCCCACCTCCCACCCTGCCCTGCCGCCGTGTGTGTGTGTGTGTGTGTGTGTGTGTGTGTGTGTGTGTGTGTGTGTGTGTGTTATATTCTTACCATAGTGATTGTGTGGATATCAGAGGACAGCCTTGGGTGTCTGTCCTCACCTTACACCTTTGAGTCAAGGTCTCTTTATTTTGTTTTCTGCATAGTTAGAGTGACCTACAAGCTTTCAAAGGTTTTCCTGTGTCTGCCTTCCACCTTGCAATAGAAACACTGGGACTACGGGACTGGGATACAAGCCCACACACAGTACAGCGCTTGGCTTGATGTGGGACTGAAGGGTTCAAACCCAGGCCCTCATGCTTGTGTAGTAAATGCTTTACCCACTGAGGCATCACCCCAGGCCTGTTTTAGGTTTATCCTCCAGTATGGGGAAGGAGAGAAGGTGAACCAAATAGCATTGCTCTAGGAACTCCAAGGACTGCATTGGAAATGATTCTGCTCAAGTGGGTCTGGAAAGGCTGGGCTTGTGCAAGCAGCCGGCTCTTCCTTTCAGCTGACATGGGTGTGTCCACACTATGGAGAGCAGTGGAGAGGCAGTTGTGTATTAGGTGTAAGGATATCAGTTATCTATGACTGTGGTAGTGTTGCGAATGTTAGTCAGCCCTGTGTATGGATCCATAGCAAAAATACCTGTAATGTTTATTATTTGTTTTTTTTTAAGATAGGATTTCTTTGGGCAGCCTTGGCTGTCCTGGAACTAGCTCTGTAGGCCAGGCTGGCTTCAACCTCACAGAGATCTGCCTGCTTCTGCCTCCTCTGAGTACTGGGATCAAATGTGTGTGCTACCACCATCCGGCAGTAATCATATATTTATAAGAAGGTATTTGTTGGGGCTGGAGAGATGGCTCAGTGGTTAAAAGCACTGACTGTTCTTCCAAAGGTCCTGAGTTCAGTTCCCAGCAACCACATAGTGGCTCACAACCATCTGCAATGATACCCTCTTCTGGTGTGTCTGAAGAGAGCAATGGTTAATACATAAAATAAAATTAAAAAAAAAAAAAAAAGATACTCATGTGGGTTTTAGACTTGTGCAACTTCCAGCCCTGGCCTGAACAGGCCTATCACTTTGGGCCTCTGGGTGCCAGAAGGCAGTGGCTGCAAGCCGGGGGTGCAGGAAGCTGCTTGGATCAAGGCAGATAGTCTTATAGTCTCCTTTGAGGACACACACCTTAGGTGATCTAAGAACCTCAGGCAGGGCCCCACCTTCTAATGGCTTGATCATTCCTTTAGGAAGTACCACTTTAGGAAGCAAGCTTTTAATCCATAAGCCTTTGAAGACATTCTGCAAGCCAGAGCACCATGTAAGTCACACCTAGGGAACCCCAGGGGCTCAATAGTAACCACTCTGCTGAGGATGGCCAAGACTAGCCTAGAAGGCTAGAGTTTTCAGCTGTCTGCACCCAGCTGGTGGTGAGCTGCTGATGGTAAGACCAGGATACCTCTGCAGGTGACCCCCCTCGTGACTGCTCACCTTCCAGCAAACTGGTCCTGCTGGCTTTCTGTGGCACATGCAGGTTCCAGGAGGGCCATTTTGGCCCAGGTTTAATTCCACTTCTACTGAAGTAAGTCAGAGGTCAAGCCCAGGTTCACGAGGTGAAAATAGACTTTCTTCTCAGTGGAGGAGCTGTGAAGCGGGAAATGAAGGGGGATGGGGGGGACACTCTTCTTAGTATGTCAGTCTGCCAGAGGGAAAATGAGAGAGTCTAGGACAATGATATATACATACCCTGTATGTGTAGTTATTGAGCAGTGATATGTGTATGTGTGTGTGTGTGTGTGTGTGTGCATCTATCTGTTTGAGTTCATAGGGAAGTGCTTAGGGGTAAAGAGGTCATGGTCTGAGGGTGACCCTCCTTGACCTTTGGAGTTGAGCTGGCTGGGGCCGCGCTCTGTTGTTTTAACAATATGTAATCAGCCCCCATGTCAGCAAGATGCCTGGGACTTCTAGGCCACTGAAACAGCCTTTGGCTCAGAATCCAGCTCTCAGGAGGCTATGATGAGGGAGTGGTTGCTTTAGAACAGGCAAGGGGACCCAACGAGATAGGTCAGCAGGTAGAGGCGCTTGCAATACAAGGCTAACAATCTTAAGTTTAATCCAGGAAGCGAGATCAGAGTGGGAGGAGAGAACGCACTGGGGAATATTGTCCTCTGATCCTTCCCATGTGCATGCTGTGCTGTGTGCACCAGGGAAAGGTTTATTCTGGCTCGTGGTTTCAAGGTTTTTCAGTTCACAGTCAGTCTGGCCTGTTTTGAACCTGTGCCTGCACAGCACAGTATGTTGGGAGCATACGATGGGAGGCTACTCAACTTCATAGCAAGCTGGAAGCCAAGAGAGAGAAGACCTGAGGTACTAATTATTATACCTCCCACTAGGCTCTACCTCCAGAAGGTTTTTTTTTTTTTTTTTTTTTTTGAGACAGGGTTTCTCTAGCTGGCCTTGAACTCAGAAATCCGCCTGCCTCTGCCTCCCAAGTGCTGAGATTAAAGGTGTGCACTACCACTGCCCAGCACCTCCAAAAGGTTTTTATCACATCCTGGTGATGATACAAGCTAGGACCAGCAAGCTTTCAACATGTCAATGTTCATTTTATAATAAGATAATGTATAGAGCCCTTTCATTTTATAGCCAGTAAAAAATGGGGCTCATAGAGCAAGCAAGAAGGCTCAGAGCTGGTTCTCATGATCTCAGCTGCCCTCTAACTTCCACATACAAGTTCTGGATCACACAGGTAGCAGCACATGGATTGCTAGGTATTGACCCTCTGTTGGATGTATGGTTGGCAAAGGTCTCCCATCCTGCAGGCTGCTTTTGCACTCGATTTACTGTCTCTTTTGTTCTTCAGAAGCCTTTGAGTTTCATGTGGTCCCGATTTCAATTGCCGGCCTCATTTCCTGAGTAATTGGATTCCATTTAGAAATCCTTACCTGGGCTTGTGTGCTCTAGTGTACACTCTGTGCTGTCTCTTCAAGCAGTTTCAGGTTTTACATGGAGGTTTTCGATTCATTTGGAGTTGACTTTTGTGCATTGAGAGCTAAGGGTCTGGTTTCTTTCTACTTCATATGAACATCTGGTTTTCCAACACCATTTATTGAAGTTGTTGTCTTTTCAGCATGCATCTTTGTAAAGTATCAAGTGGCTATAGTTGTGTAGAATTAAATCTGGGTCTTCTAAGTCTATCTACATGTCTGTTTTTGTGCTAATGCCATGCTGTTTTTATCACTATAACTGTAGTCTAACGGGCATGCTGAGGCCTTAGTCTTTTTGCTTTTGATTGTTCTTAGCCCTCCTGTTTGATTTCTTGTGGACCAGTGTTTCAGCTTATTGGGGTAGTTCTGCATCTTAGCCATGGGGCTTACAGAAGTTAAGACAATCCTTTATGTAAAACAATGTTATTTATTTATTTTATGAAAGGCAATAAGAAAACAGAAGTTGTTGAATTGAGTGACGGCAGTGTGTTTCTTTCACGAAGTTTGGGAAGTAATTGATGTAGGTGGTCTGGTGTACACACACACACACACACACACACACACACACACACGTAATCATTCCCATCCTTCCCTTAGCTTCCTGTTCTCGGTGGAAAGGATTCAGATGAGACACACAGTGTGGTGTAGAGAATAAGAAAAGTCTCTGGAATAGCCTTCCCATCTGGCCAGATGATTGACAGGCATGCTTGGATTGACTTTTATAGGAGGGAGCCATGGTATGTTAAGACTCCTGTTAGATAGCCATCTTGGAGGAGTCAGGATTGGTATCTATCCTTCCAGGAAGTCCAAAATGTCATATCTCCACCCTGGACCAGAGATAGGATTCAGGTCTCATGCTTCTGACTGGTCACTTGAGTCCTCCTGCTCCTGTTCTTGGTTTTATAAGGTATTGATTATGAGGGAGGGGACCTTAGCCAGTGCGTATCAAAGTCTGCTGATATCTAACTGGCTACTTAGCAATCCTAGGAATAATAGACTAAGAGAAAGATCTGGGTAGGTAGGGTGGTGGGTGGAAGCCACAGAGACCTGGGTAACATGGTGTATCCTCAACCTCCTGTAGCTCTCAGGAACTTGAGATGACGTAAGACTAAGAGTTTGGGGCTGGAAAGATGGCTTGAGGTCAAGAGCACCTCCTACCCTTCCTCAGGCCCCAAGTTTGGTTCCCAGTACCCACATCCCATAAATCACAAATGCCCATGTCTCTGGCTTCAGAGGATCCAATGCCCACGTCGGGCCTCCATAGGCACCCCACCCACCCACCCACACACCATACGTACAACACACACACAAATAATAAAATCTTTAAAAGATGATATTAAGAATCTTTGATGTCATTATGTATATATGTAAGAATATCAAAGGTTTTTAAATGTTTTTGTTTTTTAATTTAAAGAACAGTTGAAAGTGAAATTGACTTATTTCTACTAAATCAGAGAACAGGAAATGGGGTAGATATGGAGTCCCATGTGACGTTTGGCTTTGGGGGAAATTGGATTGGAGTGGTGGGATTTTAGAGCAATTTCTAAGAAAGAATAAAATCTACAGGAAGGCTTTCAAAGACATATTCTTGTCAGAGCCAGATAAGCTCACATCCAAAGCGGGCACTGGCTGGGCAGGGACTCAGCTTCAGCTGGCTCTTCAATTGGAGACTGCACCTCTTCTGGGATGTCTCCGCCGAGAGAGGCATAGATGGGTGTGTGGTGGTGAGATGGATGGAGAAGTCCCTCTCTTTGTGCTTGTGGGGAGTGGGAATTTAAGAGTGTTAAAATTTTAGTACTACATCCTCTGACAATATGCATTTCTTATGTTTGTTTAGTTAACGATGCTGAAGACGGAGCCTAGGGCCTCACACATGCTAGGAAAATGTCCTTTCATGAAGTTGGTTAGAATAAAGAAGTTTGGCTTCATAGTGCAAGCCTGTAATCTCAGTTACTGAGAAGGCTAAATCAGGAGGATCAAAAGTTCGAGACCAGCCTGGGTAACTTAGGGAGACTCTTATCTCAAAATAAGAAATAAAAAGGAGGATATAGCTCAGCAGTTAGTTGCTCATGTTGCATGAGTGGAGTCCTGGGTTCAGTATCCAATTCCGGGAGTCAGACAAAGAAGTTACTGTGAGTGAAAAAGAACCTACTCAAGATGCTAACGCTTAGCTAGGCAGTGGTGGCGCACACCTTTAATCCCAGCACTTGGGAGGCAGAGGCAGGCGGGTTTCTGAGTTCGAGGCCAGCCTGATCTACAGAGTGAGTTCCAGGACAGCCAGGGCTATACAGAGAAACCCTATCTTGAAAAACCAAAAAAAAAAAAAAAAAAAAAAAAAAAAAAAAAAAAAAAAAAAAAAAAAATTTAAAAAAAGATGGTAACACTCTGGAATAATGTAGCTGTAGATAGAGATGGAAGAGGCTTGGAGAAGGCAGGGCTGCTACAGAAAGATAATGGAGGAGTCCTGGGATGAAGCAGTTCTTCTGTTCCTTGCTTGTAGTGACTATGGGAAGATATACATGGGCTAAATATACATGGAACTAAATACAGGTATGCATATACCCTCACACACATGCATGTACATACTCACATATGTATGTAATACTCTCTCACACACATGCATTCATACTTTCACACATGTATGTGCACACCCTTCACACACATGCAAGCACAACCCTTATATACATATATGCACAACTCATTCTCCCACAGTGCAAGCACACATTCTTACACACTTACACACATGTATGTACCTACAATTTCACATACATTCATGCAATACTCCAGTACGCATATGTATGGACACACCTTTACATGCATGGAGATATACATATACTTGCACACTGCACATGCATGCATACACCCTTGAGCACACATGCACTCACCCTCACACATACACACTTGCACGTCAGGTGACATCTGAATGCGTCCATGGCTTACAGCAATGTCAGAGTTTCTGGTATTACTGTCATGTCATTTTCAGGGGAATTGCGTCAAGGACAAATGTTGCACTCCTCAGAGTGCAACTTCCTGTGGGCCACTTAACTATTTCAAGTGGTTAATGGGGCTCCCCTGTGATGTCACCCCCCCCCTTTCTTCTTGAATTTACCTTTGGTTATGTGGTTGGAATGAACCTGGCTCAACACCGCCAAACCCATGAGTGTGTTATAAAAGAATGTGGGTGACTGGAGCCTTCCTAAGTGCATTGTCTTAGGCCTCCTGAGAATGCTGATCCAGGATATGTGGTGTCCTGGGTGCTGAGGGCCACTCCAGACCCTACTGCTGGATATGGGTGCTGCTGCTTCAGGTGCCCTCTATCTCTGGATGCCACACTCTTGCCACCCTCGCCAGCCCCAGTGACTGTGGTCTTTGCTGGCTGCTGTGTCAGGTCGGAGCAGGAGTGAGGCCACAGTTGAGCACACATCTTCCATCTTTGCAGTGCATCTTTCCCGTGCCATTCCCAGAGCATCCTTCTGGCTGCTTGGGGGGAGGGGGTGCTAAAGACCGTTGTGATGTTTGTTAGTTTAGTAAATATGACTCTTAGTTTCTCATCTTCCCTTGGCATGTCTACTGTAGTGGAATAACTGAAGATTTTTGTAGCAGGTACACACAGGCTTCCCAGCCCGGCCGCTACCATAGTGCTTGTTACATGTTTGTCATTTCAAAGTAATTAAAAATAATGCGCAGATGCCAGTCTCTAGTGAATGATCTGGTCGGGCAACTCAATGGTGGGTGGTTTAGCTGTTAAATCCATTTGCTATTTGTTTAAAAAAAAAAAGGCAAGGAAGGCATGCATTTATTTTTGGGCTTGCTGCCACAATTAGATCTCGTTTTTGGGAAATGAAAGTGTGGTCAGAGCTGGTGGGTATGCAGGAAGGGGATCTGAGCCAGGAGCATTGGCGACTCCTGAGAGCTTTCCTATGTGCAGGGTCTCGGGCCTCTCCTCCGTGTCTGTTGGGAGGCCTCCGGGTGAGCCACGTGTGCCCTGAAGTGCAGGAGCTCTGGAGAATTTCTTGGCGAAGGTACTGAGTCTGGTAGTCCAGGGTGCAAGAGCCAGGTCATGTGATCTTCCACAGCCACCTGTTCTTTTGAAATTGTATATTTTGTTAAAGATTTATTTATTTATTATGTGTAAGTACACTGTAGCTGTCTGTCTTCAGGCACCCCAGAAGAGGGCATCCAATCTCATTACAGATGGTTGTGAGCCACCATGTGGTTGCTGGGATTTGAACTTAGGACCTTTGGAAGATCAGTCAGTGCTCTTAAGCACTGAGCCATCTCTCCAGCCCCAAAATGTATTTTTTTTAAAGATTTATTTATTTATTATATGTAAGTACACTGTAGCTGTCTTCAGACACACCAGAAAAGAGGGCGTCAGATCTCATTATGGATGGTTGTGAGCCACCATGTGGTTGCTAGGATTTGAACTCATGACCTTCTGAAGAGCAGTTGGTGCTCTTCCCCACTGAGCCATCTCACCAGCCCCAAAATGTATTTTTAAAGGTTTGTTTATTTCACTATTTTGTGAGTATGAGTGTTTTGCCTGCATGTCTGTTTGTGTACCATGTGCACACCTTAGGGCTGGAGTTACAGATGGTTGTAAGCTACCACGTGGGTCCTGTGCAAGAGCAACACATAGTTTTAATGAATAAGCCAACTCCCCAGCCCTTAAAGATACTTTTTATACTTATTTTTCTTGTGTGTGTGTGTGTGTGTGGGCATATGTGTATCAGGGTGCCCATGTGAGGGTCTGAGCGCAGCATGCAGGAGTCAGTTCTCTCAAGTTTGTGAGGTCCAGAGTTTGAACAGGTTGCCAGGCTCTGAAGCAAGCGCCTTTACCCACTGTGCCTGATCTTTCCTTCTTGTTTCCTGTAGGTCTGAAATGGAAAGGCCGGTGAGTTTAGCACCACCTTCCTGTGCTGCCCTAGGGAATAATACATCAGCTCCTTAAATAGGAAGCATTTGTCCAGAGGTTGCTAACTGTTCATTCGGCAGCTATTGTTTCTGTGAGTGAGTTATAGCAAGGTCATTTCTTAGTACTGCTGGCTGAATTTTTTAACCAAGGAAAAAGGCATAAATGAAGCAGATGTTTGAAGCAAAAAGCAGTGATTAAGGACATGGAGCTGGATGTGGCGGTTTACACCAGTAATCCCAGCATTCAAGAGGCTGAGGCAGGAGGATTGCCTGCTGTGAATCTGAAAGCTGTATTGTGAGACCTTGTCTCAAAGATAAGTTAGAATCAGAAAGGAGAAAGAAAAGGGGGAAAAAGTGGGGTGTTGTGGCACTTGTTGTGGGTGTTGTGGTGCGAGTTTTAGTCCCAGCCCTTCTGGAGGGAGAGTTCAAGGTCATCCTTGATTATACACCCCCCCACCCAGAAGTCAAGGACTCTCGTCCTGTTAGTAAGGCCAGCTGCAGGGAGATGAGGAGGCAGCTCGGCACACATCTGGATACACTCTTGGGTCTGAGCAAGTGGGGACTGAGGTGCTGCTGTGGAAAGCAGAGGAGAGGCAGAGGGCCTGGAGGGACTGCAGCTGTCCTGTCAGTGATAGCCATAGCTTGTCATCTTTCTTGATACAAGTCAGAGCAAAGATGCCGGCAGTGGGGGCAGTAGTGATGGCCCGCCCTGGATCTGATGTTGGGGTCATCAGTCGGCCGATGTGTATTTCAGAAGTTTCCTTTTTCTTCAGTGCAGGCACAGCGCCAGTTCTAAAGGAACCCACCCTCCCACTCTGCTGCTTCTGTCAAAACCTTCGGTGTTGCTATTTGACGATTCATGGGACAATGAATCGTCCACTAAAAATAGTGGGCAGTGACCCAGCTCTCCCTCCTTTGGCTGGTGGTCCTAGGTTTTTTTTTTTTTCCCCTTTTGGTGTGAGAACATGGATGGGTTTATAGGAATTGAGTTCCAGGTTTGGAAAAGCTGGCTCACTGATCCAGTTAATAATTGAACCCAGCTCACTGAATTGTGGTGACCTTCTTTTCTCTGGAGGACAAATACCTGAACAGGCCGGGGACGTGTTTCCAGAGGTTCCTACGGGGCACTGTGGGACAGAGGAAGGAGAGACTCTACTATGGTTTGTCATTGGTGTGTCCTCTCCTCAATGGTAGCCTGGGCTAGACCATATTGATTGTGATGGTAGGGAGGAAGTCATTCACAAGGCACCAGGTAGACGGGCATTCCACTTATACTGGTAATTGTGTGTTTATGTGTGTGTGTGTGTGTGTGTGTGCACACGTGTGTTCGAGTGTACACTTACTGTGTAGGTGCATGTGGGGACTAGAGATTATTGTTGGGTGGCTATCTGTCACCACTCTCCACCTTAGGTTTTGAGGCAGGGTTTCTCACTGAAGCAGAAGCTCCCATTTCAGCTAGACTGGCTTAGCCAGTGAGCCCAGATCTGTCAGCCTCTGAGGGCCCCTTCACCTCTCGGCACCAAGGTTCCAGATGTACACACGGCCCTTGACTTTTACCTGAGTGTGGGCATCTGGACTCGGGTTCTAATGTGCATGTAGCCTGTACTCTACCCACTGAGAGCTACCTTCCGACCCTAGGCTGCGCTCATGACATGAAAGCCATTATCCAGTTGCGGGGCACAGAGCAGAAGATGTCTTTTTGGGCAGGGGGTGTCTTTTGGTAGGATAGAGTCGTGGGAAGGAGAGTTAGGGCTTCCAGCTCCCGAGGTGTCCAGGAAAGTAAACAGATTGTCTAAGACAGGTCCATAAGGACACAATGTGGTGGCAAGTTCATATTGAGCAGCTGTGGGTCAGCTTGCGTTAGAATGAGACTCTGTCTCAAACATAGAACCAAAGAACAGCTTAGGGGGGATTGCTCAGTGGGTAAAGTGACTTGAGGTCCCAGCACCGGTGGAATTGCCAGGTAGGTAACCTTGGCAACTCCCTGAACCGAGCTGGCCAGCTGATCTGTGGAAATCAGTGAGCTCACGTTCAGAAGGACCCCTTATATCAACCTCTGACTTCCACCTGCAGGTACGCATACGCACATGCACACGCTTATACACACCCACACACGCCTACAGGAATGTGCATGTGCACACATGCCACCCCCAGCACAATAGAGAGTAAACACAAACAAAACCTAGTGGCATCGCGGCACGAACCCCTGCCCATCTTCAGCCTTTTGGACTAGCCTATGGATTTTAGACTTTTAGACTTGGCTGGTCTCACAATCATGCGAGCCAGTTCCTTAAAATAACTCTGTCCCTGTCTGAGCTTCCAATTGGTTCCTTGTCTCTGGAGAACCTGCATTGATTCTGCCTTAGCAGTATGCTTTGCTGGCTGAGCCTCCTAGTCTCCAGAAGCTGTCAGCTCCACCCCGCTGCTGCCCTGAGGGTCTCACGGACAGATCAGCAGGATTCCTCCTGTTGGCTTCCTCCCAGCTTCTCCTGCTTCCCCTGTTGCTGGGTGTGGCCTGTGCAGCCACAGGCCTGGACTTCCCAGGACCCCTGGGCCAGTACTGTGCTCTGACAGCCTTGCTGTTTCCTTTTCTTCCCCCTCCTCCCCTCTTCGCCCCCTTTCCCTTCCCCTCTTCTTTCTTTGTCAGAGACTGACCTTCACTGTGTAGTCCAGGTTGACCCCAAACTCATGATCTTTCTGTTTCAGCTTCCCATGTGCTGGGATTACAGACGTATACCACTGTACCCGGTGGGGTTTGCATCCAGCCCTGCTTATGCCCTGCTCCTAGATGCATCCCTGAAGATACCCCACCTTCCCTCAAAATGATTTCAGCATCTGGGCTCCGACTGATTGATGGGCCTTCACTTAGGATCACTTCCTTCTCTGCTCTTTGATCTCCTCCACATCTGGATTCACTTCCACGTGCACATCCCTGGCTAACCAGACTGTCTTTGCAGCCTCTTCCTTCAAGGCTGCTGCTACTGCAGCTGCTGCCACCCAGTATTGAGCAGGAAGGTGGTACTCGTCTGGGAAAAGACAAACTCAAGACCCAGAGCACTTTGTTTTACACATACATTACTTTAATATCACCATGACTTCAGAAATCTGAGACACATCCTTGTAAGTCTCGGGCTGTCATTGTTTAATAATAGAATAAGATTTCCCAAGCTTGGCACTCCAGGTGTGCCACTCCTGGTGGTCCCACAACTTCTGTGTGAAGACTGTCCTGTGCATGGAAGGATGTTTAGTAGTGTCCTGTAGTGCCGCTATTAGATGATGCAGTAAGCACTCTCCCCAGTGGTGACAAACCTTCTGGACACTGTCGTGTGTTTGATAGGGACATAGTTTCCCCGGGGTCAGAGTCCCTAAGCCAGGGCAGGTAGCAGTGATGCTCCATCTGGGAAGGAGTTGTTTGCTCGCTTCTGCCTCTTCCTTAGCACCAGTCTGGTCAAATGGTTCTTAGTTACACAGTCATTCTTTGTATGACATACTCCTTGGTGTGCTTTGTTGTCTTTGATATATGGCTGTGTGTAGCCCAGGGTGGCCCCGAGAGAGACCACTCTTTTGAAAGTTGAAGAATGTAAATGCCTTTAAAGAAAACTGCCTACTAGCTAATTCAGAACATTCCTGTTACAGCCTCCTGTAATCAGGATTCCTGGCCCTCCAGACATGCCTGCCTTTTCTTCTTTTCCTTTT
>NW_022196914.1:26956557-26963110 GCF_008632895.1 Mastomys coucha | reverse complement strand
TAAATAAAAAGCAAAAAACAAAAAACAAACAGAAAAACAAACAAACAAACAAACAAACAAACAGGGCCTCACTATGTAGCCCTGGATGGCCCAGAACTCTATGTAGACCAGGCTGCCCTCAAACTCATAGAGATCTGCCTTCCTCTGCCTCTCAAGTTCTGAGATGAAAGATGTGCACTACAGCATCTGGCACACAGCTGCTTTTTATTTGGAGTCTTTATTGTTTGAATATTAATGCTATATTATGTTTTCCTCTAGGGACTGTAATAGAATAAATGCATTTGCAAAACTCTGAATTGAGGTGCTTTGCCCTATCAGGCCAAAACCTCTACTCCTAATTCTGTAAGTTCCTCTGAATTTCCATCCTTCTCATCCTCCATTATCCAGTGGTAGCAGGGAGAGACACTGAGGACAGGTGGAGGCAGCCAGCTTGTGCTCAGTGAAGACACAATAGAGCTAGCCAGAAGCTCGAGGTGGCCTGCTTCATCCTACTGTGACCATGCAATCTGTGTCTACCGAGAAAGCTGCAACCCCACGGTGTGTGTGTGTGTGTGTGTGTGTGTGTGTGAGAGTATAAGTGTATGTGTGTGGGGGGAGAGAGGCAGGGGAGAGAGACAGAGACAGAGGAGACAGAGACAGACACTCACCATATAACCCAAACCACCTTTCTAGTTGTATTTCTCTTCTTCATCTTCTGAGGATTGGGAACAGGCATGAACCACCTTCCTAGCAAGCATTCATTTTTGACTTCTTCATAGGGATTTTTTAGTAACTCCAAGTTAAAAAGGACAGTACTCCAAGACAAAAAGGACATGTGCAAACACACTAGAGTCTTCATAAAATTGCCTTTTGGGTTTAATATATTTACTTATTTTTCAAATAAACGAAGCTGTGTTGGGTGGTTCTGGAGATACCGAGCAGGAATATGGGAGCTGGCTGCTTTCCTGAGGTTGGGGTGCTGCTGGGAGAGGAGTGACTGCAGAGATGCCTCAGTGTGAGAACCTTGTGGAGGGGGGGAGGGCGGTGAGTGCTCAGAGGAAGGAGAAGCAGGCCATGATGGGTCTTGCGGTGTTTGGTTCCTGTTGAAACTTCTTTCTCTCATTGCTGAGGAGGAAACCCTCGATTAAAGACTGGAATTGAGAGAACCTCGATGAGCTGTTTGCAAGTCTAGGGAAAGAACATTTAGGCAGGAGGAACCGGCAGGAGGGCTTGGACTGTGCTAAAGTGGTAAGGAAGGAAGTCAGAGGCGCAGGGGCAGAGCGGAGAGGGCAGTGCTCAGAAGAGAGGCAGAAGACACTAGGCATTTGCCATGGCTGTTAAGCTCTGGCTGTTGAGCAGTGACAGTGTCAACCTATGTAACCGCTGCTGCTGTGGGAGGTATGAGGGTTCAGGGTACGACTCTGTGTGTGTGTGTGTCTGAGGAGGTTTCTCCTATCCTGGTGAGAGGAAGCATGTGGAAGCCTAGAAAGCCCTTCCTGGGTGCCATGACCTCTTAAGTCCTATAGCCTGCTGCCCAAGGCCCACCTGGCTGCTGAGTGCACCAGGCATGCTTGGTGACTAATTTCCAGCGTCCTCTCAAAGAGACTCTGAGCTGTGGCCTCTGATGAGTAACCATGTAGTTGGTGACCACTGGGGCCCACGCAGCAGAAAACAGAGCTGTACTTCTGGCCTCTGTGTGTAGTCCTCCTCCCTCCTTGCTTGAAGCAGATGGGGCATCAGTCTTCCGCCTGGCCAGTCCCTGCGAAGACCTTGGGCTGTATGTGAATGTGGCTCTTGATGTTTCTGTCATCCGTGTTCATTGCCGGTTGCTTCTTCTGTTTCTGCTGTCAGGTGACAGTTTGGAATAACATGGCTGCATCTAGGGAAGAAAGGAGGAGGGTGGCATTGGTACCACAGCCAGTGACCCCGCATGCTTAAAATCCGCTGTTTGGATGTGCTACAGTGTTAGAATACGGTGTGCCTAGGACTTCCATTTCTGTGCCTGTATGTGCGTTCTCTTAATTTTTCCAGACACTCTATAAAATGACATTTAGATCAACAAACTGTTCTCCTCGGTCTTTTGGTGCTGTCCAAGTTTCGCTGTGGGGCACTATAATGCACAATTTAGGAAGTTGCTTTCCATATCCTGTAGTCAGAGCCAGATTCAAATGTCGCTCTTTTCTGGGTAAATATGGGCCTTTCCTGATACATTTACATCGCCAGGACATTACTCATATTTCCTGGTGCTTGACTTTACAGTGCAAATGTGTGCTTTCCCATGTATTTACATGGACCAGGACATTATTCATATGGTGGCTAGTGTGTTTTGAACTCACTAGCAGTGTGTGCTGCTCTACGGAGCTGGGAAACACTTTTTCATGCTCAGATGCACTTGGGGGAGGTCTGTGAAGTCACCACTGCCAGAAACTGCTTCCGATTTTAGTGACTTGAAAGTGTGGTACAGGTTCTTAAAGAAATAAATAAAGAAATACATTTAATTTATTTTATGAGTACACTGTAGCTGTCTTCAGATGCACCAGAAGAGGGCACCGGATCCCATTACAAATGGTTGGGAGCCACCATGTGGTTGCTGGGAGTTGAACTCAGGACCTCTAGAAGAGCAGTCAGAGCTTTTAAACACTGAGCCATCTCACCAGTCCATGGTACAAGGTTCTTTAGGTCATGACTCCTGAGGGACCATGTGGGGTCCTGGTCATGACCTACATCTGAGCTTCATTCAAAATTATCCCTATTTTTTTTTTTGGCCTGAAGTAGTCTTTCTCCTTCCCCTCAAAAGTACAGAATATCCCATGCTCCTCTGCTGCCGAGGCTTACTGGGATCTGGTGGGAGTGCCTTCTAGATTATCCCTCTTTTCCCTCTCCAAGGAGGCCTGCAGAGTCTATCCTACCACCCTGAACCTGAGTGAAAGCACCGCAGGAAAGAGGCAGTGGGGGTAGAGTGTGAACAAGGAGGAGAAGCCTGCCCAAGCCATTGGGCCTGGGGCTGGCTCTTTATCATCGTCACCTAGCATGGGCTGACCGGGACAGTACATGTGACGAACAGCAGCCCAGGAAAAGGGATCACCGCGCCTATCATGACTGTTTATTGTCCTGACTCTTATGACTCTCACGACTGCCTCAGTGTCCGCCTTCTCTCCCGTTCCTGCCTCATTATCCTTGACCACCGTACTTCAGAGCTCTGTCTACTGAACTCCTCTTTTCGTGTTGTAGAAAGAGAAAGCCGTGTCTTCTCAGCCGCCCGTGCCCACCACTCCATCTTTAAGCCTGGTGAGCCCTCGTACAGTCGGAGAGTCCCCAGGTTTGCCTTGTGCTTGCCCCAGTTGATCTAGTTCCATTCAGTCGAACCACCTAGTGACACTCCGGATCCCATACTGCTTGGACTGACTGATACCTGAGCTTTTTCCAGGGTGGCTCCTTCCTCCTCATTGACCCTGCAAGGACGTGCCACCCTCGGGGGTCTGTGAACAATAAACTTAACCTGCTTAGTCCCAGCTGGGAATCTAGTCCATTCCCTTTCTTGACTGCATCCAGTTCGTTCAAGATTTTACTTGATGATCTCAGTGTACTCCAAGCGTCTCTTAGCTCTTGCTCATACTTCTTTTTTTTTTTTTTCTTGTCTGACCATTTTTTCAGGGTTACCTAATCAGCCCTTTCTCTCCCTTTCTCCTTGGCCTAATCTTCTATTGGTTTTTAAGTCCCCCTTTTAAAAATTGTCTTTTGACTGATACACGAAATTATACACATTAAAAGGAGTATTTTGATACCTGTATGTAGTGTGTGACGTTCAAGACTGGGTAAGTTAATAGCTTCTTAAGTAGATGTCACACCTTTTATGACAAATGCTTTCAAGTTATTTTCTTCTGGCTGTTTTGAAATGCACAGTGCCTGACTGTAGCTGTAGTCACCCCACTACAACTATAGCCACGGGTCCTGAACTGCTTATTCCTGTGTGATCTCAGGACCCACTGACCCACGTCGCCCCAGGCCTCCCACCTGCTTTGAAATTCTTACCCTCACTTAATGTTTAATTTATAACATCTTTCTTCATTGCCTATTTATGGGCTTATATTTTTCAAAAGCTACTTTAATAAGTGAACTGAAATGCTTTGACCTCCCTTCTAGTAGCCCACCACCCAGAGGTACCACCAGAGGCGGTGGAAAGGGAAGGTTAATAGGGCAGAGAAGGGTGTGGGCCAGTTCAGAAATAGGTTCTCTCCCTCCTCCTTGTCGTCTTCCTTTACTTCCCCTTCTCCTGGGACTGGGCACTGAACCTTCTAGAACTGTGTGCATGCTGACAAGCGCTCAGCGCTGAGGTGGCTTCCCAGCCTTTATTTGGTTTTTCTCTTTTCACCTACCTACCTACCTACCTTCCTTCCTCCCTCCTTCCCTCCCTCCCTCCCTCCCTTCCACTTTGTTTTTTACAAGATTTCTGTTTTGTTGAGACAGCATTTCATGATGTAGTACTGGCTGGCCTGGAACTCCCTGTGTAGACCAGGCTGGTCTAGCTACATCTTCCTCTCAATTGGCTACCACACTCAACTGTGGAATTTGTAGAAAATATTTAGTAATTTTCTATTGATTTCAGTGGAAGAGAAGGTGTGTGGGGCGCCCTGTCTTGCCACTGAGACCGGCAGTCTCTGGTTTCTTTTACCTAGCCTTGCTGAGGAGAATTGAATTTTCACACAGCCAGAGTCAACCCATTCGCTTATTTGCCACAGAGCTTCAAGCCAAATTTATAGGAGTCATCTAAATTTCTCCCCAGGGTCTTTATTACCATATGTCTATTGATTCATTTTTGGATTTAAGACACTAAATAAAGATACAGCCCTTTTTTTTTTTTTCTTAGATGGCTGGGAGTATTTGCCCAGTACCACCAACTGAATAATGTGCTTTTTGTGAAGTTCTGAAGTTGTATCTTTATTGTTGAGTATTTGATACTGCATTCATGGTTTAATTTACCTTCTCTGCCTGCTGATGGGTATGAAGCTTATAGATGCTCATTAGCTCTTTGCTGGTCTGGGGCTGGCCTGTTCTTTCCTTTACCCATTTGGGTAATTATAATTATAATATCACAATTATACTGTTGGTACTTCAGACTGATATTTAATATGTTCCTGTACCTTTCATTTGGTTGCTGTTTTCAACAGCTAATTGCTTGTGATGTTTTGAAACAAGGGAATGCTATATTTTTGTGTGTCTAATACACTTAGATTTATATTTATTTCATTGCTTCTGTGCTCCCAAAATGCTTTTTTGTCTTTTGATTAATAAAATGTTTTAGGATATATGTGTATATGTATGTACATATACCTTTATTTTTGTCCTTCATTTTTTTATGTTCGTTCTTTTGTTTGTTGTTTGGTGGGATGCATGCCATGGCATGTGTGTGTGGAGGTCAGAAGGTAACCTACAACGACTCCATTCTCTTTTTCTACCATGTATTTTTCTACCATCCTGGAGATGGAACTTAAGTGGCCAGCCTTGGCAGCAAGCTCTCTCTGATGAACCTTCTTACTGGGCTCCTTAACTTTTTCCCTTTGCTTTGTGTTCTGAGACAAGGTTTTACTTTGTAACCCCTGCTGGTCCAGAAATTATTGTGTAGCCCAGGCTGGTCTTTAAAGCATGAAGCCTGTCAAATATTAGGAGTTGAGGCATGAGCTCCCATGCTCGGTGAGTGTGTGTATGTGTGGGGTGGGGTGGGGCAGGTGGGTATGTTGAGACAGTTTGTCAATTTTATCTCAGGCAACCCTGCAGATCTCAATCCTGCTATCTCCTCCTGAGTTCTGGGATTGCAGGCGTGTGTCACCACCACACCTGGCTTTAGGCATGTGCTTTTAGTTATTAACTTGCCCAACAAAGTTGTTTGTGTATTCTTTCCATTGTCTAGGTATGTTCTTAACGTTTAACCTTTAAAAGACAAAGGGTTGTTTCTGGTTCGTCTGCTCTACCTGTATCCCCATTATTTGTATTCGCTCTCCTGTGTTTTGTTTTCTTCTCTTATTTTGAAGTATCAGACACAAGCATTTAGAAAACCATTTAGAAGCCCATGAACTTGCAGTGAATTGTGGCAGTTTTCTCCCCAGACCGCTTGCCTGGCTGCTGTCCAGAGTGATGGATCACTTTCCACCATATTCACTTCCACTTCCATTCCATCTGGCCTGGACCAGGCGCTCTTCTGGCAGGGAACCTGCTCACTCATGATGAGTCTTGATTTATCAGTTCAGGGTGATGTTCACGACTCACTCTTGTGGCAGATGGAGATTTTTGTTCCTATCCCTCATTTTCCCCCCTTTGAGTCAGACCTAGCCAGCCATCTGCATCATTTTGCATGTATTATTCTCATTCCTTGTATGGCGTGCATGATTGCGTGCGTGGGTGTGTGCATGCATGTATGTGTGTGTATTTGGAACGGGTTTTCACTCTCTAGCCCAGGTCGGCCTCAAACTTGAGCTCCTCTGCCTGAGAGTATTGGGATTGTGGATGTAGATGTCTACCACTATGCCGCCTACCCTTGCCTGTTTTATTGACCTCAGCTCCATACCCTTCACTTCTG
>NW_022196914.1:26918588-26956488 GCF_008632895.1 Mastomys coucha | reverse complement strand
TCTCCTTCTGTCTTCAATTCCTTTCTGCAGACAAGATTAATGACATTTTCTTGACTTTGTAACTATGCTATGACCTCAACTTTCTAAGTTTGATTTCACAAATTGAAAACGAGTAAAATTTGTATTATTCCTATCCTAACACGGCATTGCTTTGGCAAAACATCACCCAGTGAGATAGGATCACCTCTTCGTTTCTGTGTGGTGTTAGGGTTTAAGCTACCTCGGCCTTTCTTTTACTCAGTCTTTATCCATTTTTGGTGGTGAAGCCTTAGCTATTAACTCATTATTCTTTACAAAACGTAAAGAAAAACTGGTGTTTCCCAGCTGCACCCTGTCAGCTTCCTTTAGGCACTGCCCTGGGTATTAGAAAGCCAGTGTTTGAGGCATGTGATCAGTCTCCATGCATCTGAGTCTAGAGCCATCCAAGGGGCATATGCACTAAGTGTTACAACTGTGGCTACGGTGACTCTGAGCAGCCGGAGGAGGTGACAGGGTCCCTCAGTAAATCACAGTTGGCAGGCGTTCTTCTACTGTCTGCTTGTGGGTAAAGGATGCTTGTATAAAATTCTCTACATGGTGTGGATCTTAGATTACATGAATGGTCTGGAACTCCCTGAGCCCTGCTGTCCCCAGAGCTACATCTCCTAGAATCATAGCCCTGGGATAGTTTCTTCCTGATCTTCTTGTGGCATGTTGTTTATTTACCTTGTGCACATGTGTGTGTGAGTCATGGTGCATGGGTGAAGGTCAGAGGACAACTCAGGTCATGAGACTTGGCAGCAAGCAGCTTTAAGCTGCTGAACCCTGACTCCCTGCTGGTGGCGTTGCCCCAGGACCTCTTCATTTTCCTTTAGTCGTTTTAAAGAGGCAGCAAGCGTTTGCAAAGTGTTTGCGCTGTGTATTTGCTTAGTCAGTTGCATGGTCACTCTTGGTACGAGCTCACCCAGCCTTCCGGTTGTTAGAAGGAAAGGTACCCAAATGACAAGGACTTGGAGTACAGGCCTGCATGGTATGGTCAGCTTTTATTTTAGTTTTTGCAAATGTGCCAAGCAAATATCTACTTTTACAACAGGTGCCGCTGACAGGATGTGACTGAGGCTGCCAGGAACCCACTTCCCTCAGGAATGGGACCTGCAGGATGGCCCCTTTCCTTATACCTGTCAGGAAAATTGCTATTTGTTTGTTTTCTTTTTTTAACTAATGTTTTCATCTTCTTTGGTTTATTTTATGCATAACTGGTATCTCTCTATATATTTGAGCTGATCAGTTTATATCTATTTGGGCTTGATATTTATATTACCCACGTGAAAAAAAAGGTCTTTGATTAAAGAGACTGGGTACATTGTTTTGGATGTCTACTGGAAACTTAGTAAAAGTCCCAGGGTCTAAATCACTTTCTCTCCCACAAGATCTTTTACAAAGCTTGGATTCTGCCTATTGATACAAAGGAAGAGTAAAAGCAGCTGTCAGAGGCAGCCCTGTGAGACAATGAAACAAACGCACCTGCCTCCTGGTTAGCAGGGGGGAGAGTCTCAGCTACTCCCTGATAGCTTTAACAGGGCACTGGGATAGACAGCTAAAGCGCTTTTGGGAGCTGGTGTGTCCACTCAGTTAACGGTCTTGAAAGTGTGGGGTTTGGAGACATGGTCTCTATGTTCCTTTGAGGAATATGTAGGACTCACTGTTTAGCCTAGACTGTCCCAAATTTATACCCCTTCTTGCCTCCTAAAATGCTAAAAATTATAAGAGAGCCAGCCAACTTCTCTTTCCCCCTCCACTTCCTTTTTGTCTCATAACCATATTCATCTTTATAATAAATTTCCTGGCGTTGAAAATAAAACCTAGGGATCCCAGGAATCCTGGCTTCTCTCTGGGCCAGTCTCTCACACACTTCTGCTCCAGCTCGGGCTCCCCATCTTGTTCACCTTGAGACCCCAGATTCTGTCCCCTGCTACCTCCAACAGTCACTCTCTGCCCTGGCACACACCTGACCCTGACAGAATACCAGCAGTTATGCCACCAGTCCTATGAAGCCACCTTTCGACCCCCCATCTGTGCCCACTCTGTGTGCTCCCTTTGCTGATCTCACCCAGTCTTAGCCGCTCTGGGTTCCTGGCATCAGTCTGTATGAACTCCTTTCCCGTCTCCTCATTTTCTGCCAAGAAGTCATTTTTTTTTAGCTTCCTGCCTTATGCTGCCTAATAGAAGAACTATCTCTAGGGACTTCAGGAGCCCTCACATCCCTTGTGACTCCCCAGAGCTCATGGGGATGAGGTATTTACAAAGAGTCCTAGACTTTGCTTCTCCCTAAATGTTTCCTTCTTCAGGCACCCAGTCCGAGGTAGCTCTCTCTGCCTCTCTTCTGCCTTGTGTACTTCCTCATGCTTCTCTTCCTGTAGTTGCTTTCTCTCCACCCTGAGGAGATGCTTGCTCATTCAGTGGCTACAGTGTTGTTAGCTCCTGCTTGTAGCCCTGCCCTCTAGCACTGCAGTGCTTGACCTTTCCCACCCTGTGTTACCTTAACAGTGCTTTGCTGAGGCGCCACTTCCATACGTTGTGGTGCAGTAAAAACAAGGGAGTCATGAGGTTGTTGTAACCATAATAGAACATCCTGTTTTACTATACAATTCTTTTTGCTAGTAAAATGACATATGAAAAACAGTGGTCAGAGCTTTAGAGGCAGCCCAGTCTCTTGAGTTCGATCTCCAGAACCCACATTAAGGAAAGCCAGGTGTGGTGGAGAGCATTTGTAATCCTGGCATTGCCAGGTGGGGATGGATAGTTCCCTAGTTCTCATACACCAGCCAGCTAGTCTACTCGGTGAATTAGAGGCCAGTGAGAGACCCGGTGGTGGTTGGTGTCTGAGGAGTGACCCAGCGGTTGCCACCTGCCCTCTATAAACATCCACAATATGTGGCTGGACACCTGTACATGTTCAATTTCACATACATGAACATGCACACATGTGTACTCATATGTATGCATATACAAAAATAAAAATTATGAAAGGTATAAGATAGGAAATATATAATCCAGGAACATATACACTCATATGTTGTTATCAGATACAATGGGCTGAACATCACATATGTGCTATGCTCTCACATGACTGTCCGCATAGTAAATTACAATCAGTTCATCCTCGGTAGGACATCATAATGGCTGTAAGGTCTATGGACAGCAGGAAGTTCAATGGTCATCTAACATGTGTGGCACATCATCCACCAGATACCATGTGTGGCGTGGGGCTGTATCTGCACCTGTGGGGTCATCTCCCACCCCAAGATTCAGTCTCCATCTCCAGTACACTTCCTTTTGCCCACTTCCTACTGAAGCCCTGTCCATCAGAGATGGCCACTACTAGGTTGCTTTAAAGCGGTGGATCAGTAGAACCCAGGTAGAGCCTCAGTGGAATCACACAGCCTCACTCACCCTGTGCCTAGTTTTCTTCATTCATCATAAAGGGTTTTGAGATTTGTCTGTGTACTTCTTAAGTTGCCTCTTCTTTGCATTTCTTTGTTTTATGTTTTAAGTTGTGTGTGTATGTATGTGTCTGTGCTTGTCTGAGTGCAGGAGCCCATAGAGTTCAGAAGAGGGACTCTGCCTTGGAGGCAGCTGTGTGCTATACCTGACATGGGTGCTGGGAACCCAGCTTTGATCCTTGCCAGAGTAACAGTTCCAATCTACTGATCCACATCACCAGCCTTCTTCTTCTTTTTTTCTTTCTTTCTTTCTTTCTTTCTTTCTTTCTTTCTTTCTTTCTTTCTCTCTTCCTCTCTCTCTCTTTCTTTCTTTCTCTCTCTTTCTTTCTTTCTTTCTCTCTCTCTCTCTCTTTCTTTCTTTCTTTCTTTCTTTCTTTCTTTCTTTCTTTCTTTCTTTCTCTCTTCCTTCCCTTCTCTCTCTCTCTCTCTCTCTCTCTTTCTTTCTTTCTTTTTATTTTTGGTTTTTCGAGACAGGGTTTCTCTGTAGCCCCGGCTGTCCTGGAATTCACTCTGTAGACCAGGCTGGCCTTGAACTCAGAAATCCTCCTGCCTCTGCCTCCCAAGTGCTGGGATTAAGGTGTGCGCCACCATCACCCCAGCAGCCTTCTTCTTTTCTAACAGCTGCAGGGAGAATCAGTTCACCTGTTAATTCCCCTGTTTGAAAGGAACAGCTCAATGTGTTTTTTTTTTTTTGTTTTTTTTTTTATTTCATTGTGGTGAGTGTATGTAACAAAACTGTCTGCTTTAGCGGCTGTTGCAAGAGTGCAGCTTCATGACATTGATGATTTTCACAATGCTTATGTAACTACTACCGCTGTTTCCAAAGCTTTAGCACCAGAAGCAACCCCCGTAACCGTGTACCACCAGCTCTGTCTTCCCTGACTCCGGGCTCTGTAGCTACTCTATCTTTATGATTTGCTTACTCTATGTTTCATGTAGACAGACTGTAGTGGTTTGAATGAGCCATGGTGCCACGCCCCTCAGGTCAGGTGTTGGAATACTTGTCACTAATTGGTTGTGCTGTTTGAGAGGAAGACGGCACTGGGTGTGAACTTTGAGGGTTTATAGCTCACCCCATTTGCAGTTAGCCTCCCAGCTTCCTGTGTGACAAAAATGTGACCAGCCATCTTGCTCCTGGTGCCCACTGCCATGTTTTTCTTGCCATTATGGACTTCTGCTTTGGAACTGTAAACAAACAGAAACACTAACTTGGAGTTTTTGTTGTTGCTGTTTTGTTCTTGTTTTGTTTTGTGTTCTGGTAAATCTCCAACCCAGATATGTTCCAGCAATGAAAACACAACTCAATATGAATACAAGCTGTGTGCCTAGATTGGGCAGGTCTAACACTACACTACCATCTTTCCCATCTATGACTTATAACTTATCCCTTTATAACTTGCAGTTTCTCCGGGCCACGTGCTTCTGCTCTGCTTTCCATCCACTGTTGTTCCAAGGGTGGGGGTAGGGAGTAGGAGGGGGGTTAGACTGAGGCCTGGCTGTGGTAGTCTCCCGCTCTCTCTCTCTGGAGGCAGAGGGCCTGCTGCTGAGGCCTGGGTGTCTCTCTCTCTCTTCCGGTGCTGACCTGTTTGCTGCACAGCGCCTTAATTAAAAAGGAGACAATGTATAAATGAGTTATTTTATTGTAGGAAGGATAGAATATGCTGGTTAAGTAAAGGGAAGGAAAGGAGAGAAGAGAGAAAAAGGAGAGGAGGAAAGCAAGAGAACAAAGAGAAAGAGAGGAGAGAGAGAGGAAGAGGAAGAGAGCAAGAGGAGAAGGGTAAGATTAGGAGAGTAAGAGAGAGGAAGTAAGAGAACAAGAGAGTGAGAGGAAGAGGAGAAGGGTAAGAAAGCAAGAGGAGAAGAGTGAGAGGGGAGGAAAGTAAGAGAGTGAGGAGGGGGCAAACCACCCCTTTTATTGTATGGGGCATGGCATGCCTGGCTTGTGGTCAGATGACTGGGTGTAAGATCCATCTAGAATGCTGGGAGCTTGAGGCATTGTCTGCCTGACAGAGCATACATCTCCTGCAGGGGCAGCTGTGAGGGTGTTTGGGCTGAAATCTGAGCCATCGGTTTCAGAAGCTATCACTGAACTCCTACCGTCCCTTGTGAACAAATTTACTTTGCTAAGTGGGTCTCTGGGGTTCCCAGATGGCCGCTCTACTGGACTCCGGCTGTCAGAACTGCCCACTGCCCCACAATCCACTACCTCCTTTCTTCTTTCTGTTGCTTATTTTGACCAATAAAATCCTTAACCTTCAGTTCTAGTGTTCCCCCTAGGCTGTGTTGCCAAGTCTTAAGCTTATCTCTCTGTTGCTCAGACTCATCTATGAACTTCAGAAATTTCTGTTCTAGCATCTCGTCTAGCTTCTGTCTACAACCCTCATTCTCCTCTTTTGTTGCTTATTTTGGCCTATGAAATCCTGAACCTTCAGTTCTAGTGTTACTTGTAATCTCTTTTCTAAGGGAAGGAATTTTTTATCTAGGGCCCAGTCTTTTAAGAGGACATAGTAAATCAAGAGAATAAATATTGTAATACCAGTAAATGATAAGGTGTGTATTTCTTTTAAATCCATTCCTAATATCATCACATAAAGCCAAAAAGATATTAATTGTGTTTCTCATCTTTAAGTATCAAAAGGTTATCTCTCTCTCTTTATATCAATGAATTACCTGCTCTGGAGCCCTTTGTACCTTTATCTCCATGATTCTTTATGCACAGGAAGGCGCTGAGTGTAGAAAGACGCATGTGGTCATCTGTGTCCCTAGTTTGGGTTGCAGCTGGTAGTGCTTGTGTGCTGATCTCAGGCAACCTGCAGCGTAAACAAGCAGTCAGAAGATCCAGCATGGCTGTCCTAGACACAAGGGTCCGGGAGGCACCACTTATATCTCAGGTTCGCTGAGTTCAAATCAATATGTTGGGAGCCATTTTGGTCAGGGTCATCTGGCAGACTTAGAGAAACAGGAATATTAAGAACTAGCCTACTCTGTCTTGGCGGAATCAAGCTGTCCTAACCTGTAATTGTGTCCTTTCTTTGGACAGTATTATGTCTGTAGATGAAATGAGGCAATTGTTGCCTAGTGGCTGTTTTGGAACAACTGGAGTAACTCAAAGATGCTCAGTTTCTTCTTCGAATCCAAGACAGGGAAATCTGTCAGAGGCAGACTAGTCTCAACAACAAGTGAATAAATAACATTAAACGTCACATTCTGTGAACGTTTTGAAACATTCTTTTTGAAAATCAACTCTCTACGTGAAGTAATCTGGACTGTTCTCTGTTACCTGCTCTCAGCCATTTCTAATTAAAATAACTGAAAACACCCTAGCAATAATAAACTCACAGGCTCCTTAACTCACAGGCTTAAACATCTCAGATCTGTTTATAATAACAGTAATAGAAGGACTGGGTCTAAGCCCTGCACTTCAGAATTTCTAGTATCAATAGAAGAATTTTATATCAATGAAATCCTTTGATTTTGCATCAAATTATGTACTATTTAAGAAATTATGACTTCAGCTTAGTAACAATTAAAGAGATTTCCACTAAATGAGATTATGGCTATGCAGTCAATTCTAGATATTCTTCCCTGTTCCAATTATGACCATTTCTACATTCTCTAGAAAGACAGCCTATAATAACCACCCCCATCCCCAAAGCCTAGGGAACTGGGACGATGACTCTTCATAACTTCTTCAAGCTGAATATGGGTGTTGATATTTTTGAAGGGAGGGGGAAGGGTAGGGAAAATGGGGCAGTTGGTTGGCTTTAAGAAGTCCACACCAATGATTGTATTAGTCTCTGATGTCTGTGTCCTGACTGGATCCCGATGAAAAACCAAGACATCAGGAGTTCAGGCAGGTCAGTTCAGCATGTCTGAAGATGAAATTCACCAAGGCTGTATATTCTGTAATATAGAAATCTCAAAACAAAATTTTAGTATCATCAAATAACCTTTCTGTTTGTTTCTCTGGAATCTAGTTCTTCAGGGGTCTCCCTTTATCAAATCTAATCCATACAACTCTGGAAAGTGTAAATACCTTAATCACCTTTTCCAAAAACACAAAGACAAAACCTTTTCCCCAAATCAGCACATCCTTCAGCTATTAACCAGAAAAACCTGTAGCTTGCCCTCTGTCCCAGAGGAACAATAACACAACCACAATACTCAAAATCACACACATTTTAGCCTATTTAGGCCTTCAGGATATTAACCCAAAATTCCCATGGAGTCCTTGTTAGAGAATATGAGTCTCCTGCAAACTTTATTATACTGAAAGACCCCCAGAACTGGGGAGATCCTTACTCAAGTCTTGGGATGACATGACCACCCAATGACTCACGAGAGACCGAACTTGCTGCAATTACATGAGGTTTATTGGGGATACCAGTACCGGGGTTAATCTCATGACCTTGCCAGTCAGAGGAGTTCGACCAGGAACAAAAGAAGTGTGGGGGTATTTAAGGGAAGCTGGGGGCGGAGAGAGTTACCAAGGAAACAGAACATAAAAACAGTGGAAAATTTCAGAGGGACCTGACCCAAGGTATTCAGTTAGGGAGGGGAACACATTCATTCTAGGAATGTAATCTTCTTCTACTGGTTGACAGGGTGGAGAGTCTCATAAACCACTAGACCTTCATTCTTAGTTCCGCCCTCATTGTGGATCATTCAGGAGGGGCAGGTATCTGGAACCAGAGCCCTGAGGCTCTGGGTTCCTGGAACTGGCTATTTTATATTTCTGGCTGGCTACAGTGGCCCTCCATGTCCTTTTAGGTAAAGGTTATACACCATACATTTGTATTAAATGCCCTCATTTTAAATTCTAAGATTCTCCAGCCTTTCAATACCATCTTTAAAACAGTTGATTCACACTTCTCTCTATACCTGCTTATAAGAGGCAGCTTGTCAAACCAGGATTTAAACCCTAAATTCCTGTGGAGCCTGCATTAGACAGAATATGAGTATCCTGTAAGACTTATTAGAGCAATATATATTTATACCATCTTTAAAGCAATTAATTCAAACTTCCACTAATATCTGCCTATAGGAAGCAGATAGTTTTTAATTGTTAAACTCCCTGCCTAGAGCAGCCATCCTGTTATACCATCTGTCTGTTGTGCTCTCTACTTGGAGCCACAAACATTTATTTAATTTATACCTATTATAATATCTATCTGTTATGCTCTCTACCTGGAGCCACAGACTGCTATTAATTAATACCTGTTCATAGCAGGTGATTATCACTGCTCTCTCTATTTGGAGTCAGTGACTAATATTCCCTATCTAATTCTGAACCACAGATGAAATTTCCTCTCTTTAAGAATTAAAAGGTTATATTTCTCTCTTTGTATCAATGAATTAGCTGGTCCAGAGCCCTTTTGTACCTTTGTCTCCCAATTCTTTATTCACAGGGAGGAGCTGAGTGTAGAAAGACAGGCGTTGTCTGTGTCCCTGTTTGGGGGTTGGGGAGGCAGGGTGGAGAGCGAAGGATATGAGGAAGTGAACACAGAAAGGCTCTCTCAAGCATAGATGCCTCTCTGCCATCCTCTGTAGGCCCCTCAAACCCAGTCAGCTTCGAATCCATAGAACTGCAGCCTATAGCGTTACCCAAGCCCCATTCAGGGATTGGTGGGCAGTGAATTTTTATCTCAGGTTAGTTGAGTTCAAATCAATACATTGGTCACTAATTTTGGAGAAAGAGGAGAAGGTGGAGCTGAAGGTTTTGGGAGAAAAGGAGAGAGAACGATGGAGGAAGAGCTGGAAGTGAAGCAGAGCAGAAGCATGAGGCCTGGAGAAACTGCAAGTTATAAGGGGTCTCATAGATGGGGAAGATGGCAGTGTAGCGGTAGATCTGCCCAATCTAGGTGCATGGCTTGTATTCACATTAATTGAGTTGTGTTTTCATTGCTGTGGCATATTTGGGTTGGAGATTTACCGCAACAGTTTTGTTTTGTTTTGGTCCCAGGTTATTTTATCCCAGCAATGAAAAATAACAAATGTGCATGGGGATATATGTGCCCCTTTGTGCCTGGCTTATGTCACTTGCACAGTATTCTCCAGGTTCCTATATGCTGTGGCATGTATTGGAATTCCATTTCCTCATAGAGTGGAGAAAATAGTCTTGTTGCTTACCCATTTGGTGATAACCTTGGGTGTTTTGGTTATTGTGAGGAATGCAGCTGTGAACACGAGTGCCCAGGTCTCTCCTGGAATCCCTGCTTTGAACCTCCTCAAATCAGTGCCTCAGACTGGAACTACTGAGTGAGTTCTGGAACTACACACTCCCTGGGGTTTGGCTGTTTGGTTTGGTGGAATATTTGAGATCTGTCAGTGTTGTTGCTTGTAGCTAGATTTTCTAGATTTTCTTCTTTCATTGTTAAGGATGTTTCCTGCATTTGTGTATTTCTAGGTTTACTCACTCGGCTCCCCTTTCACTTTTCTTTTTTCTCTTTCTTTCTTCCTTCCTTCCTTCCTTCCTTCCTTCCTTCCTTCCTTCCTTTCTTTCTTTCTTTCTTTCTTTCTTTCTTTCTTTCTTTCTTTCTTTTTCTCCTTTTCTCTTTCTCTCTCTCTCTCTCTTTCTTTCTTTCTTTCTTTCTTTCTTTCTTTCTTTCTTTCTTTCTTTCTTTTAGAATTATTTATTTTATATATGTGAGTACACTGTGGCTGTCTTCAGACACACCAAAAGAGGGCATCAGATCCCATTGCAGATGGTTGTGAGCCACCATGTGGTTGTTTGGAATTGAACTCAGGACCTCTGGAAGAGCAGTCAGTGCCCTTAACTGCTGAGCCATCTCACCAGGCCCCCCCTTTCACTTTTCTTTCTCCTCCCCTGCTGCTCCAGCTGAGAGAAAGCATGATCTGCCATACCAGCTTCATTTGGTTTCTTGATGATGAACATCCACACTGTTTGCCATTTGGGGCTGTGAGTTATGAATCAGGTTCCCGATGTTCTTGCATCGGTCTTAATTTGGGTACAGATAGTCTTTCTCTGGAGTGTCTGTGAGTGACACTGCTGTGTCATGAGGCAGGCACATGCTAAGCTTTAACAGAGACTGGCTTCCCAGTGGTGCTCACACCCCCATCTGCTGGGAACACTCGCACCCCACACCCTCACCAACATTTGGTATTGTCAGTCTTTTTAATTTTAGCCTCTCTGGTGGGTGTGCAATGCTGTCTCTTTGTGGGTTTGATTTGCATTTCCCTGGTGACTCATGATATTGAGCACCTTCACATTTGGAAAAAGGTTATAATTTAAATCCTTTTACATAAAGAAAGCGCATTAGGAGACATTAACGAACACCTGTAAGCACAGACATTCCAAAGCCCAGAATGTGCCAGTAGAAGTATTCTGCCCTGACAGCTATGAGTCAGACAGACAGATGTCAGTTTCAGTTACGTCTGAAATCACAAATGAGACGGCAGCCTGTTTTTTTTTTTTTTTTAAAAAGCAGAGAGGAGCATGTATTTAAAGACTATTTTAAAAATAAAAGAAAATGGAAGGCTGCCTTCCCCCCTTACCTCCCACTGGAGAGCCAGGCTCTCAGGGGGAATCTCTGATTGCACTCCATGCTGGGAAGACCCTATGTTGTTCTCCCTGACTTGACCTGGAGGCTTCTCTGCTTTTGTGACATGGTTCTGTCCTCCCTGGCTCTTTTGGTGGCTGCCTAAGAAGTTTCTGCCTCCAGTGTGCTAACCTCTCTCCAGCCTGGGTCAGTTTCCACCCTCTGTGTGCCACCCACTGTCCCCTGGGACAGCTCACATTGCATTGTTTACTTCCTGGGCTCCTTCCCTAGGCCTTCCACACTCATCTTCTGGGTTCCTCTTCCTATTTCCACACCCTGCCAGGTCCATGCTATCGGTCCCTGCTTGTAGGGTAGTGGAGGGAGATGGTTCTAGAGGCAATGTGACTCCCCTCCCGGGAGCTGACTTTCTGTGGATATTTGTCTAGTTGAACATTCTTAGCAGATATAACTATGCCTATATATTCTTACATCTAGAAGACAAAAAAAAAAAGCCACCATTTCCTGACCTTTCTTTATGACCTTTTGCCCAGCTGGTCACAGGCTATCATTTGTTCTCAATGAGGCAGCCTGCTAGTAGTATCACGAAGGAGGCATTTGAGGGTGACTGTGTGTCTGTAGGCTGGAACTATGTAAGAATTTATTAGGATATACTATGAGAAAGACAGGACCAGGTAAGAGAGTAGACATGCCTCTAATTAAACACAGTCACCGTTAAAGGAAAACAGAGAAGTGAGGGAACTGTGCCTGGCATTGCTGAAGGAGTAGAGGTGTGTGGATTTGGGTATCTGGGGGCAATTCGAGCATGTTCACTGCCCAGCGGAGAGCCTTGCTCACCCAGCATCCTTGCCCCACATTTTCCTGCCCCATGTCCTTTTACTGCTCAGCTGAGAGCTGCATTCACCCCATAGTCCTGTCCCACATCTTCCTGTTTCACATCCCACAGGCCACTTGGGAGCTTATTAAAAAATGTAGGCTCTGACTCAGGGGGCTGGGGCTGGGGCCTGAGGTGTGCATTTCTCTCCAGCTCCTGGCAACACTGATGTTATCAGTCCAGAGACCTCCCTTGAGTGGCTGGGGTAGAGGGTAAATCTAACCAGGTTAGTTGTTTGAGCAAATCATCAGCCAGCTTGTTCATTCTCCACCCTTTGCACCCTTTGCATTGGTTTTATTGAATCCTGCCACCCTTCATATGGTATAAACTAGCCTTGGTGCATCCAGCTCTGTATTTGTGAAAATATTGTCTTTTAAAAAGTTGTGGGGAGTGGGGAGACTGGGAGATGGCTTAAGGTATAACGTGCTTGCCAGGCACACATGAGGACCTGAGATAGGATCTCCAGCACTTGCCTCAAAATATCAGAAGCCCTGGAGTATGGGGCGAGTAACATGGGCTCCAAGGGTTTATTGACCAGGTGGTTTAGCTAATCAACACTGGCAGTGAGAAGACACTGTGCCAAAAATAAGTTGGGGAGAATTAGACATGTGACATCAGTCTCTAGTATCCACATGTACATACATGTGTGCCTGCACATGCATGTATGCATACACAGATGCATGCACCAATATACACACAGAGACACCCATACACAGACTCTTTAAGTACACAGGGTTGATGTCTGAGGGCCTGCTGATAAAGAAATGGGAAATGCTTGCAGATAACCTAATGTGTTCTACGTGTTCAAAGGGGTTTAATTCTTTGAGTCTGATACTAGTGGGCAATTTAGGTTCCTATATTGAATTTTATGGAGTTTTTTCTTCCCCCCAGAAATCCATAAAGTTGATCATAAGCTATAGTCTTTGAGAGGTTCAGTTTCTTGTTCCCTTATTGGTTGATGGCTGGTGTGGTAAGCTCATCAGTATTGCCCCTCTGTTTTCTGTGGAACAAAAAAAGCAGCTTTCTCTCCCCTGTAGTGTGTCTTCAACAACTCATGAACTTGCCTGTGAACTTGCCATGAACAACCCGTGAACTTGTTAAAGGCATGAGATGAGAAGCTTTGCTGAAATTTTTATTTTCTTAAATAAGTTTTTGATTATTAAATAAGACCAACCGTTCATTACTTAAGAGTGAGACTTACTACTATTTAAGAAAAATGACATCATTCAGACCAGTCATGCTGAAATCCTGCTGATTCTCTTCCTGTTTTTTTCCCTCTTGAATTGTTAATAGTTAATTTTTTAGTTGTTTTTAGAAAACAACTTGTTTTTACTTTATTTTACTATTTAATACTTTCCTCATGATTAAATTTCTTCATATATATCATTTTGAATGTTTAATGAGATCATACAATAGAAAAATTGTTCTTTAACTCTTTGTCCCAGTTTCAAAAGAAGAACTTTTTTTGAGGGGAGGGGCAGTGACCAGCATTGATCTCATGTCTTCTAAGCATATAATAAATTGTGGTTGAAGTCTAGAGGAAAATTTCCAAGCTGATAAGTATATGTATTTAGCCACAACTAATTAGCACCCAGCACGGCAGATATATGGGTGGGTCTACAGACCTGTCACCAGAGCAACGGCCACCATATTCCCAGAATCCATTGGGTTCAGCTCCCACCTTTACCTGGACTGCTACGTCACGACATATATATATATATATGGGTACTTTCCTCCATCTCTCTCTCTCTCTTCCCTCTCTCCCCTCTCTCTCCCTTCACTCGCCGCGGTCCTCACTTCCCCCCCTCTCCTAATTAAACTTCCAAAACACAAGAGCTGCTTGTATCTGGTGTCTGTGGACGCGCCGCCGAGATCCATAAGCTAACAAATATAACACCCAGTAATTTTTCATGGTTATTTATTTGACTTGACAACAATCATTCTGCATTTCAGTATGAAGGTTATTATTATTTTTTTTTTACCAATGCTACCAAATACTGAACAAGAAGCAACTTAAGATGAAACACTTTTTTTTTGGTTCATGGTTCGGGAGATGCCACTCATGTAGTCAGGGAAGGGCTGACAGAAGGACCAGGGCATGCCTAGTGTTGGTGAAAGACCCCCAGAACTGGGGAGATCCTTACTCAAGTTTCGGATGATGCGACCACCCAATGACTCACGAGAGACCGAACTTGCTGCAATCACATGAGGTTTATTGGGGATACCGGTACCGGGGTCGATCTCATGACCTTGCTGGCCAGAGTTCGATGCCGAACACAAGAAGTGTGGGGTATTTAACCCACAAGTTGGGGGCAGGGAGAGGGTTACCAAGGAAACAACAAAAACAGTGGAAACTTTCAGAGGGACCCAACCCAAGGTATTCAGTTAGGGAGGGGAACACATTCATTCTAGGAATGTAATCTTCATCTACTGGTTGACAGGGTGGAGAGTCTCATAAACCACTAGACCTTCATTCTTAGTTCCACCCTCATAGTGGATCATTCAGGAGGGGCAGGTAACCAGAGCCCTGAGGCTCTGGGTTAGCAAAGTTCCTGGAACTAGCTACTCCACCTTTTTTTGGCTTGTGGCAGAGGTTTTCCAATGCCCACTTTTAGGTAAAAGTTATACATTATACATTCTAAGATTCTCCAGCCTTTCATTGGGAGCTGCTTGCTCACATCTGGGCAGAGGAGGAATCAGAGGAAAGGGATTGCTGGAATTCAGCTGGATTTTTCCTTTTTTTATTTTTTATTTTTTTTAAAGATTTATTTTTTATTGTATCTAAGTACACTGTAGCTGTCTTCAGACGCACCAGAAGAGGGTGTCAGATCTCATTATGGATGGTTGTGAGACACCGTGTAGTTGCTGGGATTTGAACTCAGGACCTTTGGAAGAGCAGTCAGTGCTCTCTTAACTATTGAGCCATCTCTCCAGCCCTGGATTTTTCCTTTTTTTATTCAGCCTGAACTGGGAACAGTTCATGGGAGGGTACCACTTAGAGTAGACCCTTCGCCTCTCAGTTAAACCTCCCTGGAAACACCTCACATACAAAGCCCCAAAGTAGATACAATTAATGCCCTAGTGAAACTGTCCCGTAGTTTCATGAACAGGGTTCTGTCTCGAAGGAAGGGAGAAAGGAGACCTGAAACACAGAGTTCGAGAACAAAAGGATACGAAGCCAAGTTGAGAGTTTCCAATCAAGGCTCTTCTTTACTTTGGGGGTTCAGCATTTATATACAAGAGAGCATAACTGAATCTCTAGGTTACAATAACATTTGAATAACATAAAGAATTCGGAAGGAGTCAGGAGGAGTCCAAACAAAGTCAAGGGGGAAGTCCAAGGGAAGCTGGCTGCTGGGCTGAAGGTGGAGACTCAGCACATCCTGCAGGTCTCAGCTCAGGGGAGTGTCTGGAGGCGCAGTTCACAGTGCCTCCACTGTGGTCAACAACAGATGTCCTCAGGTTGTATACATGCCAGCCAGCAGGCGCACAGCAGGCATGAGTTGAGTCTGCAGTGGCAAACTCCAATGTCTTGCATCTGAGGGACCCCAACATCTCGCCCTTGTGTATTATATGAAAGCAGGGTTAAGGCCATATCAATGGGCACAGCTTTGCGCGTGGATTTTTATGGTGCTTAGTCAGAATTAACCTGGGTATTTGTTATCTCTGGCAGATGTCTTTACCCGTCATCAAGGTCATGTGCAGCTAGTTTGATTCTACAAACCGGGCTCTTTTCGAGTTTTTTCCAAAACACAGCCACTTGGTGCGTGCCTCTGTCTTAGGTGGATATCCGCTAGGATTGTGGACCACAGGTTTCCGAAATGCACCATTCGCCCATGCAGCTAGCGCCAAGATATGCCTCAAATACCTGCAAAGTCCTGGACCGCAAGTCTCTCTGGAGTCCATTCTTTGTGAAGTCCATTTGAAGCAGTGCCTGCAGCCATTGTGCTCAGGGATGGGTGTAGCCTCTTGACTTCAATTGTAAATTACCAGTTGGACTCTGGCAACCTAGAGATCAGGGCTCAATTCAAATGTAAATCGGAAGGGTTTGGCTGGTAACCTCGGGATGTACCAGCCTTTGAAATGTAAATACTGAAGCATTCAGGCTTTAGCTCCCGGGCATGAGCAAATGAGTGAATTGTTCTTTTAATTTCACAAGAGTAAGCAGGCATTTCCAGAACGACTGAAAAAAGGCTGTCAGCTCAAAAACAAAAAGGAAACAGAAAAAGGAAAAAGCAAAAACAAACAAAAACTTTTTGCAGTGCGTTTCAGCACGTTTATTAAGAGAGTTGTGGCTCTGAGTCCACTTGACAAATTAATCTTTCTGGGAGCCAGCGTGCTCCGTCCTCTTTCTGGGAAAATATAAACATGGACCCTCTCTGCCCCAGAATAAAGTGGGGTTAAGATAATGTGTGTTAATAAGTGGAGTGACACGCCATTCCATCACGGCATAAAAATTGAAAATGTGTGGATGCCAGTGGCAATCCATAGCAGACTGACTTTTAGCATCAGCCTGTGAAAAATTATATATATATTTTAAAACAAGCAAAAAGCAAAGCATGCCTTAAAAGAGGCAAAAAATGAAATATACTTTTCAAAACAAGCAAAAACAAAATGCTTTTGAAGTGGGGTGCATATTCCCCCTTCTTTTAATATTAAAAATTAAATCTTCAAATTGCAAAAATGCACATTGAGTAAATATTGTCTCTGAGAAATAACTTATCTCAGTAATATGGATAACATTAGATTGTTAACAAAACATTTCAAATGCCTGACTGTAATAGTCAGTTTTATAATATGTTCCAATCTATTTAGGAACACCAAACATAGAAAATTGATGTAGGCGATGACTACAATTTTTGTTACATTTTTGTTAAGACAATTTTAACTAGAAAAATTGAAAAGGTATCTATAGTTACATATGCATATTTTATTTTTTTATTCAGAAATATCTTTTTTTAAAATATCAAAATATCATCTTAAGCTATTACTATTTTGATGATATAAAGTTACATTATATGACCAATTGTTTTTGTATAAAGTCTGTAATCTGCCTGAGATACAAATTTGCTGTATCATTGCCTTAAGGGTCTTGTCCAGGCAGTTTAAGATATCTAAAGACAGTTTTTTAAAGGAACAGTACTTTCTCTTAACTTTAGTTGTATAAGCATGAACAATTGTTAAAATTTGAGGATTAGTAATATTTAAAAAGGAACAACTCTAAGCAATTGTAAACTCTGAGATATATATATATATTTATATATATATATGTATATATATATATATATATATATATAAATTAAAAGTTTGATTTTAGTACTTTAAAAACAGTTTAATTATCTGTGCAGAGACAAATAAAGTCTTTTAAAACTACAAGGATGTAGAGGGGGAAAACAACCTCTTAAAACACTATAACTCTACTCCATGACTTTGACTCTCTATAAACCCCAAGTTTAAAATTTCTTTGAACCACACCTATAGAACTGTGACTACACTGGTTTTGTCTCAAAAACTATTTCTCTGAGGTAAGGGAGAGGTGAGGCCAGGAAGACTTCCCTAGGCCTGGTTTGTAAAACAAAAGGAATGCCTCTCAGGCTTTACAGAAGCCTCTCTGCACTTTTGCATTAACTCAAATGTAAAGATTTCACTGAGCAAACCACCTGAGTTACACCCAAAAGATTCCAAGGGCAATTTTGCTGCTTAAAAAAGCAAAACCCAATTTTAAACAATCTACATTCTCCAAAATCAATATCAAAAACACCACATTCATGCCACAAAGTCATTCAAGTGTCTCTCTGCCTCTGAACCGAAGCTAGCAAGCCTGGGTCATTCTGAGACAAATTCTCAGAGCACGCCAGATCTCTGGAAAGTAAAATCATGGCGCCAACCGATAAGCCACGTGTTACCTGAGTTAACAGCTTTAAACTAGCTTTCAGTTAACAACGTTTTACCATACCCAATACAGAATATATTTATACCTTTAAGAGTAGTTAAAAACCAAAAGAAACAGTTACACAAATCTTATAAATTTAGATCAATCAAAGAATTTAGAACTTAAGCTTCTGACCCGTTTTTCAAGCCGCTTTTCAGCAGAGCAACTTAAATCAGCTTTTGTTTTGTCTTTCAGTTTAAATCTATCTCTCACACCAATTGTATGACTCAGGAATCTGCCTGTCTCTGCCTCCTCAGCAAATCCTACCAGCATGTGCCACCACAACCGGCCTGCGAGCTTAGTCACGTCACCCAAATCACAGAGTTCCCGCCATGGCCAGGCCATTGTCTTGAAGGCCTTTTTTAAATCTACAAATCTTTGGCCCAATGCTTTCCTCTCCTGCAAAGAGGACAGACCCTCTGGGCAGCACCTGACTGCTGCCTGCTTGTGGCTCCTTTTTTTCTAGGGCAATCATTATTTTAGAATGATTTATACTTCTACATATGAAACATTGTCTATTTTCCTGCCTTTGCGCCAGGATCTCTAGACCTGTAGTTCCCTGCAATGAAGTCTTATTTAACACTCTTACTTACTCTTGAAGCCATGTGCATCAAGATTCTATCTCATCTGAGAGATTTTTTAATGCATCCTTTTCAACCCTGATTCCTTTTGTTATGAGCAACTTTTTTACATTTAATACCGCTGCTTTCACCTCATTCGAACTCATGCCGTTAAGCTCCTAGGTAAATTTAGCGTAAACTCCGCCTAGTCCCGTACACTTCTTGCACACACAATTCTACAATATTAAAATAAGGCTAGCGCTAGCATTGAAAATATCTACCGTGCAGAGTGGTGTACATCCTTTTACCTTTGCCTTCTGAATTCTTTTAGGCAGGGCCCTGCTTCTTAACGGTGTCTCCTTCTATCCTCCGTATTCGAGCCTCACGTTGGGCGCCATTATGACCCCAACACCCTAAGCCAGTCGTTTTCAACCTGTGGGTCACTATTCCTTTGGGGGATTGAAGGACTCTTTGAGAAGGGGTCTCCTACGTCCATTGGAAAATGCAGATATTTACATTATGATTCATAATAGTGGCAAATTACAGGTATGAAGAACCTATGGAAATAATTTTATGGTTGGGGATCACCACAACATGAGGAATTGTTAAAGGGTAGCAGCATTGGGAAGGTTGAGAACCACACCCCTAGTCATTTCTTAATCCAATCAGGTTGACAATAATGTTAATCATCACGTCTATCTTTGGTCAACTTGACACCCAAATGCATCACCTTGGGTCATAACCACCAACCCTAGAGCTCCAGATGCTTACATTGACCACAATGCAGTGTGCATTAGTCCATCTCTAGAGTCCTCATAGTCCTAGCATCCTAACTTGTTATAAAACTCAAAGTTCAAAGTCATCCCAAAGACTCAAAATAGTCTCTTAGCTGTCAGCTCTAGTGAACATCAAGGAGTTACATACTGCTGAGTTTCCAGTGTGAAATATTCCCATAGCCCAGTGGTTCCCAACCTTCCTAACACTGCGACCCTTTAATACAGTTCCTCATGTTGTACTGATCCCCCCAACTATGAAATTATTTTCATTCTATCTCATAACTGTAATTTTGCTACTGTTATGAATCGTAATGTAAATATCTGTTCTATGGTTTTAGGCAATCCATGTGAAAGAGTTATTCGATACTGGCCCCCCTCCACCCTCTCACCCTGATGTGCAAAGGGGTCATGACCCACAAGTTGAGAACTGTCATAGGTTCTTTATTTGAGATGGAGTCTCACTATGTAGCCCTGGCTGGCCTGGGACTCACTATAAAGACCAGGCTAACCTGGGACTCATATCTGCCTGTCTCTGTCTCCTGTGTGCTGGGTAAAAAGGTTTGCACTGCCTTGCCTGGTTTGTGGGCTCTTTGTTTTGGCTTGTGGTCTCCGGCTATGGTACCTGTGTAGAATAGCCTCACTGGAAGAAGTGGGTTTCTAGGGGCCAGGCTTTGAGGTTTTAGAGCTTGGCTCTACTTCCTGCCTTCTTTCTGCTTTCTGATTGAAGGAACAATGTGACCAGCTGTCTCCTGGTGACATCAGGGCTTCCCACCAGAGCTGATTGTATCCCTTGGTCAACTAAGAGGGGAAATGAAGCCTTCCTCTGAGGTTGATTATTGTCAGATATTTAGTAACAGTGAAAAGAGAATATGTACTTCTAGGATACAGGAGTACAGAGTAAGCATTCCCATTCCAGAAGGGGGATGGAGCATAAGCTTAACAAGACCACCAAATGTGCAGCTCCGTTTTTGTCATTCATGGCTCATGGTGGTATCATCTGGGCTCCAACGGGCTTGAGTGGCCCTGTCTTTGTGACTCTTTTGCTTGTGTCACATGGGGCCTCTGTCTTGAGGTACTCCAGTCTGTGTCTGTGGCTTGCCTCATGAGTGTCCCATGTCTCTGGTATCCTGCATATCTTCAGTATATTGGAGTATATTGGGACACCCCTGAGAATACTATATTGAGTGTTACTTGGGTCAGGGAGAAACACTGGACAGTGTTTTACATCTAGCTACTTGTTTTGCTGCTAGATGCGGTGATTTCCTCTTGTTTATAGTGTGCCAGTGTTAAGTCAGTGACTCTGAACACTTTGTCCTTCCTTAGGAGATGCAGAGATTCCTATTGTTGACAGCTTGAGCTCATCCTAGGCTGTGCTCTCAGGGTCTATGACCTGGTGTTTTGCAAAGTTTCCATTCCTAATGTGATTTGATTTAAAAACAAAATGCCATACCTGGTTATTGTCTTAGTCTGTTTGTAATAATTTTAGTGTACATTGAGTAACATATAAACAATGGAAGTCTGATTGGCTTTGGGAAGCCAGGAAGTCTAGATCAAGGAGCTATGTCTAGCAGAGCCTTGCTTGCTGTGTTACTCTGTGGCAGAATGAAGAAGTGCTAAAGAGCCTGCATGCTTGAGCAAGCAAGAATTGAACTTGCTGTCTGAGGCTCTTTATATAACTAGCATTAATCTCCACATGAGGGGGACTCACTGCACACTACCATTTTGGACATTAACTTTCCAACACACTCAAACTTTAGCACACCCGGAGTAGCAATTCTGAAGTAGTGTAAGAGCAAGGAGATTCAATGCTACAGCATAAAGTTAGGATTGTCCAGGGGCCAGGAGAGCTCAGTTGTTGATGGGAGGGACCAAGCCCCAAAGGGCACTCTGATATGCCTGAGTGCAGTGTTACTGACCAGTGGAGATAGAATTTGTTCACAAATTGTGATAGGAAAATTAGATCTCTACAAAGTATCTATCATCTATAGAAATTAAGGAAATAGTGGATTAAATAGGAAACCCTGAAACTTTCCAGATAAAATATGAGCATCTTTGTGGTGTTTTAATGGAGAGGGGGTAGCTTGTTTGTCTGTTTCTGTCTTTTTTTTTTTTTTTAAATGAATGAGTACTTTGTCTGCATGTACATTTGCATGCCAGAAGAGAGCATCAGATCCCTTTATAGATGGCTGTGAGCCACCATGTGGCTGCTGGAAATTGAACTCAAGACCTGTGGAAAAGCAGACAATGCTCTTAACTGCTGAGGTGTTTTAATTTTTTTTTGTTAAGTTCTCATGTAAATGAGGCTGGCCTTCAACCCCTGATCCTCCTGCTTCCCACTTCTGAGTATAGAATGAGAGCAATATAACACCATGCCCAACTGGAAGGGATTTCTCATTTTTGTGTTGAAAAAAAATTATTGTTGGGAGCGTGTGTGTGTGTGTGTGTGTGTGTGTGTGTGTGTGTGTGCGCGCGTGCACATGCACGAGTGGTGCATGAATCACATGGCACATATGTGGCAGTCAGGGGGCAACTTTGTGGAGTCAGTTCTCCCCTTCTACCCGTGCATGGGTTCTGGGGATCAAACTGAGGTAGTCGGGGTTTCATGGTAAGTGCCTTTACTCCCTGATCCATTTCTCCAGCCCAGGCAGGATTTCAAGTCACAAAAAGCATTACTACTATAATGGAAAGCACTGACTGTTTTATTACATCAAAGCGAACATTTTAATGGCAAAATTGGAAGTAAGTAGGAAGGAAGGGAGGTAGGTATCTCCCCTCCTTCCGCACTAATTGCGGTTGAAATGGAAATATTTTGGATATGTTGGGTTAACTAAAAGACACTGTCCGGATAACTGCTTTTATTAATAGGGTCGTTAGAACATTTTTAGATGGCATTCATTGATGACACCCATTCTATATCTCTTGGACAGTGCTGACTTTGAATACATAAAGAACTTAGTCTGATCAATGAGGAAGAGGCAAAGAAGCCAGAAGGAAATGGACAAAGGATATACACATGCTGCTTTATTAGGGGCTGATGGACAGCAGTGGGGGTCAGTCTTACTCTAAATTGGGGCATTGCACACTAAGATCACAGTAATGTGGGAGCCCCGAGTCGCTTCAGCCAGGACAGGATTTAAACTAGTTAAAGATGATTTTTATTTAAAAATTACTTTTATTCTTTGAGACTTTCAGACATGCTTACAATGTATATTATCGTATCCACCCCTTGTAGTTCCTTCCACCTTTCTTACTCTAGCCCTATCCCAACTTTTTGTCCTCCTCTTTCATGGAACCCACTGAGCTGCTTCATGTGCATGGATGTAGGGCCGGGCCCTCTATAGGGCATAGGCAGCCCGCGAAGGCCCACGTTCTTGGAGAAACCGAATCTTTCTCCCCCATAGCCTTCACTTGTCAGTAGCTCCTCAGCTGAGGTGGAAGCTCATGGGCAGCTCTCTGTTCATTCTGGAGTGTGGACTAGAATTTTAAATGTGGATATGCTGGTCATTTGGACTAGTCCCCGGGAAGATAGGGGACTTGATTTTGCATAGTCACCAAGGCGGGGGCAGAGGGTGGTGGTGGTGGTGGTGGTGGTGGTGGTGGTGTGGATGAGGGAGCATCACTGCTTCCTGTCTCCTGCTGTCTCATCCAGAACCCCCATATTTAGTCATCTCTTTTTCTCTCACAGTCTTCATTTCTCACCAAACATCTTACTCACATCATCAGGATGCCGTCATCGGAAGCCTGGTTCCTGTTCTGGCAACTCTTCCTCAGGTGGTAGGTGGGACAGACTCCTCAGTAGTAGGGGATCAGGACTGCAGTGACTCTACTCCCAAGAGAAGGACTGGTCAAGGCCCAGGGACCCCAAGAGTCATATTCCACTCCTGTGGAACTGGAGTATTTACAGGAGGAGGGTCCTGTCCCGGTGGCACTGCAGCTACTGCCTAGGACTTCTCTCAAGAGCAGTTGGGCTGTGTGTACGTTCTCAGTCTCTATCTGTTCTTAAATCCAGACATGCTGCATGGATGTCTCCCAAGAGCATCAAGACCCAAGGGCAGCAAGCGTAGGCCCCCAGGCTTTAGCCGGGTGTGTACACTGCTAAGAGAGGAACAGAAGGGCTTTGTTCAGTGACTGTGAGTGACTCTTTTAGATTGAAGAGTTGCTTTCAGAGGTGCTTTTGCCGATGTAAGAAAAACTGTGTGCAAGCGTGTAATCACATGAGGACGATGTTACGGTGTGCTCAGTCAAATGTTAGAGCCATGCTTTCACTCATCGATGTTCAGGGTGAGGTTGGTGCTCCCACCTTGAGCTGAGAGCACTCTGTCTCATTTGTGCAACCGTGAGCTGACAGTTAACCTAGGAGGATGGAGAAGTTGGTGCAGTGACCGGGTCGGCAGAAAAACTGCCAGCTCCAGCAGCTTGCTAATGTAGCCTTCCTGCAGCTGCTCTGGGCTCTTTCTCCTTAAAATTCAAGAACCGAAAAAAGTTTTACTTTGTATATGGATGACCTATTTCAAAAACCTCACCGGCTGGAGGGAGTATCAGGTAGCCTTTATGGAGTTGATTGTGCCGTCTTGTGAATGTCAGTTTAAAATACCAATGTCATTCCTTAGACCTTGAAACACACGGGCATGTGATCTAGTATTTATTATGGTGATAGTTAATCTCAGTTGGGAGTTCTATCCTGCCTTAGATCATTCAGTTCTTGGATAAAAGACACAGAACTTTTATATTTATAATAAGCCTTTAAAGCAGTAGAGGTGGGCAGATATCTACCCTCAAAGATATGAGTATCTACTTCTCTATCAGTAACCCCGACATATGACTTGCCATGTTCTGTCTACCACTATTACTCCAACTGGCTATCCTTCATGGCGAGTCCTCAGGATCATTTACCCCATGGTGTCTTCTCCTCCCTCCACCCTCACTCTTCTCTCCCCAACCCCAAGCCCAAGAACTGAAACCCCACCAGCCTCTCTTTTGCCCAGCTATAGCCTGTCAGAATCTTTATTCAGCCAGTAGTTTTAAATTAAGGAGCAAGGTCACATTGCATCATTTGGTGTCCATGAGGTTTCTCTTGTCCCTGTGGTAACCAGATCTTGGGGCCAGTATTAGCGTTATAATACACAGCAAAAGACCAAATCTCAACAAGTACTCTTTTGTCAGGGCAATAAATTATGATAACGGGAAAGGTACTATATGGAAAGCCATTCTTTTCCTGTCCTTTTGAGTCTGTTTTGCCCTGTAGCTCAAGCTGGCTTTGTGTTTTAGATCCTGCTGCCTCTGCCTCCTGAGTGCTGAGATCACAGCAGTATGCCACCATGCTCAACTTGTAAGTGGTACTTTTATTGAAAATCTGGTTGTTCTGGGCCACTGTGGGAGTACTCTGAACTTAAACTTGGCATCCTCCATGTAGCAGAGCATGCACTGGCTGTGCTGAAAGAGGCCTACTCATCAAATCTTGCTCTCTAGAGCCTGTATTAGCTGACCGTTAATATCATCTTGAGTGTGTGTGTCAGAGAAGGTAACCCTGAGTCTTGGCTATAATAAATGCTTTGGCGGGCTGGTGAGATGGCTCAGCGGGGAAGAGCACCGACTGCTCTTCCGAAGGTCATGAGTTCAAATCCCAGCAACCACATGGTGGCTCACAACCACCCATAATGAGATCTGATGCCCTTGTCTGGTGCAGTCTGAAGACAGCTACAGTGTACTTACATATAATAAATAAATAAACCTTAAAAAAAAATAAGTGCTTTGGCTAGCTGAGGTCACTGTAACAAAACCCTGTGGACTATGTGGCTTATGAACAATGGAAATTTTTTCTTGCAGTTTTGTAGTCTGTGGAGGTCAGAGGTCAGGGTTCTAGTGGGGCTAGGTTGTGGTGAGGGCCTCTTCAGGTTTCAGATGGCCTCTGTCTCTCTGTCTTTAAAGGCTGGGAAAGGATCTGGAGAGCTGGTTGAGGTCCCTATTCTGTAGGCACTGATATCATTCATGATAGTTCCAGCCTCATATGTCACCTCTCAAAGGTTCTACCTTCTAATGCCAGCGCTCTGTGGGTCAGGAGTCCATGGGTGACTTGAAGGAGGACACAGGCAATCTGTCTATAGCACCAGGCCCTCCAGCTAAAGCCTCTGGGGACAAAGAGGTGACTCCTTGTCTTGGATCTCATGTTTGTGCTTTGAGTCATCTACCTAATTAATAATTTCTCAAAATTGGGGTGTGTGTCTGTGTGTGTGTTAGGATGTCATGGCTAGATGTTTTGCTTCTGCATTCCCAGTGGGCAGCATGGAATCCCCACTCTCTATTTCTGACTTGATCTACTAGGCCATGGTTTTGTAATTCCTCACACACGGGAGAGTATCACTGAGTCCCAAAATGCAGGTGTTAAATGCGAACGGGTTTTCTTGGAGAGGACGGGTTTTCTTGGAGAGGAGTAGGAACCTAAAGAAATAAAGGGAACCAGACGGCGAGAGGGGATGAAAAATGGGACCGAGCCATGGTTAAGCTTTCAGTCTGCCACTTATAGTCAACTGTGTAACAAGCTGGCGGGCAGAAACCCCTTCCCCAGTCCATCAGCATCTCATGGCCCAATCAGCATCTTCGTCTTCGGTCTCTGGAGGTGGAGGGAGTTCCGGCGAAACAGGAACTTGGAGAGAGGCATGGCTATTTGTGGCAAGGCAAGGTCTGAAAGAACCAACTCCTGGCTGGGGAGAGGGTCACAGGTAGGACTAGATGCAGCTGCTCACACAGCCTGGGCTCTGTGTCTTCACCTTTCTTGGTGGAAGCTGCCTCCTCAGGCTTCAGCAGCAGCCTTTCTCCTCCACAGGTCACAATGGCTGCTTAGACCCTGGCTCTCCTAATGGCCCCACCACTAGCCAGAGCCAAAAAGCAATCTTCATGCAACAACTTCTCAATCTCTATTGTTTCTCACTGAGCCTCTTAGGTCACATGACTTTTCTGGAACTCATCTGGATGAGGAGGTGATTGGCTTAGAAGCTAGGGTTTGGGGACAGGTTTCTCCTATGGAAATGTACAGGCGTGGTCAGGTACCTGAATTCCCTAGAGAAAACTGTGCTAAGTGGACTTGAAAGGACAAGTTCTGGAAGCTTCAAGCATCCCCGCTAAAACCTTTGTTCTGTTTTCTCCTGTGACAAAGTGATCAGAGCCACTCAGAGGTGGACATTCTCCTGGGCCATGGTAGTTACTGCCACAGCCCTACAAGAGAGCAATCACAGAGGTACACCTCATCTTGCTCAGGTTAATTTTAGCCTTACATTAGCTTCAAGCAACTGGGGAATATTGTTCCGCAGTTTGGGAGCGCAGCACTCTGGGTGGTAGATAGCATACCCTGGGAAGGAGAGCACCCTGGGAGGGAGGGAGAGCACTCTGGATGATAGAGTACTCTGACATTCTGTTGATAGATGATCCGCTCTCTGAGTCGTTCCTGCCTCTTCCAGCCCTGGTGCCTCTCAGGAGTCCATGGTCTTCTTATAGTCTTCCTGGCTGGAAGACGCATCACTCCAGTCTGCCCGTGTTTTCATATGATCCTCTTCCTGCTGTCTCCTCCCACTGCCTATAAGGGCATCCACCACAGTGGATTTGACTTCATCCTGACATCTACAAAGGCCTTGTCTGCCTCTCTGGATACATTATGAGGAATTCATTGTTAGTGTTTTAACATTTTCTCCTCCTGTTTCCCTTCTTCCTCCTGCTCCTCCTCCTGCTCCTCCTCCTTCTCCTCCTGCTGATCCTCCTCCTCTTACTCCTCCTCTGGTTTCTCCTGCTCCTCCTCCTCCTGCTCCTGCTCCTCCTGCTTCTCCTGACCCTCCTCCTCCAGGTCCTCCTTCTCCTGCTTCTCCTGCTCCTCCTGCTTCTCTTGCTCCTCCTGCTCCTCCTCCTCCTCCTCCTCAGGCTCTTCCTCTTCCTGCTCCTCCTCCTGCTCCTGCTCCTGCTCCTGCTTCTCCTCCTCCTCCTGCTCCTCCTGTTCCTGCTCCTCCTCCTCTGGCTCCTCCTCCTCCTGCTCCTCCTCCTCTGGCTCCTCCTCCTCCTGCTCCTCCTCCTCTGGCTCCTCCTCCTCCTGCTCCTCCCCCTCCTCCAGCTCTCCTCCAGCTCATCCAGTTCCTGTTCCTCCTCCTTCCTGCTGAGGTAGAGAGCATTCTGTAAGCGCAACTTTCCTGGTGCTTCCTTAGGTTCTGGCTTACTTTGACCATAGGCTGGCAGCCTGGTGGTTCCATGCTGTCCTTGCTCTGGCATGTATGTGTTTATGTGAACCATGTATACATGTAGCCTGCAGAGGCTAGAAGAAGGCACAGGAACCTCCAAAACTAGACTTTCTGGTGCTATGAAGGCTGGGGGTGGGGGTGGAGGTTTAGAAGCAAAATCAAGGTACCCTGCAAGAGCAGCAAGTGTGCCTTACTACTCGGCCCCTGGACCACATTTTCTCATCCATTCGTGGGTTGATGAGTATGTGAACTAGGTACTTGTCTTGTCTACTGTGAATGGCACTGCATGGCATGATGTGAAGATATTTTTGTCATGTGCTGACTTTGAATCTTTTGGGTATGTACTCAGTACAGCTGGGTCAGATGGTGTCTCTGTTTTTAGTTTTTGTGAGGAACTTCTGTACCATGTTCATAGTGGCTGTGCTAGTTTACATCCCTACTGGCAATGGAGAAGGTTCTTCTTATGTATTCCTTTGTTGTTGTTATTGTTTTCTGTTTGTTTTTGTTTTTCGAGTCAGGGCTTCTTTGTGTAGCCCTGGCTGTCCTGGAACTTGTTCTGTAGACCATGCTTGTGTCTACAATGTCATAGATCCACCTCCGGCTGCCTCTGGAGTACTAGGATTAAAGATAAGGGCTACCACCACCCAGCTTGTATGCTTTTGATAATTTGGCAGCTATTTGATGAGTGATCTCCAAAATTGACCATCACCCTGCATACACCTCTCCCTGCTGGCACACAGTACTCTCCTCTCAGATGCAGTGTGTTCTGGTCTACCTGCTGCCTCTTAAAATACCTGCTCTACCCAGAGCCAACTCCTCATCCGATGGTGGACATACCCACTCAGTTGCTTAGGGTGCGACTTTGGGGTCCTCTTGATTCTTCTGTTCTCACAAACCCCAGGTCCAATCCTTCCTGAGATACAGAATCCACACATATCTCCGACCCAAGGCTCCACCTTGGGCCACTGTCACCTGCTCAGCTTCCCAGCACATGTCTCTCTGGTCTCTTGGAGCCAATATCTGTCCAGCAGACTGAGTTAAGGCAGAATATTGATCACCAACTGTTCAACGTGCTCTTCATGGCCCTGAGGGCTTGGGTACCACTCAGTTCACTCTGCCCCAGTCTCTGGGCCACCTGGGAATCCTGACGGACAAGCTCAGATCTGGCTTTGCTCCTTCTATTTTTCTGTCTGAGTTGTTCCCCATCCTTATTCCCCTGGCTTGTGTGTTCTTGCCTCCTTCGAATCTGGGTCCAAACACTCCTTGTGAATTGGCTCTAACCCTATCTATTGTCATTCACTCACATCCTGTCTTGCCCCACACTGGTAAATGCTACACATGATACTGGCAGTGTGTGTGTGTGTGTGTGTGTGTGTGTGTGTGTGTGTACATATGCATGTACACACTTGCTTTCTCTCCCATTAGGGTGAGACAGCCCTGAGGGCAGAGATCTAGCCATTCATTGATGTCCTTACACATTGTACCTCATGGGATGGACTCTGATCATCGGCAGATAAGTGATTGACTTAAGAATTGAAAAGGTTGAAAACTGGGGACCTGGGGTCCCTGTCTTAGTTAGGATTTTACTGCTGTGAACAGTCACCATGACCAAGACAACTCTTAAAAGGACACCTTTTAGTTGGGGCTGGCTTACAGGTTCAGAGGTTCAGTCCATTATCATCAAAGTAGGAAGCATGGCAGCATTCAGGCAGGCATGGCGCAGGAGGAGCTGAGAGTTCTACATCTTCATCTGAAGGCTGTTAGCAGAATACTGGCTTCCTGGCAGCTAGGATGAGGGTCTTAAAGACCACACCCACAGTGACACACCTACTCCAACAAGGCCACACCTTCTAGTAGTGCCACTCCCCAAGCTGAGCATATACAAACCATCACAGTCCCTGTTGCCTCAGGTCCAGCTTCCTGGGAGACAACTGTTCCCTTCAGGGTCCCCAGAGCTCACTGATGATGCTTGTGCTGTGTGCCTCTGACCCACTTCCCCTCTTCATTTCTAGACTGGCCTTATTGTTGCGTGCTACCATGGCTTTGTGGATACCGTGGTGGCCTTAGCAGAGTGTCCCCACATTGACGTCAACTGGCAGGACAGCGAAGGGAACACGGCCCTGATCACTGCTGCACAGGCAGGTAAGAGCTGGCCTTCATTCTCCCTCCAGGGCGCTGCTGCTCCAGGGGCAGTGTGGGCTCTGGTGACTCCTGGATGCATCCCACAGAGATGGAAGTGGATCTGCTGGAGCATGGGCTGGGAAGGGGCTGATTGGCATGTAGGAGAGAGCGCACATTTCTCTCTGTGCTCTTGGAACAGCACATTTACCCACTCAGGCAGGATTCAGAAGGGAACTGCCACCAGCTAGTGTGTTCACTGTAGAGCTACCTCAGGAAGGCAGGCTTGCCTGCCTCTCAGAGCACTGGCATCCCCTGAGACTGGGCGGCGTGGTACTGGTGGGTTTTACTGACACTTATGTAATTAGATTCACTGAGAAGGTGACCTTGCTTTTTACGTATAAAGAAACACCGGGGATAGTTCTCTGTGAGCTTCGGAGCATTCATGTAACAGAGTGAGACTACGTTAGTAAAGAGTCACATGAAAGTGGATTCAAGTACATGTCAGGTCATCTCTGGAAGCGAGTATATATGCCACCGTTACTAAGTGCAAACTCCTGGGGGTGCCCAGGGATTTGCAGTCCATTCAGAGTGCTGGGATGTAGCTCAGGAGGCAGAGTGCTCTCCTGGGATGCTTAGCGCCCTGGGGTCACTGCACAAGTCAGGCATGGTCTCTGCTTACCCATGATGTTGGCACTCAGGAAGGAGGATGCAGCAGAGCCAGGAGCTCAGATCATAAGGCCACCATCTGGAGTTAGAGGGCACCTTGGGATATGCAAGACTATAAAACAAGCAACATCTCAATCACTTTAACATAAATGCTTACATGCTTTCAGACAGTTGTGTAACCGACCTTTCCCTATGTTCTTAGCTTTTATCCATCAGTCAACCCATTGTATCCTGAGATTCCCTATCTGCAGATTCAATATGGATTAGAAAAAAATACACCGTTGTAATCGGATCTGGAATTGGGGCTATAGATAGCTCAGTGGTAAGTCGCTTGCTAGCCAAGTATGAGGCCTCAGACTTGATCTTGAGTGAAACAAACAACAGCAGCAGCAACAAAACCCACTCAGACAACTAGTGTGTCAGCACTAAAGCACACACAGACATTTTTCCTCACCACCATTTGCTTAAAATACAGTACAATAAGAATTTGTTATATCTACACTGCATTTGTTACTGTACATAATCTAGAGATGGATTAATCCCACAATACAATGTGTGTAGGTTATATGTCAATACTACACCATTTTACAAAATTAAAAAGTATTTTACTTTATGTGTACAGATGTTTTGCCTGCTTGTGTGTCTGTGCACCACACACATGCCATGCCCAGGGAGGCCAGAAGAGGGCGTTGGATCCCTTGGAACTGCAGTTACTAACAGTTTGTGAGCCACCAAGTGGATGCTGGAAACAACCTCTGGTTTTTAGAAGAGCAATGAGTGCTCTTAACCTCTGAGCCATCTCTCTAGCCCCTACTATATCATTTTATATAAAATACTTGAGAATCTCAGGGTTTTGGTATCTACAAGGGTCCTGGAACCTGTCCCTAAAGATACCAAGAATGACAATATAGTTCATCAGTCAGGTTTTAGTGGCAAGTAACCCATATAGCTGCCCATGGCTGTGTCAGGGACAAGAGGCCTTTGTGTCCTGAAGGACTGTGGGGCAGCTTGTTTGGTGTCTTGGTTAGGGTTTCTGTTGCTGCAGTGAAACACCATGACCAAAACAACTTGGGGAACAAAAGGTTTATTTGGCTTATACTTCCGTATTACTGTTCATCATTGAAGGAAGTGGGACAGGAACTCAGTCTGCAGGAACCTGGAGGCAGGAGCTGATGCAGAAGCCATGGAGGGGTGCTGCTTACTGGCTTGCTTCTCATGACTTGTTCAGCCTGTTTTCTTATAGAACCCAGGACTATCTGCCCAGGGATGTTACCACCCACAATGGGCTGGGCCCTCCCCCATCAACCACTAATTGAGAAAATGCCCCCTGGTTTGCTTGCAGCTGATTTCATGGTGGCGTTTTCTTAATTGAGGCTCCCTCTTCTCAGATGACTTTAGTTATGTCAAGTTGATTTAAGACTCTTCCCACACAGGTGGGAACTGGGCTCTAGGCTCTTAAACTGGAGAAAGTACCCAAGTTTGGTGATACTGGTAGAAGCACCTGAAGCTGCCCCAAAGAGAAGAGACCTCTACTGTCCCTCTTGCTTCCTAGGCTCCATGTCAAGGGCACTCTGTGCGGATCTCATCAGGTGACACAAGGAAGGAGAAACACCTGCACATCTGGCTATGTCCTCTTCCTTAGCGGGAGGTAGTCTGCACAACCACAGGCCAGTCCAGATGTTCTTGCTGGAGAGTTTCCCTGAGTCACTGTATCAACACAAGCCCCATCCCTCCCCCAGTTCTAGAGTGGGGATTTTTATCTCTGTTGTAGGATCCCAGATTTTGGAAGCCCAGATCTCAGCCACCAGCAGAGGGTATGTGAAAGCACCTCGGTCGCAGCCTCATTTCTGTTGCTGTGATAAAATGTCCCTCCCCCCATGCCCACCCTCACCCCCCCAAACAGGCAGCTTCGAGGAGAAAGGCCTTGCTTTAATTCACAGACCCAGGTTACATCCATCATAGCGAGGAAGTCAAGGACACAAGAACTGAAACTGGTTGGTTCTAGCCTAGCCACGGTCAGGAGCAGATTGGCTGATGCCTGCCTGCATGCTACTCAGCTCTGTTTATCTACTCTATTCAGTCTGGGACCCACATTCAGGGAACAGGACCACTTATAGTGGACTGGATCTTCCTGTATCAATCACATAATCAAAACCATCCCCCACAGATTTGCCCACAGGCCCGTCTGATCTAGACAGCCCCTCATTGTGACTTCTTCCCTGGGTGGTTAAAATAATCCAACAGCTATCCATCACAGCAGTGGTAGGTGTTTGGTGACCACAGCCGCCATACAGGATATCCTGTGGGCCCGGCACAGTTGGGGATCCAGGGGGTCAGAAGCGAGGCCTCACCCTGCTTTGAGTTTTTCCTCCAGCACACAGGACTGAGAAATAGACATAGGACCTAGCACTGCTTGCTCAAGCATTGGGGGAGGGTAGGGTGCCCTGTGTATATGCAGTGGGAACATTTCATCTGGCTTGGGCCCGGGGCTAGGGCTCAGAACACATGGGCAGAGAAGCCAGAGGCAGGCTTCTTAGCTAATGTGTCTCAAAGCTCTGGGGCTGTAGAGATGGGTCTCAGGAATGGGGATGAGGGATGCTGTATGTTGTGTGGTATTAGAGAGTTAGTATCTGGAAGAGAGGAGAGTTCTGTGATGTAAGTAGGGACTGGGTGTCCTGCAGGGTGGCTCCAGGTGACATGATTTGGGGGGGTGGTGAGAAGAGCTGAGAGCCAGGGGCTGTCAGAGGTGGTGCTGTTGGTGAGGAGTGAGGTAGGAGTCTAGGCTTTTGGGTGTCTGGTCAGGGGACAGTGCAGACTGTGAAGAGTTAAAAATTAAGAAGCAAGCTGGGCTATGGTGAGCTGTGGTGGCCCATGCCTTTAATCCCAGCACTTGGGAAGCAGGTGGATTTCTAAGTTCAAGGACAGCCAGGTCTACAGAGTGAGTTCCAGGACAGCCAGGGCTATACAGAGAAACCCTGTCTTGAAAAACCAAAAAAAAAAAAAAAAAATTAAGAAGCAGGGAGTTGTAGAAGCGTTGTTTCTGTTCAAAATGCTGAGAGACATCAGCGAGGAGATCCCAGTGGCTAGTGAAGGGCACAGGACCAGAAACATGCATGGGATTAGCAAAAGTGAGGGCCATGGACATGGGCAAGATCATGAGCAGTGGGAGAATGTGCAGGAGGGATCTCTTTCCTGATCGACTTCCACGTTAGTTAGTGTTGGATAGTCGTGGGCCGCTCTCTGAATTCTTGCCTACTTGAAATGCTTCTGGCTTATATAAGCATCTGAACAACAACTTGACTGAGTATAATAATCCTGGGCGCTCTCCCCAGTCCTCCTCCCCCTCACTTTCCCCCTCACCGCCCCTCCCTCTCCCTCTCCCTCTCCCTTCTCTCTGCTTTCTTCCCTCCCTGGTATTGGAGGGAGTTATTGGAGTCCCACCTGCTTTTTGTTGATACCTGAAGATGTCATCTATACTTCATGCTTGACATTAAAAACAAAGACAGTTCCCAGCACCTGTATGGCATCTGTAACTGTCATTAACTACAGTTCATCTGGCACCCCCTTCTGTAGTCACCAGACATGCATGCAGAACACACACACACACACACACACACACACAGAACACACACACACATAGAACACACACACACACACACATGCACACAGAGTCAAAAAAGTGATAGATAAATCTTTAAAAATCCTCAGAAGCTAGCTGTCACATCTCAGCTTCCCTGTGCGCTTGTTTGGGCTCCACTCTGGTGTGTGTTTTCTTCAGGAAACAGTTTCCAGCTGCTCCTAGAATCCCATCTGCCTGTTTTGTTCTCAGCCCTCCAGCATTTATTCTCACCTGTGGGGTGGAGCAGCCCTTCCCATCCACAGCCCTGTCTTCCAAGCTGGAAAATGCCTCATGGTACCTGAATTGCTTCATTATTAAGCCGGGCCCCACAGCTTAGATTAGAGCTTCTGTGCTGGCAAAGGTGTTCTCCCCAAAGCTTTTTGTGAGAAATCCAGAAGAGTTCAAAGGAACATAGCGAAGGTGACCAGGTGGCAACTGCTGACTTCATTTGTTTGCTGTGTGTGTGTGCTCGGCTGCCCACATTAGCTATTCTTCTCACTGCTGTCACAAAATACTTGACTAAAGCAACTTAAGGAAGGGGGGCTTTATCTGGTCTGTGGTCTGGGGGTACAGCCCATCATGGGTGTGAGAGCAGCTTTAGCTGTGGTGGCAGTTACTTGAGGTACTAATCTTATTGTCACCCAGGCTAGGAAGCACAGAGCCATGAACGCTGATGCTCAGCTCACTCTTTGTTAAGTGATGCACATAATGGTATGATGCTGCCCATATTCTGGGTGGGTCTTTTCTCCCCAGTTAAACTCTCTGGAAGCATCCTTACAATATAGCCGGGGATGTGTATAGGCCTAGAATTTTCAAAACCTATTTTAGTAAGAGTTCTTAAAACACTTTAACCTCCTCTCTAGCCTACCACCCACCAGAGGTGGTGGAAAGGAAAGGTTAACAGAGAAAGGGGGAAGTGTTTAGAAATAGATCTTTTGGGTGATTCCAGGGTGCATTGTAAGGATATCGGCAGTTAAGTTCACACGAATCAGCAGCAGTAGCTCGATTCACAAACACCATTCACAAATCAGCACTGGCAGTTCGATCCAGAAGAAATCACAAGGCTCTGCCAATCAGCCGAAGTCCTCAGAATATCATGAGAAGTTCTTTGGTGCATTTCTCTCTACGATGACGTCATGACAAATGATGATCAGTGAAGAAGGCAAGGCAAACCCATACCACAGCATCATCAGTGAAGACCAGTGTTAGCAAAACCTAACGAAACCCAGCAAAGAGTGGCACTGCGAACCAATACCATGGTGTCATCCACTGTCTATTGAGTTATACTTCTACCCTTTCCAAACATCCCATGTCATTCCCAGTGTCCACTCCAGCAAACATCACATGCCCCCTTTTTTTAGGCAGCTTCCAGAAAACACCATGTGTTTGTTCTTAGCAAAACATCCTCTCATGTGTCTGCTTTAGCAAAACATTCTTTCATAAGACAGTTTCCAGAAAAATATCATATGGCACAACTGAATCTCCAAAGAAACCAGAAATTTCCACTTCAGGCGTGTCTCCTGGTTAATTCTAAGTTCAATAAAGGTGACAACAGAGATTAGTTATCATACCAGCTGAAGGTCAATCATCTACCCCGTGGCCCCTGCATGCTTCAGCATACATTTCCTAAGACAGGGGTATAACAACCTATCATTGCTGTTCAGAAGAAATATATCATGGACACAGATTATGTACCGCCCAAACTGAGATGAGAAGTCCTTACTGACCTCACTACATCCTTATAGATGAGGGCTCTGTAAGAGCTATATCCCTAATAGTTTGGCTGCTCTTTAAGCCACATGATATCAGTACCACACAGTTAGGTGTCAAGACACATCTTGCTGTCCTGAATGAGATCTATAGTCTGTGTGCCGAATACATGCTGAATACGTGCATGCCCTTAGGTCCTGGGGGACATGGCTGAGGTTCTGGTTTTTTGTTTGTTTGTTGTTTTTGTTTTTTTGTTGTTGTTGTTTTTTTTGAGACAGGGTTTCTCTGTGTAGCCCTGGCTGTCCTGGAACTCACTCTGTAGACCAGGCCTCGAACTCAGAACTCCGCCTGCCTCTGCCTCCTAAGTGCTGGGATTAAAGGCGTGTGCCACCACTGCCTGCCATGAGGTTCTGTTAAGCAACCCTTTTTGCTTTGAGTTCTAGTGTCTTCTGCCCACTTGAGGATTTCTTCTCCTCTTTAGATAGGGACACACTTTTCCTGTACTGGTTTAATTTCCTGATGACCTGGGTCCTGAGGCAGAGTCAGTGGATGTAATGGGACTTTCTCAGAGGCCTGGAGCTGTACTCTTTCCTCCTCTGCTCCCTAAATGCTCCAAGAGTTTTCTTTCAATGGTGTGAGGTCTGTAAGGGCTGAAGTTGAGCCAACGGTTTGCCTGGGGTGCTTGGTACCTGTTGGCCCAGGGAACAGGGCCTTGCTTCAGACAGCCTTGGGTTTATTTGTCAGTGGGTACATGTGCCATGTACCAAAGGGTTGTGGGGCAGCATGGTCACATCCACTGACCCTGACTAGCTTGAGCAGTTGGAGGGTAATGAACTTAACTGTGCAAGGCTCCTGACAAAAGGCCTGGTTGGTTTCCTTGTGTGCTGCCTGTGTGTGATACCCAGTGTTTGGAAAGAAACCCAAGCAGTCAAGGAGTAAAGTGGGAACAAAGACTTCTCCTTTCCCAGGTTCCCAGTTCCCAGAAGGAGTGTCCAACCTTCTGACATTGCAACATGAAGCTGTTATCTACAGGGTTCATAGTCACACTTGAGACTGGATGGGTGCAAGGCAGGTAGCTAAAAACAGACAGACAAACAAAAAACCCATGGAAAAAACGGCCACTCCATAATTAAGGGGGAAGGCTTTTCTCATAGGTAAAATAGAAAGTATGGCACAGGGTCGGGGTGGGGGTAGGGGTCTGCCATGGCTACATTTTAGGAACTGAGAGAGGGTCAGAGAGAAGAGAGCCGGGAAAGGAACAGCCTAGCAATTAATAGCCAGGGCGATGGGAGCCGGAGAGGATGGCAGAAATGATGGAAAGAGTCCTACCAGCTCTAAGGGGTTACACTGCGGGGGGGGGGGGGGGGGGGCAGGTCAGCTGGAACAGCCTGGGATCTAGCCTGGGGCTCTGATCTGTGGGAGTCAATGGAAAACTAGATGCTCTATTGGGGGGGGGGTAGTTTCAGAGGAGTGCTTAGTGTTTACCTGGTCGGGAGTGTAGCCTCAGCTGGGACCTGATACTGACAGATTCAGTTACAAAAACCAGAAACTAACTAACCAAACACCAACAAAACAAACAAAACCACACAAAGGAACAAGGAAACCCTCATAACGATTCCAGTATAGCCACAATTTTGTGTTGGGTTGCATTGGCAGCTGTTCTTGGCCACATATGGCCGGTGGTCTGTTGTGACAGCCCTGCAGAGGCAACCATAATTAGTGCCTGATGTCTGCCTAAGGGTTTCTTGGATTTAAAAAGAAAACCCATTTTCTGTTCTTTCCTCTTTGTTCAAACGGTGTTTTTTTCCTCTTTCCCTGGCTTCTGTCGTTGCCCTCTACTTGCCAGTTTGCCCATCCACCTCGTGAGTGGATGAATTGTTTGTGCCCATCCTCGATCCACCCCGTCCCTGCCCACACCCGCCAGGCCAGGCTCCCACCTGCTTCTGTCTCTGCCTGCCCAAGCTTCTAGCTCTGCAAATTGCTTAGGATGTGGTAGGCAGGAGGTGTGCACAGCTGTTAAAATGTAAATTGAAAAGGTTTTTCTTGGTGCTTGGGGGGCACTCCCAGGGCCTCTCGTGCACTTGCTATGAGCAAACTCTACTTCTGGCATCCCCAGCACCCCCTTTTTTGTCTTAATTGTCTCAGCCTGATCAAGATTTTCCCTCATTTGTTTGGCAATACCAGAGGCAACCTTAGCCGCCAAGTTGCATTCACGGCGTGGCAATTGTAGAACCTGTCCTGCTTAATCCAGTGCCAGTCCCTATGCTAGATGTTTGTGTTCTAACAGTCTGGGCCCATCACCAAGCGTCGGGGAAGGGAGTGAGCTTGCTGCTCAGGGGAACCACTGTGAGGGCCTGGGTCTCAGCTTCTCCTAGATGTCCTGGGGAATTCCTCCAGCAGCAGCAACTCTAACTGCCTCCCCCC
>NW_022196914.1:26916719-26918578 GCF_008632895.1 Mastomys coucha | reverse complement strand
CCCCCAGCTGCCTTAAGATGCCTTTAGAGAGGCACAAAGGCACTGTACATTCACATGTAAAAACAGGAAAGTGAGGTGGTTGGTTTTCTAGGGAGGCCGCAGCCCTCTTATCAGCTTGATTTCTTGATTTCAACCATTGTCTAGAGATTGCTGCCTACAGTAAAGCCACTACAATTAGCATGTGTGAGAGAGAACCCCTTCCCTCCTTTAACACTGTTTTACTCTTCTGCACTCAGCAGGTCCCCAAGTAACTATGGCAACCATGCCACCCAATGCCAGCCTTTACACCACCATTCTTTTTCCTTTGTAACCTCAAAGTCTGTCCCTGGTGACTTGCTTCCTCCAACATCTTCCAATCCTTCCCAAACAGTTCCACTAACTGGAGTTCAGCATTCAAATATATGAGCCAATGAGGCCGGTCTCATTATGGGTAGGATAATGCTGTTGAGGTTGTGGTTTTAATCTTTTTCCCCTTGATCTGGCTAGGAGCTCTCACTGTGAGACTCTTGTGGCTTTGCCTGACATCTAGGCTCACTTCCATCTCCCACTTAGATGTTGAATGTGGAGCTGGGGCGATGGCTAGTTTTAATTGTCAGCTTTACACAATCTAGAATCACCTGAGATGAGAATCTCAGTGAAGGATTGCCTAGATTAGCCTGACTTTGAGCATGTCTGGGGAGCAGGAATTGTTTTGATTACACTAATTGATACGGGAAGACCCTGTCCACTATGGGTGGCACTGTCAACCCTCCCCTCCCACCCCAGTCTGGGTTCTGGGTTCGTAGAGCAGGTGAGTTGAGTAGCAAGCATGTATCCATTTTCTCTGCTCTTGACTGTGGATGGGATGGGATTAGGTGCTTGAATTTATGCCTCAGTTTGTCCCTCTGTGATGGATTGTGACCCAAAATTCTAAGCTGAATAAACCCTTTTCCCCCTAAATTGCCTTTTCTTTTTTCAGGGTATTTTATCACAGGAATAGAAATGAAAGGAAAACAGGTTGGGTCATGCCTGCTGTGAGCTCCTTGATGTGGGGACCCACTGTAAGGACAGTGAGTGCTGGGAACTGAGCTTAGGTTCTCTGGAAGAGAGAAGTGTGCTCTTAACAGTGAGCCATCTGGGGCCCCCTCCGCTTCTCCCAGCCCCTTAGGAGGTGGAGACTGAAGAGTAGCCAGAAGGCCACTGAGACACATCCACAGCCCTTTGGCTCTTCTTTTGAGGTAAAGTCCCACAAAATTGCCCAGCTAACCTTTAGCTTAGTGTTTTGTGAAAGTGTCTTGAGCAACCAAGACTATCACTGGCTTGTTCCAGTGTGCCCAGTCCTTCATTCGTAAAACAGATTTATTATGTTTGTGTGTGCATGGGGGTGGTGGTGTGGTAGAGTATGTGCACACAAGTCCAGGTGTGCTCATGGAGACCAGAGACATCAGATTCCTCTGGAACTAGAATTATGGTGGTTGAGAGCCACTTGATATAGGTGCTTGGGACTAAACCTGGGTCCTCTACAGGAGCAGTACACAGTCTTAGCCATCCAGTCACCTCTTCAGACCTATTTAGAAAAGACTTCCTTATGCTATTATAAAATGCTGAGCGTGTGTGTGTGTGTGTGCGCGCGCGCGCGCGCGCACGCACAAGTGAATACAGGCCAAGCCCTTCATTTTTAAAACGTTATTTTTATCACTTCTAATCATCAGGATCTTGTTTTACTTTGAGTTTTAGGAAGGAAGGGCTTGTCTTCTCCCCTCCATCCCTCCTTCTCTCTCCTTCTCCCTCCTTCTCCCTTGTCCTCTCCTCTCCTCTCCTCTCCTCTCCTCTCCTCTTCTCTCTTCTCTCCTCTCCTCTCCTCTCCTCTCCTCTCCTCT
>NW_022196914.1:26883844-26915850 GCF_008632895.1 Mastomys coucha | reverse complement strand
TCACTCTGTAGACCAGGCTGGCCTCGAACTCAGAAATCCACCTGCCTCTGCCTCCCAAGTGCTGGAAAAACCCAAATTCTTTAACACAGTGGTTCTCATCTTCCTAATGCTGAAACCCTTTAACAGAGTTCCTCATGTTGTAGTGACCCGAAACCATAAAATTATTTTCGTTGCTACTTCATGACTGTAATTTTGCTACTGTTATGAATCATAATGTAAGTATCTGTTATGCAGGGTATCTGCTATGTGATCCTGTGAAAGGTTGACACCCAGAGGTTGAGATGGCTGCTCTAACTTTTCCATTTCTAAATCAGCTCTGCACAAATAAGGAAGACATTTTTCATCTGTCCCTGTTTTTAATGACAGGAAGATTCTTAGCCTTAATTTGTGCTGGTAACAATGTTGAATGAGTCAGTGATTGCTTACCGTAGTTGTGGCCATTTAATCTTAAATGATGGTTTATGATTATTAAGTATCTGATAAGAGAGCTTCTCTGGAGAAAGCATCTTTTGATCTTCTTATTCAGTAGGTATTCACTGAGCCTGGAGTCTGCAGCCAGTTAGAGGGCTGTGGCTCCCTTAGCACACTGTGGGTCAGGGTTCAAATACTGTTGCAAAAACCAGAGGACGAATATTGGAAAGAATGATCCATCAGGTAGTCAGGCAAAGGGAGGCTGGATGTTCTGGGGTAGGGTGTATAGAGGGGCCAGCCACAGATTAACAGAGGAGCTGTAGCTACCACAGAGATACTTAACGTAACAGTGTTTATGGTGGCGCTATCCCATAACAGCTAAGTTATAGAACAAGCCTAGATGCCCAGCAGCTGGTATGTATGAGGACTTATGGTGTATGTACATAACGGATTTTTTCAGCTATAAAGAAGGAAGTAACCTGTGGGTCATGACCCCTTTTGAGGTTGTCACACAAGCCTTTCACAGGGATAGCATATAACATATCCTGTATATCAGATAGCTATATTACAGCTCATAGTAGTAGCAAAATTGTAGTTATGAAGTAGCAATAAAATAAATGTATGGTTTTGGGCTACCACAACATGAGGAAGTGTACGAAAGGGTCACAGCATTGGGAAGGTTGAGAACCACTGATCTAGGGAACAATAGGGACAAATGGGGGTGGGTGGGTGAAGAAGAGTGAAGGCATGAGCAAGAGTGTGCCCAGTGTGCCGTGTGAGTGTGTGTGTGTGTATATGGATGTGTGTGAGTGTGCATGAGTGTGTGTGCATGTGAGTATGTATGTGTGTGAGTGTGTGCATGTGTATGTGTGTGAGTGTGTATGTGTGTGTATGAGTGTTAGTGTGTATATGAGTATGTGTGTGTATGAGTGTGATTGTGTATGTGTGTGAGTGTGCATGAGTGTTAGTATGTGTGTATGAGTATGTATGAGTGTGCATGAGTGTGTGCATATGTGATATGTATGTGTGCAAGTGTGTGCACATGTGAGTATGTAGGCGTACGAGTGTGAGTGTGTATTAGTGTGAGTGTGTATTAGTGTGTGAGTGTGTGCATGAGTGTATGTGTATGTGTGAGTATATGAGTGTTTGTGAGTGTGCATGAGTGTGAGCGTGCATGTGTGAGTGTGTATGTGAGTGTGCATGAGTGAGTGTGCATGTGTGAGTATATATGTGTGTTAATGTGTGTATATGTGTGTATGAGTGTGTGTATGTGTGAGTATGTATGTGTGTGAGTGTGTATGAGTGTGAGTATGTGTGTGTAAAAGGTTGAAGAAACCCCCCAAAGCAAACCATAATACAAAGGAGAGCTGTGAGGTTACCAGGTGAAGGAGAATGGCTCTGGTTGGGGGACAGAACATTCTGTATATTGCTCTCTTAATTTTTTATGTTGCCTTATAATTTCTGGTTATTCTACTCTGCATTCTCCTTCTCATCTTGCTCTGTCCAGGAGGAGAGGTGTAGCAATGCCCTTGCTCCCGGCACCTTAGTCCAATGCTATGTTCCCATGCTCTCTCTCCAATGTCATGCCTGCCAATGGACTTTCATAGTCTTTTGCATCTTTTCTAGGGAATAGATCACATGGTTTTTCCAAGCATTCCCCTCTCCCCCCAAGTTGAAATTCAAATCATAAATTGAATAAGAAGTTTACAACAGCCAGGCAGTGGCGGTGCACGCCTTTAATCCCAGCACTTGGGAGGCAGAGGCAGGTGGATTTCTGAGTTCAAGGCCAGCCTGATCTACAGGGTGAGTTCCAGGACAGCCAGGGCTATATAGAGAAACCTTGTCTCAAAAACAACAACAATAACAACAACAAAATAGAAGTTTACAACAGAGAATGTTTACATGCATATCCATCAAGAGCAATTATCTGGCTAAACATTAATCACCTGTCATTAGCTCTACAGGTTCATAGAGAGTAAAAGACCATAACTTTGGTGACTAAATTATTAGTGAAGTTTGTATAGATAAACCCAGTCAATATTTTATCTTCTGTCCTTGCACCTATAGTAAATTAGTTCCCCCCCTTTTTTAATCACCTTTGGTTAATGGTTTTATAACCTCCTGGAATGTGCTCTAAGTTGCAGATATCTTGCTATCTCAGAAGCAATTAACTTGTGGCACTTAAAGACTGGCAGAATTCTCCTTGAAGTTTTGCCAGCAGAACTGACTTAATAACAGTCCTGTTATAAAAGAGCTTAATAATTACTAATACAATTTTAGGAATTCTTATAGGGTCATCTATAAGACAGTACATCTTCATCATCCTACAGACATATCTGCTTAAAACAGTGGACTAGTACCTAGTGATTGTTATATATATTAATAACAACAATAAGAAAAGTATATTAATAGCAGGAATCTTTCTTAAAATGAAATTCCTCTTGATCTTGCCTAGAGAAGCCATTCTGTCATTAACTTTGACAGTCCATGGCAGAACCATCTTAGAAAGACCACTGGCTAGTTTTTAGCTTCTCCTAGATAGCTCTTGGCATTGGAGATTGGCAATCTCATGACAGGCAGGAGATGGGGGGAGGGTTTGGGATGAAGCACAGATGTCTGGTGGTATCCATCACTGAAAAAGCACTGGGGGAGAGGAACTGACCAGAGAGGTAGATGTTTGAGGTTTGATTCAATGGGTTTAGCTTAGCTGTGGGACACCCAGGATAAATATGCAGTAGACATGTAGACGTGAAACTAATAGACAGAAGTAGATGCAGTGGGTGCTTTGGAGATTTAGAGGTAACAGTTTAATACATGGAGCATGTGGGATCATGGAAGGGAGAGCATGAGGGATGAGGAGAGGGCTTTTCATCACCCAAAGAGCAGCAGCTTCCCAGGGACAAGAAAAGCAGAGAGGTGGAGGGTCAGAAGGGTGAGCTTCCGGAGTTCCCATGGGAGGGGGAAGCGGGTCAGTGCTGTGGGGGTGTCAAGTAACAGAATGGACAGGATCTGGAGAGATGGCTCAGTGGTTAAGAGTACTGACTGGCGCCGGGCGGTAGTAGTGCACACCTTTAATCCCAGCACTTGGGAGGCAGAGGCCGGCAGATTTCTGAGTTCGAGGCCAGCCTAGTGCCTGGACTACAGAGTGAGTTCCAGGACAGCCAGGGCTATACAGAGAAACCCTGTCTTAAAACAAACAAACAAACAAAAAACATAGTACTGACTGTTCTTCTAAAGGTCCTGAGTTCAAATTCCAGCAACCATTGGTAATGAGATCTGACGCTCTCTTTTTGTGTATCTGAAGACAGCTACAGTGTACTTATGTATAATAATAAATTCTTGGGCTGGAGTGAGCCTGAATTCAATTCCTAGCAACTGCATGGTGGCTCACAACCATCTGTACAGTTACAGTGTACTCATATACATAAAAATAAATAAAATCTTTTAAAAAAAAGTAACAGAATAGACAAGCATCTGGTTCACCACAATATTGATGGACAACTGTTGGGAGGCCTTTCAGCCATAGCTGGATGAGTGTCAGTAGCCAGAGAGCACAGGACTGAAGGGACTGGAATGACTGGTGGTATCCGGGTACCTGTGTGTATGCAGACAGACACGCAGGGTTATTGTTGGAAATACATGCTTTCTTTTTTTAAAATATTTATTTATTTATTTTATGTGTATGAGTATACTGTAGCTATACAGATGGCCGTGAGTCATCATGTGGCTTCTGGGAATTGACCTCTGGCCCCCGCTCGCTCTGCCTGCTTGCTCTGGCCCTGCTTGCTCCTTATGGGTAGACGTGAGCCACCATGTGGTTGCTTGCCATGCCCACTCCATGTCTACTCCAATAAAGTCTGCAGTATCAGGCTTGAAAGCCTGATCATGGACCAGAGGTGTAGGACTTCAAAAGGAGTTTGCCTCCTGGGTATTCAGTCAGTCGCTGGCATCTCCTAACTCAGACGTGTTCCAGATTAGTCTTTCCAATACTCAACATGCCTTCTTATTCAGGCATAAAGGTACTCCAAGAAATGATTCGTAAATAGTTAAAACTAAGATTAAATATTGTTCCCTGGCCAGCACAGCGTTCCAATATATCCTAATTTATTACCAAGCTGTTGTTAGCTTGGAATTTCTCACAAGGAAGCTGCCTTATCAGACAGGGTGTCCTCAGAGTTAGGAATAGAGGTCAGGCACCATTGCTAACTGTAAACATAGTTAGAATTCTTAGAGCAGTCCCACAGAAGACAGAATTGTTTTACATACCAGAGAGTAATTGAAGGGCTTCCCTCACTTAGGGGCATTCTCAGGAACTGCTAGAATGGGACTTCCTGGTGCTTGCCTCCAACAGACCCAGAGAATTAGCTTGGGCCTGCCAAGATAGCCCCAGCGGGAATGCCACCACTGCTCTTTCGCTTTACACTTGGATGCTTGATCTTGCTGACCTTGATGTGACTGTCACTTGCCTACATGACTTCTGTCTTGCTCTCTGGTCTTACTGACCTTGATGTGGCCCTTACCTGCCTACATGACTTTTGTCATTAGCCCTGTTTTCTGTATACTATATAAGCCTGGTTTTTACTTTGTGCACACACAGACTCATACATTCAGATTCGAGACAGAGCATTTGAGCTTCGAGCTTCATGCAGCCCGCAGGCCCCCCGACCCCCAGGCCCAGAGCACTTGGGCCGGGGGTCGGGGGGTGTGTGTGTGTGCAGTGCCTGTCCAGAAGAGGTGGCTGCTTTAGACCCAGTGTGTTTCAGATGGCCTCAGATGTACCTCAACCACTGAGCTGCCAGATTTTTCATTTCTCTTTTGTAATGACTATAAAAGTCTGATGCCATTTTTGAGAAATACATTCAGATTCTGCACTTCCATATGTTGTCTCTGCCATTATTTCTTTGCCTATGCCTTGTTGACCTGACTAGGACCCTGTTTCCCTGTGGGTTGAGGGAGGTCCAGACTGGCCAGCTCGCGGCAGTTGCTGGGATCCGAACTCAGGACCTTCAGAAGAGCAGTCAGTGCTCTTACCCACTGAGCCATCTCTCCAGCCCTCATGTGCCACGCACACTCGTCTACTCCAGTCACATCCAAAATGTCAGGGATAAAATCCTGATAAAGGATAAGAGGCAATAAGAATCCAAAAGGAGTTCTGTGCCTCCTGGATTTCAGACAGTCGCTGGTATCCCCTAACTCAGACGTGTTCCAGATTAGTCTCTCCAATCATCAACACGGCCTCATAATTAGGCATAAAGCTACCCCAAGTAATGATTTGTAAATGGTTAAGATTGGGCATTGTCTTCTGGCCCACACAATGTTTCCAACTATCCTAGTTTAATGTTTTAAGTACTAGAGAGTAATTGAAAGGTTTTTCTCACTCTAGGACATTAGCTGAAAGTCCGGATTCCCCTCTGCCTGCCTGCCTCCAGCAAGAACCAGAGAATTAGCATAAGAATACCTCAACAGGGAGGGCTCCACCCCTCTTCCTCCTGCTTCACACCTATCTACCAGACCCTGCTGACCTTGGGGTGTGTGTGTGGGGGGTCACTTGCCTACGTGACTTCAGTCTAGCACTGGACTGGGAGAAGAAGGACTTGGACTCACATGCAAGACTAGCACTAGAACTTAGTAGGACTCAGATTCATGGGCCCGGGGGGATGCAGCACCAGTTCAGAGGAGATAGCTGCTGCTTTAGACCCAGTATGTTTCAGATAGCCTCAGATGTACCTCAACTGTTGAGCTGCCAGATTTTTCTTTTCTCTTTTACAATGATTGTAAAAGCCTCATGTCATTTTTAAAGAAACACCCTCAGACCTTACACCACTCGTGTCTAGTCTGTTTGTCAACGCCGAATCCCATGCACACCTGGCCAGAACCCCTTGTCCTGCGGAACAAGGGAACCCTCCCGGTCTGCGGCACTCATGCTTTCTGTTTTTAATTATGTATTTGTATGTGTATCTGTGTACGTGAGTGTAGGTAACCGAGGAGGCCACAAGAGGGCACTAGATCCCGTAGGACAGGAGTTACAAGAGGTTGTGAGCTACTTGTAACTCCTTGGGTGCCAGGAACTGAACTCAGGTCTTCTGTAAGAGCAGTGCCAAGGCATTTTAAAATTAAACTGGTGTGTGTGTGTGTGTGTGTGTGTGTGTGTCTTCCATTCGAGGATCCAAAGAGTTCCTGGGTGGCTGGAAGCATGCAACCAGGTGAGAGCACAAAGCAGTGTAGCCACCACGCACATGCATAGTAATGCCATCTCCACGTGAGCAGGTGGATTAATGGTACTCAGCCTGGCTCAAGTCAGTATGTTCTGATCCCCAAGCTGCATTTGGGGAAATTCCAAATGTGTGTGTGCATGTCCATGTGCAGATGAACCAGACTGTGTCCTTGAGAAGGCCAGAAGACAACATTGGGCTCTTCCCCAGCCATCTCCACCTTAGTCTTTGAGACAGGGTCTCTCACAGAACCTGGCATCTTGTCAATTTAGCTAGATGAGTTGGCCAACCTCCTGCCTCCAAGTCCCCAGAAGTAGGATTGCAGACATGCACTACCCCATCTGGATTTTTTTTTTTTTTTAACATGGATTTTGTAGATCTGAACTCAGGTCCTCATGCTTGTGTGGAAAGCTCAAACACTGGGCATTCCTAAACCTTCCCTGCTACTCCAGGCCCAATCAGGGAAGTGGCCAGTGGCCACCCACCCGAATTCTCACATGGCTGGTTGGCTATCTCTCCTGTAGCTCCTACGTCCCATTCTTCTCCTCTGCGTCATGGTGACGCTCTGTCTGCTCTTTCCCAGTTCCTTGCCCTTGAAAATCTAAAGGTCCTGTCCCATCTCCCTTTGCCCAGCCATTGGCTGCTGGCATCTTTATTGATCGATGAAAAATCAATTGGGGACAAGGACATGCAGACTCTCAATTAACTCAAGGCATTAGAACCAGCTTGCTTGCTCGCTCGTACACCCAGGACCACTTGTCTGGGAGTGGCAGCACCCACAGTAAGGTGGGCCTCACACAGCAACCACCAATCAAGAAAATGCCCCACAGATTTGTCTTCAGGCCAGTCTCATGGAGGCATTTTCTCAATTAAGAGTCCCTCTTCCCAAGTGACCCTTAGTCTGTGTCAGATGGATATGAAAGTAACCAGGACAGTTAGAAACTAAATTCCCTTCTTTATTTAGATTTCTTTGAATGCTCCCTGCTGTCATTTCCCCTACCCCACTTTCCCAAGGCAGTGTTTTGCTATGTAGCCCCGGCTGTCGTGGAGCTTGCTAGATAGACTAGGTTAGACCATAGAACTTGCAGCAGTCCTCCTGCCTCTATCTCTTCAGTGCTGGGATAACACGTTGGTGCCACCACATTTGGCCTCTCATGCCCTTTTTCCGTTTCAAGTTCCCACCCGCGACTCCATATTGCGTGTCTGTGTCTCTAGGCTCCTGGTGGCTGTGATCCTTTCTCAGATGGTCATTGTGTTTGACGGTCTTAATAGGTTTGCATACAGGATCGGTGTATTTGTAGGAGGTCCCTTATTTGAGCTGTGCCTTGGGATTGGGTTGCAGATAGAAGCTCTTTGGAGCCACACAGAGCACAGGACCCCTCATCATAGCTTCAGAGGGCACGTGCTACAAATACAGCTTTGGTCCCCTGGCTCAGTGGTGGTGGCCAGTTTCTCCACTGTGAAGTTGAGCTCCACGCGCCCCTTTACATATATTATGTTATATTCTTCAGGCTCTGCGTATGGTTTGCTCTTTTGTTTGCTGTTTGCTTTTTTTGAGGCAGGGTCCTATCTCTTCCAGACTAGCTCCAGGCTCGTTATGCAGCTTAGATGAGCTTGAGGGTCCTGCCTGGGCCTCCCACATGCTGGGGGTATAGGTCTGACCAGGACTTTTCTTTTTTTCTTTTTAAAAAATATTTATTTATTTATTTTATGTATATGGGTACACACTGTAGCTCTACAGATAGTTGTGAGCCTTCATCTGGTTGTTGGGAATTGACTTTAGGACCTCTGCTCGCTCCAGTGGGCCCTGCTCGCTCTGGTAGACCTGCTTGCCCAAAAATTTATTTATTATTATAAATAAGTACATTGTAGCTGTCTTCAGACACACTGGAAGAGGGTGTCAGATCTCATTACGGGTGATTGTGAGCCACCATGAGATCGCTAGGATTTGAACTCAGGACCTTCAGAAGAGCAGTTGGTGCTCTTACATGCTGAGCCATCTCACCAGCCCCAAACACATAAATCTTATGGGGGCTATATCTATTTAAACCACCACAGACTTCATGAGCCTCTGTTTCAAAGAAAAAAAAAAAAAAGAGCTGGGTGGTGGTGGTGCACGCCTTTAATCCCAGCACTTGGGAGGCAGAGGTAGGTGGATTTCTGAGCTCGAGGCCAACCTGGTCTACAGAGTGAGTTCCAGGACAGCCAGGGCTACACAGAGAAACCCTGTCTCGAAAAAGAAGAAAAGAAAAAGAAAAAAGGGATTGGCAAGCTGCTCACCAGGTAAAAGCACTTTCAGGCCCACATGGAGGAAGGAGAGGACTAACTCCTGCAAGTTGCCCTCTGACCTCCATGTACAACATGTCATGCATACCCACATATAAAAACACAACAAATAATTTTTTAAAAAAGCCTTATTTTTGGTTGGGCAGTGGTGGCATATGCCTCCAGTCCCAGCCCTTGAGAGGCAGAAGCACATGGATCCCTGAGTTCAAGGCCAGCCTGGTCTACAGAGTGAGTTCCAGGACAGCAAAGGCTACACAGAGAAACCCTGTCTCAAAAATAAATATAAATAAATAAATAAATTACATACATTTATTTTATTTAAAATAAAATAAATCTTAAAATAATAATCCATTATAGTAAAGTATGAGATAGGAATCCTGTTGACATAAGATGTTTATGCAATTGTCCTTATCCTGATTTGAAAACCAGGAACTTACTGCGTATACCATTGCCAGCTATATTTATGCCCGATTCTGGATGCTATCATGTTGTTGTTTGTTTTCTTGGTTGTTTTCTTTTCTTTTTTTCCTTTTTAGATATTTTCTTTATTTACATGTAAATTTCTCCTTTCCCAGTTTCCCCTCCAAAAAAACAAACAAACAAGCAAAACCAACAAGAACAAACCCCTGTTGCCTCCCCCCCTTCCCATGCTTGCCACCCCACCCTCGCCCACTTATTGGCCCTGGCATTCCCCTACACTGGGGCACAGAACCTTCACAGGGCCGAGGTCCTCTCCTCCTATTGATGATCGAATTTGCAATCCTCTACTATACACATGCTGCCAGAACAATCAGACCCACCATGTGCAGTCCTTGGTTAGTGGTTGAGACCCTGGGAGCTCTGAGGGTGCTAGTTAGTTCATATTGTTGTTCGTTTGCTTTTTTTGAGGCAGGGTCCTATCTCTTCCAGACTAGCTCCAGGCTCATTATGCAGCTTAGATGAGCTCGATGGTCTGCCTGTGCCTCCCCAATGCTGGGGGTATAGGTCTGACCAGGACTTTTCTATGTGTCTTTTCTGCTGAGAACTTTCTGCGCACTTTCTCTGCTGGGCCTTTTGTAATCGTGCATTGATATCATTTCTCCATTTTATAGACACAGAAAACTTGGTCCCCTTCTCAAGAGGACCTCAGAGTTTTGAGGGGCAGGTCTGGGAATGGGACTCTATATATTCAGAGGAAGCTCTCTAAAGTAGAGTGGTGACCTCTTAGTTACACTGGATACCACTTGGGTCCTTTCCTTGGGCAGGGGAAGGCTCACTGCAGGAAGCTAGGGAGTCTCTGTGGTGAGCCTGCCTTAAGATAGAGTTAAGATACTCCTGCAGTGTATCAGCTGGGTCAGACTCACACCAGCTTTTGAGTATCTGGGTGCCTTTGCACTAAAAAGACTATGTATTTAGTATAAACACACACACACACCCTTGGCAAGTTGAATGGGCAGAGAAAAGAGAACAGAAAAATCTATAAAGTGAACTGCCCATTACACAGATATTTAGTGTGTATCATGTTGAAGTAAGGAAATCCAGCGTGGCAAGCCTGTGTGTGCGATTGTAGGCTGGGGCTTGGGTGATCCGAGTCCTTCCCCATCCCCAGGCTTTTTCCAGAAGGAAACTTTACCATGAACAGCAGCAGCCTTACCATGTAAACTGTTTTCAGTAGAAATTAAAGATGGACCTGGACCTGATGCTTCTAACACTGCGTAAACATTAACTGTTCTCCTTAAAAGTCAGGGCAAGGGGAGACTAGGGTAGGTAGTGTGTGTGTGTGTGTGTGTGTGTGTGTGTACAAATTGCTGCAAATTGTGACTGACATGCACTATCACGTTTTTAAAGAAAAAGATCGAAACAAATTGCCATTTGTTTTACTGAGACCCAGTGTACATCTGACCAGTGTGGCATGTGTTCAAGCAGAGCGCAGGCTAACTTTAGATCAAAGGTCTTCTTCCACCCCACTGATTTGAGAGCTATTAAGCTATCATGGGCTCCTGACCCCCAGCTTCATCCTGAGCCCATCACACAGAGGAGGTCAAGAGGTCAGTGAGTCCAAGCAGCATTGTCGCAAGCTGGAATCTGTGTGTTATGTGGCCCGGAGTGGCAGCCTGGTCTTGTTAGCGTTGGAACCCTCAGCAAGGTGCTGACCCATCTTTTCACAGCTATGGCTGAGCTCAGTGGTAAGCTGTAGCCGTGCCGCTTCAGAATCAGAACTCCAGTTTATGTGGCTTGTTTATTTCTAACCTATAAGTTGGTGACAAGCCAGCCCTGAGGATTGAATTTGGAGGGCGTGGGCAGAAGCCTGGAATATATGATGCCCTTCAGAAGGGATCATAGGGGTTCCAGCCTGGATATCTCAGTCACTTGGGTATGGCTTGGCTGACTGAAGTCACTCAGCATATACTAGGTGGATTGAAAATTGTGCTCACACAGTGGAAGGACTTTGGAGAGGGCTGAAGGCCAAAGATGTGTGCACACCTTTGCTTCGGGCTTCAGCTGCAGGCAAACAGGAGAACCCCCCAAGCGCCTCCTGGTTGTAGGTCCCATGTTGTAACACATTCAACCTCTGCCCCGGAATCATGCTCGGAATGGGGCTCGAACACAGGGACCACATGAAAAGGGTCTGGGTCAAGTACAGAGCTGGGGGCATGGGGAACGGGGAGGGGATGCCCCTGAGTTCTTGTACCTGTGGGTCTGATAGTGGAGTTGAAAGGAGCACTGGTAGAGTGGGACCCCACCCCCCCTCCACCCTATTTCAGGGAGCATAAGGTCATGTCTAGAGACTTTCTTGGGTGTTGAGGGCTGGGGAGGAACAGTGTTTGGTTGTTCTTGTTTTCGGGGTACAGGCCAAGAATCCTGCTAGCCAGATTGTATTGTGCACATCAGTCCCAAGATAGTTAGCCAGCTCCATTGAACAGGCTGCTGGAACTGGGGCCCTAATTTTGACAGCCAAGGGTGGGTGGGGAGGAATAAATCACAGGTCTAGGAAAGGGGAGCTGTTGGCCTTGGGTGCCTGGGGCAGTAGATCCAGCAGCCATTTCTGCTGTGCAGGCAACTGTTTTCCTGCCTTTCCTAGTGATCCTTGCTGAGAGGCCCACAGTGTGAGTGCCTGGCATTTTAAAGCCCTGAGAATGAGTATAAACCAGTTTGTGTTTGGGAGGACCAAGAGAAAACAAAGACCTGTGTTTTAAAGTGCAGGTCTTCACCTGCTTAGGTTTTTTTGGCCATGTGCGTGCGTGCGTGCGTGTGTGCGTGCGTGCGTGCGTGCGTGCGTGTGTGCGTGTGTGGTGGTGGTGGTGGTGGTGGTGGTGGTGTGGAGTGGGAGTGGGGAGAAAAGGAGGGAGGGAGAAATACAACATATTTTGTGTGGTAACCAGAGGTGCTCCACGTGACTTAATATACACTCTTGCTTTGATGGATTTCCCCACTGAGGCTCCCTCCATACTTGGAAATGTTTCCCAGGCTCCCTTGCAGCCTGGCATCTGTTTGCCCTGGTGACTCCTGCTGGGAGTTGACTGTACCCTGCTTACTGGGAAGTGGAGTGACTTCCCATGTGTCAGCACAGCCTGACTCTGCCTCTGCCTCTGGGGAGGGAGACTGGGGCCACAGTGAGTGGCCCTATGTGGTTGGATCAGTGTCTCTCACATTCCACTTTTCTCCTACATCCAGGAGATGTGTGTTGGGAATTTAAAGAGTGCACACACAGGTGACAGCCAGCTTGGGTGGATGATGAGCAGTGTCTGTCTCTTTCTCTGTGGGCACATGGACCTTCATGAATGCACAATTCTCTTTCAGGGCATGTCACCATCACCAACTACCTGCTGAATTATTTCCCTGGTCTGGACCTAGAAAGGAGGAACATATTCGGCTTCACAGCCCTCATGAAAGCGGCCATGCAGGGCAGAACGGAATGTGTGCGAGCCCTGATGCTGGCAGGTAAGCCCTCTTGTCCTGTGCAGTGTGTAGGCCTTAGACACACCAGGGGGAGTCTTTTAAAGAATGCGTCTTAAATAGACCCATGCCTCTCACAGAAACAGTGGCAGTAAGAAATAGATTGTTGTTGTTGTTGTCATCACTTGAGTTTTGTTTAAAATGCCAAAAGTAAGCTAGGGTATCTATGGCTCAGTCAGCAGAATGCTTTTCTAGCATACACAGAGCCCCAAGGCTCAATCCTAGTACAACAGAAACTGGGCATGGTGATGCGTGCCTGTAATCTCAGTACTCAAGATGCAGAGACATGAGGATAAGGAGTTCAAAGCCATCCTCCGTTACATAGCAAAGCCTAAGGCCAGCCTGGGATACAGGAGATCTTGTTTATGTCTGGTGGGTGGGGGGGTCCAAAGTAAGTGACTTCAGGGATGGCGAAGGATTGGTCACAGCACCGTTGCTCTCTGCTGGCATCTCCTTTTACCCCTCTGTCTATCTGTTGGCTCTCTAGCTGGCTTCATCAAGAGTGTGTATTCTACTGGGTGTATTACGCAGTGGGTAGAGCTTTGCCCCACATGCTTGAGTTGGGGCAAAGCTGGATTTGGAAGTTGGATTTCTAGAACCCACTCACTGGGCTGAGTGGGCGTGGCAGCCCATGTGTAATTCTACACTTGGAAGATGAGGACCGGAAAGGGTTCTCAAGAGCAAGCTGGCTAGATAGACTTGCTGAATGAAGTAAAGGGCTCAAGGAAGATTCCAGATCAGCTTTGGGCATCCATGTGCATGGCCACTTGGTGCACATGCATATACACCTGAACACATACATACCAAAAAAAAAACAAAAGAAGTGTTCATTCTGGCCTTGCCTTTGTCCTAAGGCCACAAGTGTTGAAAGTGACAGGGAGGCTGGGGACAGAGGCTGGGCTGGGCTGTTCCTGGCAGGGCCTCCGTGGGGGATATCCTTAGGTCAAAGTTGGATCAGCAGGACTGCACACTCACTCCGTAGGTCCTCCACCTGGAGAAATCCTTCCCTGGTCTTCCCCCCACCCCCACAGGATGACTATGCTATGACTTTGTAGCTGCTGATGAACCTCAATGGAAGGTCCCTGCCACTGATCACTGATCTCTTGTTCTTTTCCTGACATGAAACTGACAGGATCAGTGCTAGGGTAACCTGAGCTCTGTCTTTAGGAATGAACTGAGAAAACAAATGTAACCTGCACGTAGCACCGGGTTCATAGCATCTAATACCGCAGAGGGTGCTGCTGTTGCTTCTTTTAAGTTATCTTTGTTCTTGGCACGGGGTGTAGCCAGCCCTGAGGAGCTGGTGCGTATAAACAGTATCTGTGTGCTGGTCTCAGTTCTGGAGCATGGGAAGCCCAGCACCAGTGCATCAGCAGATTTGATGTCTATGGAGGAGTCAAGCCTCCTTGTGTCTCCATATACACATAGTGGAGCAAGGAGTATCCCCTAAGGTTTTTAAAAAAGGGCAGTGATCCCATTTGTGGGGACCTCGCTCTCAAGACAGAGCATGTCATCCCAGTGGGTACAAAGCTCCTGCAGATGAATTTTTGAAGACACCAAGGCCAGAGCACAGGGCCCCTCCCATCCTAGTTACTGAGGGGGTGGCAGCATTGTTCTAGATGTTGATCCTTCCGTGAGTGGCCTGTTTGCGTTCTCTAATCCCAGCTGGCTCCCCCACGCAGTTCTCATGTGTCCTCCTCCCCTCTGACCCATGACAGTTGCTCTGTCTTTACTGGTTGTCTGTGACCTGGCATTGTACAGCATCTTTCAACCTTGTCCTTGTGATTAGTGATTGATTAGTCTGGATTTGTGGGATTCACAGCTTTGGTTTTTCTTTCCTCTTGCTTTAATCTCCATGTCTTAGAGGGTGATATAAGAAAAAAATATATAATTAAAATAGACTCCTGGGACTGCCTAGACTCTACGAGCCGTGTGGTGGAAGAGAAGTGATTCCTACAATTTGTCCTCTGACCTTCACACACAAGCTATGGCATATGTGCATATGTGGGTATACATACACTCAAGAAATACATACATGTAAAGTGAATTTAACTTTTAAATTAAAAAAAACTCACTGATTGTGTGTTTAATTCAACTGAATTTAACTTTTAAAAGTTAGAGATCAGTTTCAGCAGAGGTAAGGCCCTCCCGTTCCATTTCAACCAGAAGTAATTGTTCCTAATTAAAAATGGTGGTTGAAGCTTTGCACTGGGTGAAAGCTTTGTCTGGTTTTACGGTGTCAAGATCTAGTTCTAACTGAACTAGATTTAAATCTTTAATTAAACTAGATTTAAATTTATTTTTATTTTTATATATTTATATATTTTTATATATTTATATTGTTTATTTTTATTAATTATTATTATTTAAGTTTAAATTTAATTAAACTAGATTTAAATCTTTAATGGTTTCTATTCTTCAACCTAAAAGTTAGGGTGTCAATCATATCAGGTGCATTTCCCCCAGTTAAGTAATTTGAATTATCAGCTCTTTTTTGGCAGGGGGAAGCGAGTACTCCTGTCGTTTCTTCTTAGGTCTTCTGAGATTTATGGCATCATCTAGAACATTTAAAGTTTCTCAGAAAAGCCTTCCACGGCCTCGGGAAGGATGTGGCAGCTTGCACGTGGTGGTCACGTTGCTGTTGCTGCTGCTCCTTCCTCCCCTGCCTGTTATTGCTTATGAATTTGACATACAGTCTCTGAACTCACTTCTCTGTTGATCCCCACAACCACTGTGAGTGTCTCCCCTCTGCCTGCTGTGTTCTTTAGAATGCAGCAGAAACAACCCCCAGCCAGGAGGGCAGCTTCCTAGGCTGCCCTTCCCATACCTCTCTGGGCTGTATGACATCATCACAGGAAGTTGCAGGTGGGGTTTTGTTCATGTGAGGCCAAGGTACCCTCCTTGGAGGAGGCTGTCAGTACAAGCTGGCTATGATCAGCTTTTACTATTTACGTGATCAGGAGTTATTTGTGAATGAATGAAGAGTAGAGTATACTTTTCTTTTTAAAAAGTATCCCTGTGGTGAGACATTTGTGCTAATAAATACATGACTTCTTGTCACCGTGACATGTGGGGCTCATTCGATCCTTATAGGGTCCCTTTGGTAATGTTGGGAGTTAGCAGCATCTATGACTTCCACTTACGAGATGACTGGAGCACTCTCCAATTGGGACACCCTCAAATGCCTACAGATATTGCCAAATGACCCTTTGTATGTGGTTGTCTCTCATTAAGGACCACAGAAAAAGTCAGAGGAGACCTGTCTGTCCTCGAACGCAATCTTTCTTCCCGGCCTGTTCTGCTCCACCTACACTGGCATGGTAGCCCCTTTAGGGTGCATTTGAGCTCCTAACTGGAGCACTTAACCTCTAGAATATTCTTGCTTACACCTGTCTTGTTAGCTTATAATTCTTCTTAGGAAAATGAACTTTATTTTCCTTTTGTGTAGATGTGTATATTTGAAAAGAGACCAGTGTGTGAGTGATGGCCTCCCCAGGTTTGCCAGGTAGCAGTAAGCACGTCTGCTGACATATTTTAAAAGTTTGCACCACTGTTTTGATCCTAGTTTCCATTTAAATATACCAGTATTAAGCAACTGGTGGTGTTCATAGGTACCAGTCGCTTGTGCTTTTCTTTAAATTGGCCCCATCAGCACAGATTGCGTTTATATATGGTGGGGGACAGTGATTCAGTAGCAGACTCAAGAATAATTATCCTATAATTATTATAAAAGCAAAAGGCACATGCAATACTACATACTAACAGTAAAACACATTGTCTTGGTCAGGGTTTCTATTCCTGCACAAACATCATGACCAAGAAGCAAGTTGGGGAGGAAAGGGTTTATTCAGCTTACTTCCACACTGCTGTTGATCACCAGAGGAAGTCAGGACTGGAACTCAAGCAGGTCAGGAAGCAGGAGCTGATGCAGAGGCCATGGAGGGATGTTCCTTACTGGCTTGCTTCCCCTGGCTTGCTCAGCCTGCTCTCTTATAGAACCCAAGACTTCCAGCCCAGGGATGGCACCCCCCACAAGGGGCCCTACCCCCTTGATCACTAATTGAGAAAATGCCCCACAGCTGGGCCTCATGGAGGCACTTCTCCAACTGAAGCTCCCTTCTCTGTTATAACTCCAGCCTGTGTCAACCTGACACACAAAACCAGCCAGTATACACATGCATCTCATTCTGATTATTATTTTTTTGTTGTTAGAATTCAGTTTGCTTCTGGATGCTTTTAACACCAGATTTTTGTTTCTGACTTGTAATTTTATTGGAACCACTTCACCTAGAAATAATGAGTGACTGAATTGGCTGACCATCTAAACCCTTTAGATTTTTCCAGAGTCTGTAACACACAGGCACATGTCAGGCCTTATCTGCATTGTCAGGTAGAATAAAATAACGTTAGGATTATCGGAACTCTGAATGTAATGGCAAATGCAGCCGATTCTGCAAGCCAACCTGGTGGCTGTTTGGATTAGGTTTCCTGATAATGTCAGCCATTCTGATAAGAATCGAAAGGGACATGCAGCACCTTGTCAACCCAGTGGAATATTAATACACCAAAGTGACAGGTCTATTTCCGTAAGTGGCTCTGAGGAGCTGTGTCAACGATGTGATTTTTTTTTTTTCATAGAGTTTGCCAGGTTCCAGACTTGCTCAACAGAGCTCACTTTATTCCTAAAGTGTGATGTAATTGCTTCAGCCTCCAGGAAGAAGAGCAGGAAGCTGAAGTCTAGCATCCATCCTCCTGTGCTTCTTGGAAACAAAATGGCTGGGAAGGGAGGCGAGGAGCAGACTGCAGACACTGTTCCTTGTATGTTTGCTATCCTCTCAGACGAGCCCTCATGGCATGCTTCTCAAAAACCAGGCGACTTATGTCAACACATAGCTGTTTTCAGTTTATACAGAGGACAGAAGTTTCTGGTTCCAGTTATGAGCAAGAAGGATGTCCACAAGTAGGAGCTCTGCACTGAAAGGACTCTTGTGTAGCAAGAAGCACAGAGGGAGGGAGGTGACAGGGACTGTATTGTGGGCCACTGGGCTGCAGTCCAGCCTCCGTGAGACCTAGACACCCCAGGAATGCCAGCTGATGACCTAGGTGAGCTATGCTATCCCAGGAAGGCCTGGGCCTGGGTCTTCCCACCTCCTAGAGGAGAGCGGTCCTGAGACTGAGTAGTCCACCTGTTCTCTCCAGCACTTGGTTTGTAGTGCTTTCTGTTTCAGGTAACAAACATCCTGTCCTAGGGATGATTTTTAAAAGGTTAACATCTGGGCTGGAGAGATGGCGCAGTGGTTGAGCACTGGACTGCTCTTCCAGAGGTTCTGAGTTCTACTCCCAGCAACCACATGGTGTCTTACAACCATCTGTAATGGGATCCAATGCCCTCTTCTGGTGTGTCTGAAGACAGCTATAGTGTACACATAAATAAAGTAAATAAATAAGTAAATCTAAAAAAAAAAAAAAGATAGACATCTATTTCTCATGTGTCATTAGAAGCCATGAAGCCAGATCTGACCTTGGTTCCATGATATCACAGACCCTGCTTCCTTTCCACCAGTTCTCTCTCTCCCCCTCCCTCCCTTCCTTCATCCCTCTCCCTCCTTCCATTCCCTTCTATTCCTCCTCCTCCCTCCCCTCCATCCTTCCCTTCCCACTCCATTCATCCCTCCCTCTCTCCTCTCTTTCTCTGTCTCTGTGTGTACGTGTTTGTGTTCATAGACTTGTGAACATGGGTGTGTGGGTATGCATGCATGTGAACATGCATATGTATGGAGTCCAGAGGTTGTTGATGTTGGATGCCTTCTACTGCTTTCCATAGTGTATTGTGAGACGGGGCCTCATGCTGAACCTGGAGCTTTCTGATTGAGCTACCGTGTCTGACCAGTGAGCTCCAGGACCTCCTGTCTCTGCCTCCTAAGCACTGGGATTACAGGTGAATTCTATCATGCACGATGCCTGGCTTTCTACTCGGGGTGGGAGTCCAAACTCAGGTCCTAATGATCAATCATGTGGCAGACACTTCACCAAATGCAGCCCAGATTGACACCTGTTGATTCTGTGGCAATCACCAGGCATCTAGGCCTGTGACATGTGTTTCAAGTAGGAGTCAACAACAGCAGGAGGCAAACAACTCGTTAGGGTTCACCAACTAGGACTGTGTCCCTGGCCAGGAGGCTGACTGGCTGGCGAACAGGATTGTCATCCTTAGGTTAGACCAGTGATTCTAAGATGGAGCATATTGTCTCCTAGGTAGCATTTGACATGGCCAAGAGTTTGGCTGTCACAACAAATGGGTTACCACTGGCATCTTTTACAGACTAGGATGTTCTTAAAATTTCCACAGTGCACAGGCTAGCCCCATAATTAAGGTTTAACTGGCCAAAGTTTCCGGTATTCATTCTTTCTTTCTTTCTTTCTTTCTTTCTTTCTTTCTTTCTTTCTTTCTTTCTTTCTTTTTTTCAAGACAGGTTATCTCTGTATAGCCCTGGCTGTCCTGGAACTCACTCTGTAGACCAGGCTGGCCTTGAACTCAGAAATCCGTCTGTCTGCCTCTGCCTCCCAAGTGCTGGGATTAAAGGCATGCACCACCACTGCCTGGCTGATTCCGGTACTTTCAACGTTGAAAAACCGCGATGTATTGTGTAGTGTTGAGTATAACGTTGCTTTGAGTGTAGTAAAACTGCATAGGCATCTTACAGCACACACTATGGCAACAGTGAGAGCCCACGCCAAGCATCTCTGGTTTTGTTCAGTGGGTGAAATGGTGCTGGCTGCGAACGTGGATGCTGATGATCCACGGTAAGCAGCACTTCCAAAGCTCTCGTAGTTACTCCTTGAAAGGTTTGTATCAAGTGTGAATCCTCTTCCAGGATGGTAGAGCACTTGCTTGGCATGTACAGGGTCCTGGGTTCCAACCCTAGCACTGCAACACATTCTACCAGCTCCATGTCTCAGATTCTATATCTGTAGGTTCAGCTAGCTTTGACAGAACACACACACACACAGACACACACACACTCTCGGACAGACCTTCTTTGTTGCCTCTCTGTAAACACAGTGTAACAATGATAGGTAACATTTGTATTGAGTTAGGATTATGGGTAATCAGGAGGTATTTCAGTGTATCAGTAAATAGCAGTGGTTCTCAGTCTTCCTAATGCTGCGACTCTTTTATATAGTTCCTCATGTTTTGGTGACGCTCCTCCCCCTCCTCCCCCCCATACCATGTAAGTATTTCAGTGCTACTTCCTAACTGTAACTTTTGCTACTGTTCTGAATTGTAATGTAAATATCTGATAAGCATTAAGGTTGCAACCCCCAGGTTGAGAACCGCTGGTATGTAAGAGGGTGATCTGCATAGGTGCTCTGCAAATGTGCCTTTTTAATATGTGGGCCCCGAGCCACTCAGAGTTTGATGTCCAGTGAGGATCCTGGGCCCATCCATTGTGGAAGCCAGGGGCAGCCGAACTTGTCTCTCACAGTTCAGTTGTTGTTAGCCTTAGCAGCGGTTTCTTGAGAAAGTGGGTCACTAACTTGGAGCACGTGACTTGGGTTCCAGGGTTGCTATGGTAGGGTTGGCCCATCTTCTTGATTTATAGCGTGTGTTTTCTGATCATGTTAAAAGGTTGGAGGCAGACTGCTAAGCTCTGGACAGCCATTCCTTTCATTTTTCATTAGCATTTGAAAAATGTCTCTTTCATGCAAGTGTTCATTACGGTTTTAATTTTGCAGTTTGTTCCCTTTTAACGTGACATGCAATTAATTAAGGTTTAATGTGTCATCTATTTTTGCAGTGGCATTTTTACTGCCCCCTTTTCATTTTTGCTAGTTTATAAATTGTGCTCTGGCTAATGAGTTCCTCCCGAATTCCAGTTCCAAATAATTGCCACTTTTCTAAGACAGCTATTCTTTAATGTGTCATAGGACTAAGGCAGTTAGCAGGTGAGCTTAAGAGAGGTGGTCTTCCCAGCCATGAGGCTGCTGTGGGCCTGCATGGCAGGGATGTGGCTGAACCCTATACTCTAGGCTCAGAACAACTGAGCAGCCAGCACGTGTGAGACACATGGGTCTGTGTGAGATACGAATGCAGATGTGCTGCTGGCTGCCTCCCTAGAGACCTCACAGGCTAATTGGCCCAGTTCTCCTGCATGCTTTGCCAGTAGGGAGTATTGGGACTTGAACTCCTGCATGCTTTGTAACTATGTTGCAGTGAGATTGGAGCAAGATGAACTGAACAGCAATTCTGTATCCATTTCTAAAGGCAGAAGTAGAAGCGTATGGCCCATCTCAGCTGCGTTGGGGTTTAAGTCTGCAGTGTGTTTTACAGAAGGGGCCATGGTAGAGAGATTTTCAGGAAGTGACTGTCTTAAGGAAGATAGGGACATCTTTAAAGAAACAGCTCACAGGGCATATAAACAAGTGATTCATTTTAGATGTCTTAGGCAATGGTGGGGATTCAGAAGTCTGAAATTCATAGAGAGTATGTAGGCAGGAGCCACTGCTCCAGGAAACCTATCCTTGCTCTTCCGGCCTGCACCTAATTGGATGGGGCGCACCACTTTGGAAAGTAACCCTTTTGACTTAGAGTCTAATCTCTTCAGGCTTATGCTTAGCTTTGTGTTTTATCAAACCACTGAGTGCTATGGCCTAGCCAAGCGAATACAAAATTCGCCAGCATAATGGTGTTGTTCGGGCTGGAAGCATATGGATCTGAGTATAGGAGACTCAAGGCAGGGACTGCTTGGCTTCCAGTAGTGGCTTTGCACCTTCAGGTTGGGACACCATTTCATTAGGAGTCTTTGTTAAATACATACTTTTCACATTCAGGGTAAGATGTTCTGAGAAAACATTAGGCAATATGTTGCACCTCCATCCTGGAGTGCCCACTGGCTTGTGGAGGCAGCTGTCTGCTCCACAAGAAGGACATTACCATGTCAAAAGAAGGAGACCTACCATAGCTATGTACAGAGATGGGATGGCACCAGGCTTTGCCAATTACTGTCAGGACAGCCCTCATTGCTAGAATGTTCTTCTCTCATTGTTCAGGTGATGGTGGGGCCTGTTAAAAATTCTTTTTTTAAAATTGCATTTATTCATTTGTATGTATTTGTGTGTATGGGTGCATGTGAGTATGTGTACATGCTTATGTGGCATGGCAGCACAAATATCATGGGACAGACACATGCAGGAGTCATGATCATGCTTGGGCTCCTGGTGTCAAATCCTGGTGGCAGGTACTAAGCCATTTCACGAGCTTTATGGAGACTTCTTTCAAACAAACAAGCAAGCAAGCAAGCAAGCAAATTAATAAATCTGTTTGCTTACTTTTGGCTTTTTGAGACCAAGTGTTGCTATGTGGAGCCTCAGCTGCTCAGAACTCAGTATTTAGCCCAGCTTAGTTTCACACTTTGAGATTTTCTCACCTCTCTCTCCAAGTGCCTGGGGTTACAGGCATGAGACACCTTGCCTGGCTTCGTTGCAGGTTTTTATCTAGGAAAGATGAACCACCTAAGAAGCATTTGCAAGGCTGTGGGTGGTGCCTTGTGAGCATAGGAACTGTGACTGGGCCGGGCCAGGTTCCCTGTGAGTACCGTCCAGAATTCTGCCGCCATTCCCTGCCTGTGAAAGAACACCCTAGCTGTGTACCCCATTGCTGCATGTGTGCTTTTGTTTTTCAGGGGCAGACATTCAAGCGAGGGATCCCCGACGTGGGCTGTCATCACAGGAGTGGGCTGCATACACAGGCCGAGCGGAGGCTGTTCGAGTCATGCAGAGGCTGATGGAGCGACCCTGTCCAGAGCAGTTTGGAGACAAGTACAAGCTGGAATTGCCACTTCCCGCTGAGGCGGTTTTGAAGAAGTCAGGCTCCAAAAACTGCTTGCAGAGATTCACCGCGTTCCTGCGGTCCACTCTGACCTCCCGCTCCAGCCAGAGCCTGGAGGATGGAGGTGTCCTTGATCACATGGTCAGGATGACCACAAGCCTCTACAGCCCCGCGGTTGCTGTAGTCTGTCAGACCGTTTGTCCGGAGAATCCTCCCTGTGTGGGGAAACGACGCTTGGCGGTGCAGGAAATCTTAGCAGCTAGGGACAACCTGGACGCCCAAGCGCAGGGCAGCAACAAGGTAGAGGACTCTGAGCCACAATCCCAGATTTTGAAGACTCCCAGAGCTAGCCCCCGGTCTCCCCAGTCGCCCGGGGGCTCGGGGTCCTCTCCTGCCCCTGTCACTCGGAAGGCCAGCCTCCTGCCTTTGCAGTTGTTGCGGAGGAGCAGCGTGCGGCCGGGCGTAGTGGTCCCCAGAGTGCGCATCAGCAAGGCACCTGCGCCCACCTTCCAGCCAGAGCGCGCAGTGTCCAAGGGCAACAGCAAGGACAGCATCTACCTGCAGATCCCCAAGTGGCGGTACAAGGAGGCCAAGGAGGAGAAGAGGAAGGCGGAGGAGGCGGAGAAGAAGCGCCAGGCAGCAGAGGCACAGAAAGAAAAGCGGGCACCACGCTGGAGGAAAAGGACGTGAAGGGGCTACGACTCTCAGGGCGCCTATGCCTGGTGTGGGGAAGCAGTGCAGGGATACTGCTTGGGAGGCTGCGGGCGGGCGCTGTAGACAGCACCACAGAGAGGGATGCTCCTGTCTGCCCTGGGGTGCATGATGCATCACACAGCCTCCGGGCCATTCACCTTTCCTAGATCCACAGAGGACGGGTCCATATTGCTCCCAAGACAGAATTGGGAAAAGTACGGGTGGTTTTGTTTAAAAACAGTTCCCTGAGCATTCTATACACTAAGAAGTCAGTTTACCTAGAAGTCACCCTTAAAGAACCCCAATTAAGAAATAAAAATCCCAGCTTATCAAAGGGCATTTTCGCATAATTTTGTATCGTTACTTATGAAAAATTGCAGCATTTTACAAGTGTCAGGTTCTTTATATTTAGTCAGTTTTAATACTTGTATTTGAAGACCCTCTGTTTAAAATGCTGTCTCTAGCAATAAATACTTGTAATGACTGTGTGAATTACCTAGTAGGGATTCTCCCCTTGCCATTTGGTTCTGGCCTCTGCCTTCTCGTGTCCTATGGACACACCTGTGCACTGGCTTTTCCTATTAACTTGAGTGATGCCAAATGCCTGTTTTTACTTGAGAAAGGCACTGGCTTCTATCCAAAGTGGTCAAGGGAGATGAATGAAGTCTAACTTCCTTTCGTTCTTTAAAACTCTTTTGTTCCTCCCCCCACCCCACTGCCAATCAATCATTTCATCAAAACTGATTATGGCACATTGCAGAAATAGTATGTTGCTAGGGCCAAACTCATTTTAAGCAAGGGGCTTGGATAGATCCATCTTCCAGGAGATTTGAGGAAGATGATCATTTAAAACGGAGGCAGGTTTTAATGGATGAGTAGCAGAAGCAAAGTCATATGCGCTTACAGACAGCCCATGTGGATCCTTAAAACTGTCAAAGATGTACAGACAGCCCATGTGGATCCTTAAAACTGTCAAAGATGCAGAGGGTAGGACGGTAGAAGGCTGCCAACTGTTGAAGGGCAGACAGGAGATCTTTGGATACTAGACAGGGTAGTTTGGGGAAGGTTCTCTTGGAGTGGGCTACACTCTGATGTTCGCCATCTCTTTCAGATTCAAGTCCAGAGAGTCCCTTGTGTTTTTTTCTACTGAAAGTACTCCTTTGATGACTGGCTCTGGTGTTTGGCTCATCCTCATGCCAACTTTCTAGAATTTCCAGTATGTGGGGAATTTGGCGGGGCGGAGATAGGTTTATCCTGGGTGCCAGCACATCAGTGAAAGTTTCCTTTCTATACTTCTGTCTCCAAAGCACTGAGACATCCCAGCTGCGTCTTAGAGGATCTGTCGCACATGCACTTTATTTGAATATTTAATGTAAAGACTTGGAAGCTATAGAGTCGGAATATTACAGACTGATTTGGAAGCCCTTTGCTGAGGTCTGTCTTCCCTGGGGTGTGGAGGGGGGAGCAAACTGGTTTAAGCCTATTTCTTCCTAATTGGTACCATTAAGTATTGAATAATGGATCTCATACCAGCCTTCCCACAAACTGGACAAAACAGGACCTTAAACTGCTCCCAGGTGGATTTGACACTGGTACTACCAGTTAGTGTTTTTTTTTTTTTTTTTTTTTTTTTTTTTTTTTTTATTACATTTTAGTTTCTCTTTAACCCTAGAAAAAATACCAAGGTGAATTCTGGGGTCTTAGACCTTCCTCTAAAACTACTGAGATCAATTGTTTGGGTTCCCCCTTGGGAGCTAGGACTTTGGTTTAGTTACCTCTCCTTGGAGGCTGTGAAGACTGTGGCCCATCTCAGTTGTCTTTTGGGGTCATCTATCCTGTCTCTCCTGGTGCCACCTAGCTTGTCACAAGCCCCTCACTGCTAGCCAGGGCAGTGCCACAGTGCTTCCAAGCCACATTCCTCATGCTGGTTGTCCATGAATACAATATACATGGTTTTAATTCATTTTCTTGCTGCAGAGGGGAGCTGTACCCCAGTGCTGTACCAAGCACCAAGGTGACTGCTGTCTTAGTATTGAAACTGAGGCTTCTCAGCTGGAGCTGCGGGTCTCCCTCATTTCCTTCCAGGGGGCTCTTCTGGACCCCCAGCTTCAGCTCCTATAAAAGGCTCCATTTCTGTATGTTGTCACATGGATAGCCAGATCCTGCAGAGGATGCCTTGGTGTCTGTTGTCAGTGCATCGCCAATCATACGTTCTGTTTCCACTGTGTTAACGTCACATTAGAGATGACATATACCCGCCACGCCTGGGTCCCTGCTGCAAACCAATTAGAGACATACAGTTTCAGCCCCCCCACCCAAATCTACCTTTTCATGATCCATTTTCAGAGCTTCCAATTAAGCGTGAGTGATTATCAGTGGTGTTGCAGCAAGGAGCTCATGGGAATTTCTTTGTTTCCTGAGTGTTTGGAAGTGTGCCTAAGTGTGCCACCTCTGTCTGGCACCAGGATGACGTTGGTCCTAGTGTCTGACTACATGAAAGCTCCAGAGATTCAACTGTGTGATGGATAGCCCCTTTCTCTGCTGTCTCCAGCAAGAGTCTCTAGGACTTTGTTGTCATGTCTGCTCCCTGGTACCACCTTTTCTTCCACTTGCTTCTTTCCCTGGTTTGATTATCAAACTCCTTGCTCACCCTTGCACCAGATGCCTTGGGTCTAATAAGGCCAAAGAACAAAGGCTCCTGAGAAGTCCTTGGTAGTCTCTCTGAATTACCAGGCTGGGACCTCTAAATCTCCAGGAGTGGATGGAGGGCAGGGCTGTGTCTTCTGCCCTCTGCTTTTGAAAGGAAGGCCCGGTTCATTCTCCTGACTTGGAGGAGCAGAGAGGAGCAGGCTCGGGGCTAGGCTTGCACTGTGTTTATTAACTGTAAATAGTGAATTCCAAGCTGACAGGTGTCTTCTCAGGGATTTATACATAAATACAGTTAGAGGGGAAGTTAAAGCATATTTTAAATCTTTAAAGTTGAAGTGTGTTTTAAATCTTTTTGATGTTTGAGTCAATTAGGATTAAACTGGACAGAAGAAATATTTCCAAAATAGGGTCAATGCTGCTGTTTCTAAGTGAGATCTTGGGACCTGTCTCTCTGTGGAGATTTATGGGGACCGTGGCCATGGGGATGGCTGTGCATATGAAGCCAGAGTTGTGTGTCTGTTGCTGCTTCTGGTTGTGGTCCTTGGGTAAACAGTTGCCTCTAGGTAAGAAGAGACAACTGGTTCCCAGATGGACCATCCATACCACCACCTGCCCCCCCCCCCCAAGAGCTGTTCACTGTTCCCCTGGTCTTTTCTCCTTGCTTTCAAGAATAAAATGTTCACAGTCATTCTGCAGAAATTCGCAAAGCTCATCAGGAAGGATCGGGGAGAGTTCTGCACACTTGGTCGATCATGTCCTTGATGGGCAGTGTGCTAGCTGCGCTAGAGGAAGGCAGCAGGTGACAGGAGGGACTTTGTACCTCCTTTTCAGCTCCTACCAGGCTCCTGCCACACTTGATACCTCAGGGGCAGCAAGATGGTCCCCTCAGCTTTGGATTCCCTTGACTCTGGAGGCTCATCCTGCACATTGGGATAGAGGATTCATGATGTTGGCTAGAGAATGGGTTTATAGACTCAGAGAAAGTATACCAAGTGCTCTCTGCCCATTCCTTCCTAGCTGGCAGCTGGGACCAGGTCTCTGGAGTAGAGATAAGGCTTGTGGGGAAGGGGGCTGGCTTCAGTCCCCAAATGATGGAGAGTCCGCCACCCCCAGGAGTCTGGAACCATCTTCAGTTATCCTGTGTGCTGCTTGAGTGATGGCATCTCACTGTAAACTCCCTCCTCTTCCTACTCTTTGGGAAGTTCCAGCGGGTTCCCCAACTGTTCTCTGGTGTTGGTCACTGCCTGGATCGTGGTTTGTGCTGCCCTTGGCCCCTGCAAACTGGGCAGCCATGTGGAGGGCCACAGCTTCTAGAAAATGAAGGAAGGAACCCTGGTTGTGATGGACCCTTAAAAACCAACAAAGTCACATATACAACAAAAGGAGACCTGGGACCATCAGAGCGAGGATAGAGTTAACCACAAAGCATAAAAAGTCACTTCTTAGACATCCACTGCCAGTTCTGCTCATCAGTATAACTATTTCTTCACCCTTGGATTCCTGTGTTTATTCCTGAACATTTTAGAAAAGTGTCTGGAAATTAGTCTGGAGGTATTATTATTATTATTATTATTATTATTATTATTATTATTATTATTATAATAGAATGATGCTATCAGGAAGGCTACCTTTTCAGGTGTTAGTGTCTGATGCCAGGTGCAGCCTGAAGCAAGACTGTGATGAACGGCGAAGCCTCTGTCAGACCATTGACAGTTCTCAGCATTAGGTGATATTCACGGGGACCTTGTATGACATCCACTTAGATATGCAAACAGAAGGGCCAGAACTGTGCTTATAAGTGCACTAGCTGCCGTGGCTCACGGGGATCCCCAGGGGATGTTTCTGTAACCTGTTTTGATGGTGTATATTTATACAGATTATGGAGTCTTGAGAGTCTACCCAGATTCCCCAAACAATGTGAAACCTGATAGGACTGGAGTTCTGTTAACCTAGAAGATGGTGTTCTAGAAGATGGGGCTGACCCAGGTAGCTAAGAGCAAATAGTGTGGCTGCGTCACCGTCAACTCTGGCTTTGATGTATGACATGGCAGAAGGGGCCTAGATGTGAGAGAACTCCACCCCTGGAGAGCTCCCATAGCCTCTACTGTGTGGGGAGGGAGGTAGATTCTGTGAGAACTGGCACATGTTCACCCTAGGACAGCATTTTACTCTAAGGGAGCACTGGGATTCCTAGTCTGCCTCAGTATTAGATGTGCTGCTGACCAGGGCTGGCTTTGAAAACATTCTCTTGGCTGTGGTGTGATTCCTGTTGTTTTAGAAGAAAGTGAAGATAGGAGAAAAAATGAAGCTGGACATCTCATACAGAGCAGTGGACTTTGAATAGTCAGTAATCAGGCAACTATAGACATCAGTTAGAAAGTTCTAGAAACCAGGTTCAAAATGGTCCGACTATGAATATACTTTATGGAGACACTACATGTCTAGAGTGACCTCATCCTCCCATCCTCCTACTCCGATCCTGGAGCCCACTATGGAGTTAGAACTTGGAGCTCTGTTCAAGTGACAGCCAAGTCTACTACCATTGGAACATTTTTTGGTTCAAATGATAGTTCTGGAAAGCAAACAATACGAAGAGAGTCGTGAGCTGGGCAGTAGTGGCGCATACCTTTAATCCCAGCACTTGGGAGACAGGAGGCAGGTGGATTTCTGAGTTCGAGGCCAGCCTGGTCTACAGAGTGAGTTCCAGGATAGCCAGGGCTATACAGAGAAACTCTGTCTCGAAAAACCAAAAATTAAATTAAATTAAATTAAATTAAAAAAAAAGAAGAAGAGTCCTTGCTGGCGTTTGCTGGGTTTGAGGGTCCTCAGCAGTGGGGACCGAATGGTAAGGAGCAGGAGCAGACTTCTGCACTGCCAGGATACAGGTTTCTTCTCCTGGTTTGAGCTCTTATTGTTTTGTTTTTTTGTTTTTTGTTTTTTTTGTTTTTTGTTTTTTGTTTTTTGTTTTTTTTTTTTGCTGTTTTTTTAAATGTGAAGCGATTTTCTTTGTCATTTCTAAAACTCCTGTCAGGTCTTAGATGTCCTAAAGCTGTTGAATATGGACATAACTGTGAATTCCAGAGTGTTTTATTTTGAGATGAGAGTTTTGCTACAGTTTATACAGGATATTTTCCTATTTAGACCTCAGGGCTCTCTTGGGACCCACTACTAAGTGTGGCCCTCCCAGCAGCTTCAATTCTGGATAGACAAGTTCTATAACCTTTAAGTGTGATCTTATTCAGCAGGAAGAATGTGTTTCTCTTAACTTCTGGCAAATTTTGTTTTAAAGGTCTAGAAAAAGACACTGGAAGAAAACAGGTAAAAGACTGAAAAACTAACTGTAAAATAAACATTGTCATGGTATACAGTTGTGATGTTTGAATAAACTTATATGCATAAATTATTTAAAATGCTATGAAACATAAGGTATTTTCCTGTCATTTTTTTGGGTTGACATGGTTTTATACATTTGATTCCCACATATTTACACTTTATCTTACAAAGCTAAGGGTCCTGAATGTGGTGTTTCTCATGAGTGCTTCTTCACACCTCACAAAGATCTAGTTGTGATCCACCCCTTCCAGGAGGGGAGCATCCCTCAGATGAAATGTCCCTCTGTTTTCCTGTATATTGCTCTGCCTGAGTAGCACATGTGTTATTATTCAGGGCTTTTTATTTTTCACCAATTAAAATGTCCTTAAAATTTAAAAAAGAATTTGGAAATATATTTTTATATTTATCGCGTGTGTGTGTGTGTGTGTGTGTGTGTGTGTGTGTAACATGCTGGCGTGTTAGTGTGTTGGATTAGAGGACAGCTGTAGAAGCTGGTCCCCCTCTTCTGCCATGTATACACCGGGGATCAAACTCAAGCCATCAGGCTTGGCAGCAAGCTCCATGACCCACGGAGCCATCTCACCCCACTTAAGGTATAGTTGAGGTTGACCTCAAAGTTGTGATCCTCCTGCCTCTGCCTTCAGAGCATATCCTTCTCATATGCACCACCACAATTGGTTTAAAATATTTTAAAAACAAGTTTTGATGGCAAAAAACCCATAAACATGAGGGAGAATCTAGAACTGTATCTTTTAATTAAAATTTTATTTTACTTTATGCGTATGAGTGTTTTGTATGTGTGCATTTCTGTTGCCCAGAATGGGTTACAGATGGCTATCAGCCACCATGTGGGTGCTGGGATTCAAATCTAGGCCCTTAGAAGAACCACCAGTACTCTTTTAACAGTGATCCAACTCTCTAACCATGTGTATTTGTTTTCAAAGTCTAGGTTTTATGTATAGCAATACAGTAACACAATATAGTATTGTAATGTAATATACAATGTCAAATAGCATCATAATAGGATTTGATATGGTTTTAAATAGGAAAAGAAAAATTCAGGTTATCAAACCCCTCCCCTAGAACAAATTTTTAAAAATAACTTTCCTAAGTTGGGTCAATGTGACTTGTCATGTCTAATTCCTATTTCACAAATGGTCAGTGGAGTTAAAGCCCAGTTTCCACACTCATTGCCTCAAAGGCTTAACACATGCTGGATTCTTTTGAAGTGCAAAATGGTTCTTGCTTCTTCAATGCACAGAAAGTTAAATTCACATATCCACCATGAAATCAGAAAAATGAACTTTCTGCCCCTCATTCACATCCACATGTATTTTTTGCCGGAACCCCATCCTTCATTTCACACACACATTCACACAGATGCATGCACATCCATGTATACATTATGAGCATGTTTTCTTTACATGCGGACACTGGCTTGTATAGAGCTGTGCTTTTAATTTCTTAAAGGCTTACTTATTTGGGGCTGGAGAGTTGGCTTAGTGGTTAAGAGCACTGACTGCTCTTCCAGAGGTCCTGAGTTCAATTCCCAGCAACCACATGGTGGCTCACAGCCATCTATCTGTAGTGAGATCTGATGCCCTCTTCTGGTGTGTCTGAAGACAACTACAGTGTACTCACATACATAAAATAAATATATCTTTAAAAAACAGGCTTACTTATTTTATGTGTATATTTGTGCCCGGTGTCCTCCAAGGTCAGAAAATGACATGGTATCCTTTGGAACTGGTACAGGTGGTTGTGAACCACCATGTGAATGCTGGGAGCCAAAGCAGGCCCTCTGTAAGAAGAGCTGGTGTTCCTAACCACCGGGCGGCGCTTCTGCCCCAGGACTGTGTCGTTACTGTGTTTTCCTTGGCTGGGGAAACAAGCTCCTTCTCACCATGTGGTTCTGTGAACAGATTGTTTACAGGGAACAATTTAGATTCCCTCCGTTCCCTTTACTGTGTAATATTCCGGAGTGGAGTGACCATGGGTTGGCCAACCATCTCCTCACTGATGGACTGTCAAATACTCTTGGATAGTACCATGTGCAGATAATAAATTAGCCTGCTTGTATATACATATGAATAGTCTCAATGTCTGTGAATAGAGAAACAGTGTTTGTGGAGAGCCACAGCTGCCACCCTAAATATGGCGCCTGGCCTCCAGCCAGAGCAGAGAGCACCGCATTAAACAAGTCCTTATTTGGAACATTGCGATAAACAAGTCCTTATTTAGAAAAGTTGAGTGCCTCCAGTTTGTGATGCAAGCTGGCATGATTTCTCGTGGCCTATTATGCTTTGCCACGTAGCCAATGCTGATTGGGACCAGGAAAAGTATTTAACCCGTGAGGGCTGGGGGCTAGAAAGAAGAGAGAGAGAGAGAGGAGGAGAGATGAATGAATGATTCTGTAGTACAAGGTTCCTGAATAAACTGCCTGGAGAAGAATTCATGGTTGCCTCCTTATTTCCGCTGGTTGGTGAGGCGGTGACAAGTGTTTGTTAAGTGGAAGGAAATGAACCATTTTACTTTCTCTTAAAATTTTTTTTCATCAATTTTTTTCCCACACAGTATATTTTGCTCATATTCCTCCCCCCTCAAGGCTCCTTCCATCTCCTACCCACCCAAGTTCAGGTTCTTAGTCTCTCTCAAAA
>NW_022196914.1:26866440-26883743 GCF_008632895.1 Mastomys coucha | reverse complement strand
AAAAAAAAAAAAAAGAAATTAAGACAAAACTCGAATCAAATGAATATCAAGCCAAATACATTGGAGTATGGTTGATGCACTCAGTGACATTCCTCCATTAGAGAAAACCAATTTTCCCTTTCCCAGCCTATATCAATTGCAAATAACTTTGTGGTTAGAATTGGCACTTTGTGTCCACTTTCCCTTCTCGGTGCTGGGATTTTGTCTGGTTTGAACCTGCATGTTGCTGTGTGTACTGTCATAGTCTCTCTGAGTTTCCATGTGTCATGCGAATCAGCCTTGCTGCGTCTTCAAGGCACTATTTCTTTGAAGTCATCCATCATCTCTAACTTAAAGTCCATCAGCTTTCCTCTCACATATAAAATCCTTGCCAAGCCTTGAGGGGATGAGTTTGATGAAGACATCCCATTTGGGGGCCAAATGCTCCAAAGTCTCTCGTTCTTTGCACATTGTCCAGTTGTGGATCTCTTAAGTCTCATCTGCTTCAATAAGAAGCTTCCGTGAGGAGGGTGGAGTGGTGCTCTACTCTACCCGCATAGCAGTGAGCCATTGGGATTCATTTTGTTACTATGTTTCTTCAGCAGAATAACAGTAGTGGATTTTCCTCTAGGGCCCATGCCTTGGCTAGTAGTTTCAAGGTTCTTGGCCTCCCCAGCAGAGTCAGGAAAGGGTTCCATCTCATGGTGTGGGCCTTAATCCAATTTTTAAAATGTTGCTGGTTGCTTCCATAACACCTATGCCGCTTTGCACCAGTGTATCTTGCAGGCTGATCTCTGTTATGTTAGGGTTTACAGCTGGGTGACGTTGATGTCACCTCTGGCCATGCACAGAGCTCTTTCCAGCACCATTAGAGCTAGTAAGTAAGGGTGCAGCTTTTGTTGGGTACCTGCTCGAATTCTCTGTATTCAATGGCATATGGCTGTTGCATCTTCAGTAATAGGGCCTTAGCATCCGGTTATAAAGGAGAGTTTCTATGGGACCCTTTTGGCCAACAACTCAACAACATGCAGCCCATTCCTGGCACTGGAGGTTTTGCTTGGTGTACTGTGTCTCTCCTCATGCACTGATTCCATTTAAATTCCTTTCATGTATGTGTATATTTGAGGAAGCTTCTAGGGTAGTAGGAGACCCACTTTCTCTCTCTTTTAAATTCTGTAACTGTAATAGCCTTTTCCATTCTTTAAAATTCGTTGACTGTTTCATACAAGTATATAATGGATTTTAGTCTTTTCTGTCACTTGTTCTTCTGTCTCATTGCCCTCTTAGTCCCCTTTACCTGCCCTGTGGCCCTTTCCAGGGACTCTGCCTCACTCTCAGCCACCAAGAGAGGGCGAGCGAGGCCTTGCTCTGCTGTCAGACTTCCCGAGTCCTGCAAATCCCAGAGGCTATCAGGCTGGGTCCCATCCTCTCTTCTTTTGCTCTGTTCTTGATGCTGTTGTAAGCCTTTGTGTTTTTCACTCATTTATGAAATGACAGTTTAGTGTTCTTATGGATGTTTGATTTTCAGTAGTTATAGGTTTTACTTTTCAGACCATCTTGTGGCTTGGAGGCATTGGCTGTATAGGCTACATGGTTTTCTTACATGTCTCTTGTTTGTTTGTTTGTTTGTTTCCCATTTTATCACATATATTTCAGATGAAAGTTTGGGGTTACATAATCAAAACTTTTAACACCAATTTTTATATGTGAATACTTAAGAAGGTCTTTTCTATTCCTTTAGCTCAAAAAATTGTTGCTCAGCTCATCATTTAGGTTGCTTTAGGTAGAGCTGAAAACAGTCATTCCCCCACAGGGAGTTTTACTCTGAAGAGAGGAAAATGGAAGTCTATGTAAAAGAAAAAAAAATCACAATTCCACGGTATTTTAAAGGAAGGACTTAGATAGGAAAGAAAGTGTAAATGATGCTTCATTCTTAGACAGAAGGATCTCTGGAAATTACTTGTGTTTTGTTGAGAGCAAATGTGTTCATTGTATTGAAGTTCTGCTTTGGAAGCTAAGGATAAGGCAGGATCCCCATAAACAGTCTGAGAACTGGGAGTTAGGAAGTAGGATGGGGTGGCTGGCAAAAAAGTGACCTTGTCCTTATCCACTGGAAGTCTGAGAACTGGGAGTTAGGAAGTAGGATGGGGTGGCTGGCAAAAAAGTGACCTTGTCCTTATCCACTGGAAGTGCGGGGCAGGCTGAAGCACCAAGTTCCCTCCCCTGGGATAGGTAGCAGCCTGTGCTTCAGAAGTGCTCATTGTCAGTGGCCCTTCACTGCAGGTAGCCATGTGGCTGGCAGGCATGAGCTGGTTAAGAGCACCTGCTGAGGATTTGGTGAGCACGGTCCTTTTCTGTGGCCACTGACTTCTGGCAAGTCACTCCTGCTGTCTCTCTTGATGAGGACTGGGCTGGTTTCCAGGCAGGCACATGAAAGCCAGGGACGTGTATACATGAAAGGTAGCCCACAGGCCTTCAGGCTGTTGACAACTTTCATATACAGATTGTTCTTGTAGATTGGCAGTTGTTAGTCACTGAGTCAGGAGGGGCGCCCCGTCTGTAACTGTGTGTGGTAGATGAGAGAACCTCAGCGAGTGGGGCCAAGTGACTGTGAGCATGCCCTTGAGTATATCCCGCCCTTATTGGTTCCCTCCTCCTCTCCTGCCTCTCTGCCATCTCTCCCTTTATACATGTGTCCTACCTCAATGCTCTTCGTCATCATGGCCCCCAAAACAATAGAGATTTAGGACTAAAATTAAAGCCCAACATTAGGAGCCACTTCGGCAATTAACAGCCAGGATAGACTTTCGGCCCCCAACAATTTTGTCGCTCACTGTATCCCTACCATCTGCCCCTCCACCCACGATGAGCTGCTGGCTGCATCTTTGTCCTTCTTAGGTTTGCTTAGTAGCAGTTGTTGCACTGTATCCCCCATGCCCATGGGCTAGTGGAGAAGTGAACCCTGTGCTTGCATTCTAATGTGGGGCTGGGTCTTCCAGCTGAGGTGGAGTCAGGAGCAGAGTCCATTTTTTTGACCTTTGAGAAGCTGGAAAGCATGAACTGGAGGCAGACCATGAGGCTATCCTGAGTGATGGCTAGACTCTTAGGAGACCTGGCAGAGCCGACGCATCCCACCCCTAACCTGACTCCTTTTGTGCTCCCAAGCCCTACATCATCTACAGACCTCCTCCACGACCTTCTGGGTGCTTTAAATGCCCAAACTGAAAGACAGACGACTATGGTGATAAAATGTAATGAAGGTGCCTGGTGTCCCTGCTGACATGAGCAGTACACCCTGTAGAGCAGAAGGAAAGAGAGAAGCCTCAAGACTCTGCACTCGAGCCCCAGGGTCTCAGTGGACCTCCCCCCTGCACCCCACCGCCCTGAACGCCCCCACCACGCCCCCAGTCTCCGCACCTCCGTGGCCTGCCCTGTCTTAGTCATTCTGCTTCCTTCTGTGCTGTTCTCTCTCGAACCCAGCATTGCTGGCAGCTCCCATCATTCCCTATAATAAGCTCTCATCATTCTGAGTCTCTCACAGGAAGCCGGAAAAAGGGCTTGCCATCCATTAGCATGGATGTGGTGACTGTCCTTTGAAACGCCTGTCTGGACATTGCAGATTGGGCTGTGTTGATAAGGGCACTGACATTTTGCTAGGGGAATGTTGAACAACAATGGAAAACAGCTAAGTCAGCTCAGTTGAAGACACAATGTGGAAAACACCCAGCTTTATTAGACCCAGCCTGGCTCCTCTCCCAGAAAGGCATACGGGGAAGAAGATGCTTGCCTTGCTTAATTAAACCAAATGACACCATGCATATTCTAAGCTGTGCAAAGAAAGCCTTTGGAGGCAGACAGACTGGAGTCCAGTCCTGATAACATTTTTCCTCTGTGATCTTCATTTTGTTAGTGAATCCATGGATGCTGACCCCAAGTTTGAGTCCTGGAAAGTTATCTTCTGGGAGCCACGCTGTGTATAGACCCAGTGTCCTCTCTCTCCAGAGTCCCCAAGGGTTCCCCAACCTCCTCTGATTTCAAGCCCATAAGACCACCAGGGATATCTCTCAAAACCACCACTGATTCCCGATGGAAAGTCAGGTAGCTAAGGATAGCCCACAGGGAGATGAGAGATGAGTGGGGTTTTTTTGTTTTTTGTTTTGTTTTTCCCAAGACAGGGTTTCTCTGTGTAGCCCTGGCTGTCCTGGAACTCACTCTGTAGACCAGGCTGGCCTCGAACTCAGAAATCCGCCAGTCTCTACCTCCCAAGTGCTGGGATTAAAGGCGTGCACCACCACTGCCCAGCAAGAGATGAGTCTTTTAAAGGCTTCCTGAACTTTGTTCCGCCAGGGAGGCTGAAGCTCACTGAGACCTGAGTTGCGCTGGACTCAGTCAGCAAATGGAGATGCACATTTGGCTTTCCACCAGAACTAACTGCACTCGGTGTCCACAAGACTGCACAACCCATAATTTGTGCATCCTCAGTATCCTCAGGACCAGAGACAGAATCCCAACCCTCAGAGCCAACGTCTTTCTAATTGTCTTGAAACTCAGGAATGGTGGTTGAAAGCAGAGCCTCTTATGCTCCCCATGCCTAGTGTGGGGCTTGGCTCAGGGCTGGCTTTGGTCCTTCTGGAGGAGACCCTCTCCCCACCTCAGTGTGGCCATGTCTCTTGCTTGCCCTCTACTGTCCAGCTACTTAGAACAGGGAGCAAAGTCTGGTAGTAAGGGGACAGGCTACGGTGAACAGGAAAGCCTTTACTTTACTGTCATGAATCCCAGCTAACCCTATAAGCCACTGGATCTGCTCACTAGCCTTGCCAGATCCTGAGGTTAGAGTCAGACACTGCTTCCAGAAAGCAGCCAGCACACCAAACAGATATTCAAGTAGTTTGCACCTTTTCTCCTTCATCCATAAGCAGGAAATTACTTTAATCACATAAGCTCATATTACTTTCCTGAAGAAACTTCCGACATCTGGGATGCTACAGAAAACCAAAAATGTAAAACATGTGTTACGTTGTACTGACGCTGCCCATGTGGTTCCTTGTGCCCACCTCCAACTAAAGAGTGCATGAGAAAGTACAGTTCATGACCCCTGCATAGAGTAAGCACAGAGGGTCCTCCTGTCCCTCAGTGGCCTGAGTTGGCCTGTCTTTATTTTATGTTGCTCTAATAAAACACTATGACAACTATAACTTAGCGGAGAAAAGGCTCATTTTGGATCAGAGTTTCGGGTTATAGTCTATCATGGTGGGAAGGTGAGGAAGCAGGAATTTAGAACAGTCACAACCACAACCAAGAGCAGAGAGAGAACACACATACTCATGCTTCTCAGTTCTCTTCCTTCACCCTTGTACAGTTCAGGATTCCCTGCCTAGGGAATGGTGCCACCCATGGTGGCAGATCCTTCCACTTCAGTTAACATAATTAGGACAACCACCCACAGATATGGGCACAGAACAATGTGATCTAAACAATCCCTCATTGAGATTCTTTTCCCAGGTCGTTACAGATTGTGTCAAGCTGACAAAACTACCATATGGTCCATGTGTCCATCTGATGCCTAGGTCCTTAACACTGTTTTGAACGAGGATTACAAGTACATTGGTATCCAGAGTTAGTGAGTTGTGAGATCTATGCCCTCATTCATTCTTAAAACTGTTCACTCTTTGGATTCACACAAGGTGACTGTGGGGATAAACTATCTTCCATTTCAACAATTTCCTATAAGGGTCCAGAAAAACCAGTGAAAGCAATATACTCATTGACCACAGGAAACAAGACAGCCGAAGTTAGCTAAAGAAGGAGGTTCACAGGCAGTCTGGGTAAGTTTCAAATTGTCAGCTTCTATTGTTTAGAGGGTGCTCTATCCTCTCACCACCAGTGTGTGGTGGTAGGCACAGTGTAGCCCACCAAACCTGAACCATTGTGAAGGCAGTTTCATGCTCTAGGCATGGCAGGCCCACTGTGCAAGACAGAACCTGGCCTCTGGGAGAACCGACATTCCATTATCCAAACATGCGGTTGAACTTTCCTACACTGCCACCCCAGCTCTGAGAATATGTGATATGGGGGCTTTGTCCTAAGATTTGTGTGGCTAGCCTTTGCCATACACAAAGTCTATCAGGCATGACCTAGGTTGTCTAGTGCAAAGAGGTACGCCTAGACCTTTCTTTGGGCAGTGCTCAGTTTTTCCCTATAGATCTGGCTCCATGTTGAAGGAGGAAGAAATCCTAGGAGGTTCTCTGATCTCGGAAGAGTCCTGGCACCAGGTCACACCTCAAGGTCAGGATGTGAGAAGAGGGCAGAGGAAACAGCTGAGGCAGGAGAACTGGGAGCTTCACTTACATCCACTGACATGGGGCTGATGCAAGCTTAGGGGAATGGAGATGTGTTGTGCACAGCAGGCATCACAGAAAGAAACATCACCAGACATTTCTCAGTGGCCCCCGCCACCCACAGCCTCATCCCTGACTCTTAAACTTTGCACCACCTTTTCTTACTCCTCATCCTCTCCTCCTTTCTCTCATATTCTCCTGAAAATCTTCCTTTATGTGAAACTGGACAACCTGTGTCTGAGCAGGTCACACACTAGAGCATCCTTTTGCAAGGAACCTCTAGCTGCCTTTCCTCATGGTTCCACAAAGGAGCCAAAGGGAGCAAGGAGGTAATGATGTGTCCTCCTTCTTCAGAGAAAAACCCGGTTTTGTTAGCATCTGTAGGAGGCAGGATTAGGGCCAATTCCATGTTACAGATAACACAATATAGTTACAAAGTATCTTCTGCACATACCATAAATAGGCCAGGCATGTTAGAATAGGGCAATACAGTGACTGTTATTGTTTGTATCTTACTGATGGAGAAACTTAAGAGACATAGAGGATAAGTACCTAGGAAGTCTTCCTATTAGTAACAGGAGATGCTGAGAAGCAACTAGGTGTCCAGTCTCAAAGCCTATACTTTGATGCTAGACAGCTGGGTGTGGTGGGACATGCTTATAATGCCAGCATTGGAGAGGTTGAGGCAAGAGAGTCAGTGTGAGACAGAAGTAAGCTGGGGCCATATAGTGAATTTGTGAATTTGAGGATAGCCTGGGCTAGCATGATACCCTGTCTTAAGAGACATGGAAAAATAACAGAATTATAGAGTATAGAACTTGGTGTCAGATTAACCAAAGCTTTGCCACCTAGTAACTGCATGGATCAGGCTTGTTATTTTACTTCACTGAACTATTGAGGTTTTTTTTGTCTGCAAAGTAACAATATGTAGCAAGTAGGGTTGTTGAGAAGGTCTGGCACTTAGCAAGTTCAATAAATGTGAAAAGCTGATAAAGATGGTAGTGTTGAAGATGGTGGTGCTGAAGATGGCAGTGCTGAAGATGGTGGTGATGTAGATGGTGGTGATGAAGATGGAGATGCCAGTGTTGGTGGTATGAGGCTTCTCATGATGATGTAATAATGATAATGGCAGTCATGTGGGTGATCACAGTGGTAGTAGTTTAGCCCCAGACTTTCCTCCAGGGGATATCTGTCTAGCTCAATCTCTCTGTGATTAATGAGATATGGTGTTACCATGGTTAAGTTTATGTGGTTTAAACAAAGCAAATAAGTGCCCACCATTTATCATTATATCATTAAGTTCAGGTTATCTGAATGCCCTTGGAGAAAATACGTGTTCATCGAACTAATGCCAGCTCTCCTTCTTTGATATGCTAACTCTTTTGTGCCTGCAGTATAATAATAGTATCGGTTTTATTGCCATTTCCTGGACTAATGTTTAAAAAAATTTGCTCTCTGTGTGTTTTTGTGTATAGTGTGTTTGTGTATGATGTGTGTTTGTGTGTGTGTATGTTTGTGTATGGTGCATGTGTTTTGTGTGTGTGTGTGTGTGTGTATGTGTATGATGTGTGTTTGTGTGTATGTATGTTTGTATATGGTGTATGTGTGTGGTGTGGGCACGCATGCCACGGGTCACATGTGGAGGTCAGAAGACAACTTTGTGGAGTCCTCTCCTTCCACCATTAAGTGAGGTCTGGGGATCCCCCTTGTTCGGGTTACCAGGCTCACTCAGCCAGTACCTTGACACCGGGACCCATCTTGCTGGCCCTTCTTCTTGGGTAATTGGGGATTTTTTTTTTCTTTGTGATAAGAACAGCTATAAGAACAGTTAATTTACAGGGCCAAGGTCCTCTCCTCCCGTTGATGACCGACTAGGCCATCCTCTGCTATACACATGCTGCTGGAGCCATGAGTCCCCCCATGTGTACTCTTTGGTTGGAGTTTTAGTCCCTGGGAGCTCTGAGGGTACTAGTTAGTTTATATTGTTGTTCCTCCTAAGGGGCTATGTCCCAGTGTAGAGGAATGCCAGGGCCAGTAAGCAGGAGGCGGTAGGATGGTATGCAGGGGGAGGAGGGAGGGAACAGGGGTTTGTTTTAGTTTTTGTTTTATTTTATTTTATTTCTTTTTTTTTTTTTTTTTTTTTTTTTTTTTTGTAGGGGAATCTGGGAAAGGAGATATTGTAAATAAAGAAAATATCTAATAAAAAAATAGAAAAAAAAGAACAGTTAATTTAACTTGCTACATTGAAGAAAATTAGCATTAAAGCAGAGACACTACTTTTAGCTGTGATAGCAAAACAACGGGTTTCTGAAGGACAGCCAGTTGTTGCCAGTTGCTTTAGCACACCCCCGGGGTGTTAACTGAGGAGAGAAAGACATTGCACGCCATTATGGACATACGACTGTCTAGGTTTTCCTTGCTTTTGACTGTTGTGCCTGTTTTGCAATCCTCTTTATGTTGAGGTTCTGAGGGGAAGCACTTCTCAGGACGGGGGCTTCCTGTACTGGACACTAGTCTTGTCAGGTCAAGGTGGAGGCAGCATCGTGATGGGGAATCGCACTGGGGAGAGGGAGGTAGACTTTGACGGCTTGTGTTGTCCAGTTTGTGTTGTCCAGTGCTCTCAAGTGTGTCTTTATAGCTGGGCAGACTCGCCGAGCTGCAGCTGGGAGCAGGGCAAATGGAAGACAGCTCACTGCAGGAGGGCTGTCAAGGAACCGCAGTTCCATGTTCATCTTCAGGCTGTGTGAGGTTAAGGAAGTGCATCCCACCAGGTTCTTCCTCCTGGAGGGGGAAGAGCAGGCTTATCAAACACAAAGGAAAGTAAAGAGAACTCCGAAGAAAGGTCTAACCTCCATAGGGGGATATCAGTGCTGGGGGAGAGAGTCTTAGAGCTACCGGCAGGCTGTGCAGGGGGCTCCCGAGATGCAGTAGTACCCATGCTGGGGGTGGCTTTCAGTGATGCAGCTATCAAGTCACCCAAGCACCTGCAAGAAAGCCCTCACCCGTGCTCTTGTAAGGAATCCCAGTAAAGTCACAGTTTACCAAGCCACTCCTCGGTCTGTCAACACTGCCCTACCAACGGTGGCTGGGCGTTTGTTCATTCACATCTCCCCAGGAACTCCAACCAGTTCATGAATAGTCATTGCTCCTCAGGCTAGAAATGAGGGTGTGTTGAGGGCTGTGATAGGTAGGAACTGAGCTAAAAGACAGGGACCCAGGCCAAGGCCCAGGTCCCCTCTACCCGAAGGCACTCGTTACCTACTCAAATTTCTTTCCCAGCAGCCAGTTCTACAGAGAGACGCCTGTTCTCTTTAGCTACTTGTACTTTTGCAACGAGTCCTGATAGCTTTGAGGTTAATCAGCTTGAGTACGCACTGTTCACTGTGGAAAACAGGCTGCAACCATTAGGAAAAGAGGTTTCTAGACCTTTCTTAGAGAAAATTTAAATAGCTGAGCCAAAAGCCTGTAAGCTTGTCCTGCCTGCCCTCTGTGAGCTGGCTGGGGAAGCCACCAGGGGACATTTATCTAGGTTCTTCTTTGTATCAGCATCGGAGAAAACAACCATTACACTGTAGCTCTGCCGCACGCTCTCCCCAAAGGATGAGATTTTCTCTATCTAACGCGTCCAGGAGCGAATCTGCATCATGACAATTTGCTCTGCAGGGCTTCAGGGACTGGGAAGGCACAGGAGCGCAGGCTACGGCAGCCGCTTTCCCACTAAACATGCCTTCATCACAGAAACATGGATTATGTGTTTTCAAGATGCCTGATTAATGGGAAATTGCCTTTGAGTGTCTGGTTACATCATTATAAGCCAGAAGCTTCCAGAACAGGGCAGGCTCATACGATTTCAATGGTCTTCGCACTGTTGACCTTTTTTGAATGGGGCCGCTCTTTGTGTGAGGGGATGCCCATCTATGCCCACGGTCTCTACCCACCAGATGCTACCAACTAGCTCCTCCCCCAGCTTTCCAGTTTCAACAACAAAAAAAATTGTCTCTTGTAGGATATTGCTCCCAGGTGACAACCAATACTCTAGGGATAACGAGGGTCCTTATTGATTCTTTAAACTCATTCCATAATCCCAAGAATGTCTGGAAGAGACTATGAAGGGTTCTTGTGACTTGCAAGAAAAACTGAGCATTCTGCTTTAGAATTCTGACCTGTCTCTTTCAAGTGACCTACAACAGTCATAACGACAATGTTGAAATGTAATAAAAAATCTCATTTAGGGCTTCTGAGTAGAGTACCAAATTCTCCTGATTATAGGAGTTCATTATATCAGATGGCGCTGTTTTTTTTTTTTTCCAGTTGACAAATTGGATTTTTTTTTAAAGCATGGCAGTTGGACTTATCATAATATTAAGGATAAAGGGGAAGAGGGAAAGGTATTTTCTCTTGTCATGAGTGTCCTTAATTGAATTTCAGATGGCCTGTTAGGAAGAGCACCAGTCAACGCTCAACACAGCATCTCAAAGGCTTGCAGACACGTCAGCGAGGTCAGAGGGAAACAGATCCAGAATCCTTTGAGACCCAGATGAATACGAGTGGTGAACTCATGTTGGTTTATAACACGCTGTGGTGTCTAGCTATTTGGTTAAACATTATGCTGGATGTCTATAGGGAGTGTGAATTTATGAAGATGGCTTTAATTGGTAGCAGCTGACTGCAGCAGATTGTCCTCCATCTGACCTTCAAGCTGTGCCTCCCAGGCTGATGTCTCCAAAGGTCAGGGAGGTCTAGCACAGACAAGCCCTGGGCTCCTATTGTTATCTCAGCTCTTCCCAGGTCTGCATCCTTCTGGGCCACTCTATACAGTCATTTGCCAGTCTTTATAGCTTCATGAGCTAACTCCTGTCTACTGAGCAAGGTGGTTGGTTCATGCTTGTATTTTTAAAATATTTTATTTTACTATTTTGAGACAGGCTCTCTCCATATAGACTTATACTTGTGGTCCCAGCACTAAGAGAGACACAGGCAAGAAGATGGCCAACATGGTCTAGCTAGCATGTGGCAGTCTAGACAGGCATACACAGTGAGTCTGTTTCAAACCTACGGCCTCTACCGCCTCCACTGTTGCCACCACAACAAAAGGACCTGAAAGCAGGAGAGGGAGTGGCTGGAAAGGCATGGTTTGGACAAGAGTGACAGGAGAGGGCAAGGAGTATAAATCTGGTCAAAACACATCGTGCACACAAAAATAGAAAGAAACTCCAGAAGCCACATTGCAGGGCTAGGAGCTGACTTAGCAGTCAAGAGGGCTTGCTTCACAAAACTGAGGACCCAAGTTCAAATCCCCAGTACCCCCACACATGTGTGTCTGGAATCCCCTTGCTGTATAGAACGGAGAGAGGTGGATCAACTGCGGCTTGTGGGTGCCAGTCTTGCTACAGGTGCACTGAGAAACCTCCTTTCAAGAGAATAGGGCAGATAATGAGAGAACAGGACCCCTACTGTCCTCCTCTGCCCTCTGCCTGTGCTCAGGGGCATAGCCCTCTGCCAGGTACCCATAGACTGCCTATACATACACACACTGACACGCATATACACATACAAATAAACATAAAAAATAAAACAGTGTACACGGATATGAAATTGTAAAAAATAAATAACAGGAAACACGTTTCTATGAATGTGCTTCTGCATGTATGTCTGCGAACAGCTAGATGCCACTTAAGACAGGTGTTTGCTCTGAGAAATGAGCCGTGACATGATTTTGCCATTTTCAAACCTCATGTGTGCTTACACAGCCCTGGACAGGCGCAGCATCCCTAGGTGATGTAATCTCAGGGAAATCCCCAGCAATAGAGTGAGATATATGAGGCCCGTTATTGGCTACAATGTTCTATGAGTTGTGACTGTGTGTAGTCACGCCCTTTGGCTCTGGGTCTCTGGGGACTCCTGGCCCAGGTCACAGTTACTAAGTTATTTGAACACAGAAATTTTACATGTTCAACACTCTCTTCTGCTGCTTGCTGGTTCTTCAGGAGCATATGGCCGCGGATGCCCCTCTGGAGCCTTGTGAAAGGCATAGTTTTTTTTTTTTCTTGGTTTGGTTTGTGTTTTGATCCTGCAGAGGCCAGCAGGATTTCCCTGTCTTGGGGAAAAAATTACTTTCGAGTTTGTATAAACCAGCACAGCAGCTGGGATGTCAGGAAACCTGCAGAACAGCCGAACACCAGGGGCTGTGGAGGCAGGAGGCAGATGCTTAGAAAATAATTAATTAATCACAAACCTGCCGGGTTGGCCAGTATCTGCCCCCTACCTAGCTCTAGGGCATCTGAGTTTGAGGCCGTACTAGGCCAGGCTATGCCCTCTGTTTGGCTGATGGCCATTCAGCTGTCCACTGACCAGGGCTACCAAAAGCCTCCTGTATGCACACGAAGGCTTACCTGGCTTCCACACCTGCTCATATGGAGGAGCGAAGGATGGGTGTACAGGGCAATATTGTGCACCTTCCAAGCTGTGGCTAAGTTTGTGATGGTGGCTGTGCTCCTGAGCATACCCCAGGGTTGTTTCCCCTTCTCTTCCCCCACCTCCTCTTGGAACTGGATAATTGGACAGAATTTGCAGCATCTCCATTCTTGTTTTATAAACAAGAATGATGATAAGTCAATGTCATCAGAGAACCTACTGTCTTAGCATGTACAATGGTTATGTACTTCTGGGAGGTTCTGCAAAGTTCCTAGTTCCCTGTCTTATGACAATAAAACTGAGACTTAGAGAAGCAAGCTTCCCAAGGTCTAGTGGGAAGCAAGCAGACAAGGAAGGGCTTAAACTGGGCCTATCCTGAGTCCTGGGGTCTGCTGTCCCATGCACCAGGAGCTAAGGAGACCCTAAATGGATGAGTATTGATCTACCTAGAACAAATCCAGGGCTCATTTGAATTTGTCATTTGCTCTCCTTGGACAGGAGGAGGCAATGTCGGGCTTTCCTCTGTTCTAGGCTCCCAGGGTTATTTACAGGAGCCTACTTAGCCCAGGGTCACCTGCTTAGCTTCCTGGTTCTGTTCAGTCTGTATCATCTGCCACGTGTGCTTTCTGACATACCCTTCCACCTTGTCTCACCAGCATCTCTGCAGTCACATCAGCACAGTTCCCAGGGGGAGTGTCCATACCCTCTCCTTCACCAATCCCTAGCCTTCAGTAGCGCTTACATGCTGATGGACCCCAGGCTGCCCCTGGCCTTGGCATCTCTCCCAGCCTTCACTTCAACTTGTCAAATCTCTAATCAGAAGCTCTGCCTGAGGCCATGTAAGAGCCTGTGGTGAGTAGTCTCTTCTTCCATCCAAGTTCTTTCTCCATTCATATTCCTGTTCGTATCACTCTCCCTAACATCTTGGCCAGAAGCCTGAAAGCACAGAAATAGCTTGGCCCTCTGCCTCTCCCACTGTGACCAGACAGGCAGCAGCCCTTCCTTCCACATGGCCAGAGTCTCAAAGCTCTGTGGAGAAGATTCCTCTGGAGTCAAAACAACATGGATGTAAGCCTCAGCTTTGCCATTCACTGACAGTGACTTTGAAAGAAACCATCTTAACTGAGATGTGATTCCCATTGTACACACCCACACACCTAAAGTATAAAACGTAAGTTTTTACTCAAGGTATGTATAAACCATCCCTGTGGATGGTTTTAGAATATTTTCATACCCTTAAAAGAAACGCATGCTGTTACTTTACTTAAAAAAAAAAGACATTTTATTTTATTTATGTTTCTTTCTCTCTGCCTCTCCGTCTGTCTGTCTGTCGGTCTCTCTGTGTGCAGGTGTTCAGGGAGGTAAGAAGGGGTATCAGATCTGCAGCTGGCTGTCCTGAGCTGCCCGATGTGTATGCTGGGAACTGAACTCGTGTTCTCATTAAGATCAGCAAACACTGTCAACTGAGCTGTCTCTATGCCTCCTAGCTGTGACATTCCTAGCCCCTCTTGCCACAGCCTCACCTAACAGCCTCTCTTCTGGATTTCCATTCTGGGCATTGCATAGGACTGACCTTATGTGACATATGATATTTTTTGATTGACTTCTTCAACTGGCGTAGTGTTTTCAGGGTTCATCTGTGTTGCAGTGTATCATACATCATTCCTTTTTATCATTGTGTTATATCCTGTTACATTACGTGGACATACACAAGAACTCTGTTCTCAGCAGGTAAGGCATTTGAGCCCTTTCTCCCTTTTGCACAATGCTGCTATAAACACCTTGGGCAAGCTTTGTGGAGGTGTGTCTTTATTTCTGTTGGGCTGGGAGCACCATGTTGAATTGCTCAGGGAATTGCTAGATCCTTTCCCCAAAGTGGCCGCACCACTCTTCAGTCCTGACAGAACTGTATGAGAACTGCTTTCCACACCTCCTTGTCCGCTCATGTAACTATCTGACATGGGTTTTAACCATCTTTCTAAAGCAGTATTTCACTTGGTGTCTAAATTCCATTTGTTTGATGACTAACGACATAGACATCATTTTACTTTTCCTTTTAAAAAAATGTTTTTTATTTTTATTTTTTGACATGGTCTCACTCTGCAGTGCAAGATGGACTTCACTTCATGACCCTCCTTTTTCAGCCCTTCAGGTGCTGCTGGGGTTACAGGCCTGTGTCACCATGCCTAGCAAGGACATGTAGCTTTTTGTGTGCTTCCTGGCCATTGGTGTATCTTCTCAGAGAATTGTTTGCTAACGAGCAGCGGGACTCTGACTATGGAGATCTGTCTACCCTCACACTAGCACACTTCCATTGATAGGTCACAGCGCAAAGCTGAGCCTGGACCCCTGGACCTGCAGACATGTGACTTAACCATGACTATCATAAACCACTGTCCCCAAGCCAGAGAGCTCAGAGTGTAGGCCTGGCGCTTCTGTCCCCTTTCTCTCTCTCTGCCTGTCAGTTCTGGGACCTATGGCAGGTCAGTCTCAGCAGTTTGGTGTCAATGTGGACGGTGGCTTCTGGCCTTTAGCACGAGGCTGATGCCCTGGGCTAAACGGTGTCTCTCCTGACACCCTAAAAGGGAAAAAGAGATATTCAAGGTCCCGTTCTCATGATCTGTGGATGTGACCTCAATTGCAAACAGGGCCTTTGCACATGTGACTGGGAAGATGTGCTGGACTGGAGGGGGCATTGTTACTGTCTGAATGGGAAATGCTCCCACCTGGCTCACAGCCCTGGCTTGTGGTGTTGTTAGGGGAGGTTACGGTGCTCACTGACCACATTTAGTTACTGAAAGCAGCTCTCTGCCCCTGGATGCAAAGTGAGGATGCATGGATACCCACCATAGCCTCCTTAGGTGACCAGGAACATCTGCCATGCGAGGTAGTCATCAACTCTTGATTCTTTCTCAGCTTCTCAAGTCCTCCCTGATTTTTGTGCAGCTGTGGGCGGAAAAACTTCAGCTGCCTTGATGCTGGGGCTCTCCCCTTAGCAGTTGGGATGACTTTCTTGTCTAGGAAAATCTGAAATAGGTAAATGTCCTGCATCTCAAAAGCTGATCAGCATCACCCTTCTGCTTACTGCTAATAACTCTCTATTAAGTCTCCCCCTGAAGAACCTACCCAGCACAGGCCGGCTGCGGGACCCAAGCGGGACATGTCAATCAACTACATTAAGCTTCTCCATCTTCTGACAGTTCCAGAGGCAACTATGCTTAGGTTGCAGGCTCAACAACAGCTCAACTCTGTGTTTGGGATTTCAGTGTTGAGAATATCCATCATGGGGCTGGAGAGATGGCTCAGCGATTACGAGCAGTGACTGCTCTTCCAGAGTGTGTAGAGCGGTAGAGCTAGAGAGGCATTCGTCATGACAAGTTGGCGCCTACTTCCGCTGTTGACTCCTGGTAAACAACTGTTTGCGCATGTGCGTAGAGTGAAAAGACGCCAAGTCACGGCCCATCCCGGGATGTTACGTGGGGTGATGAGCAAACAGCCAATCATGGGCGGACACGCCGCGCTGTGGTGTATATAAGCAGTACCGATTATTGGCTCGGTCCTCTTCTCCTCTTCATGATGCAATAAATGCTTGCTGCAGAAGGATCCTAGTGTCCACGTGTCTTCTTGCTGGTGAGATGACTGCGCAGGCAACAACTGGTACCGAAGCCTGGGATGCCGGGGGAGCCTTACAACCGCTGGTGCCGAGGAGACCCTCCGTTCACGGAGAGGATTCAGAACTGCAGGACAAAGGTAAGCTCTGAGAGGCATGCTGTTTGGTTTTAATTTCTCCGATCCTTCCTCAAGGTTAGAGAGCATGGCCAAAGCCGCGGTAATTGTGCTAGTGGTGCTTGTTACGATGTCTATTTGGCATTTGATACATTCTTGCCTGGAGGATGAGAAATGCCGCGCCTCTGTAGCATCGGGACAGAGGGCACTTGAGGAGTTACAAGATAGCATGTCAGAAACAGAGCGTAGTGAGAGAGTGGGGGCTAGCCAGGATAAAAGGGAGAGAAAAAAGGGTATACCCAAGAACACAGACCCTTCTGCTCGACCTGTGGAAGCGAGAGATAAGGGAAAGGACGTCCTGGGAGAGAAAACTAGAGAAAGGGATAGAGCTTCGAGAAGGAAGCCCCTCTACCCAGTTAAGAAATTGGAGGCCCTCGAGCTTGATAGCTCTGAGGAATTGAGCCCCTCCGAGGAAGAGGACTTGGAGGGAGAAGCGGCTCGGTATGAGGAAGAGAGGTATCATCCGGATGAGCATTTGCCGCCTCTCCAGAATCGAAAGCGAAAGGGAGCAAGAGATCAGAGCCGCTGAACGCTTTATGCTGTCCCGCCGGGTGCACCCCCTGCTGTGCACTGATGGAAGCTGTTCAGATTCCTTTTTGTCTGGAGGAGACAAGAGTAAACTCTTGCGTGCCTTTCCAGTGTTTGAGGATGCTGGTAGTGGCTGTGTCTGTGCTCCAGTGGAGTGCACCCTTATCAGGGAGCTTGCTGAGTCAGTTGGCAGGTATGGGCCTGGTGCCAATTTTGCCATTGTGCAACTTGAAAGACTTGCAGATTACACTGGGGAAC
>NW_022196914.1:26856111-26864067 GCF_008632895.1 Mastomys coucha | reverse complement strand
ATTCGCCATGACAAGATGGCGCCTACTTCTGCTGTCAACTCCTGGTAAACAACTGTTTGCGCATGTGCGTGGAGTGAAAAGACGCCAAGTCACGGCCCATCCCGGGGCGTCACGTGGGGTGATGAGCAAACAGCCAATCATGGCCGGACACGCCGCGCTGTGGTGTATATAAGCAGTGCTGATTATTGGCTCGGTTCTTTTCTCCTCTTTATGATGCAATAAATGCTTGCTGCAGAAGGATCCTAGTGTCCGCGTGTCTTCTTGCTGGCGAGACGACTGCGCGGGCAACACCAGAGGTCCTGAGCTCAAGTCCCAGCAACCACATGGTGGCTCACAACCATCTGTAATGGGACCTGATGTCCTCTTCTGGTGTGTCTGAAGAGAATATCCATCATGGGTGCCTGTTCATACTTCCACTGAAACTGCCCTGGGAAGCTGTAAGAAGAAATCTCTGAGCCATTAAGAGAAACACAGAGGCAGAAATGCAGCTTTATTATAATCATGTTTTCAACGTCGACAATTAAGAAATTCATTCAGGCAAACATGCCACCTTCAGTGACCCAGAGCCCACAGACACAGGGTAGCCCCCAGGTGGCTGAACTAAAAGGGATTGTGGATGCCTCAGGATGTACGCAGCACAGCGTGGGAAGGTCTGCACAGGGGGACCTGGCATTGCTGGCTCTAAGGTGCCTTCCTAGATTTGGTTCTGGGGTGTGGCCAAGCCTGGGTCTCCAAAAGCGACCCTTGGACACTTTGCACCATTTCAGTAATTACAAAGAGAGAGACTGACAACACAGTCTCGGGGGAGGGGTGGGGCTATGTTCTGCTCCCGATAAGTCCACTGCTGGGGATACTAAATTGCTCATAAAATTTGAGAAGCCCATCCCTCCCATAGCAACATGGCCTGGTAAGTAGTCCCAGAAGGGCTGTAGGTGCACATGGTGCCCGAAGAGCCACCATAGGCCACTGGGACAGCGAGCACCGTCCAAGAGCAGCGCTCCAGAAGGCTCTGCATCTGGCCAAGGGTACCCTTTGATTTTTCAGAAAAACAGGGATCTGCAACCACAGACTGGGAGCAGAAGTGAGCACAACTGTGACGGAGCACACCACAGTGTTTTGTTTTTTTTTTTTCTTCTAGCCTTATCAAATCTCTCCAAAGGGGCCTCCTCCTCTCAGGACCACGAGTAAGGACTTTAAGTGACTGCGACAGTGTGAAGGACTTTCCTTTTTACTCAGGACTTGCCACATTCCGCTAATGGCACTTCTGGGGGTTCAATGACCCTTTAGTGACACTCGACTAGGACTCTTACAAAGTTTGGGGTTTGAGCCTCTTCTAGTTTTAAATATGGGGATCTGAGGCAGCAGAGGACCACTTTGTATTGTCTTGGATTTCTAAATGTAGTAACCTCTGTGGAAAGTGTGGGAGCTGTTTTTGTCAGGGAAGCATCCTGGAGGCGCTGCTGCTGCTGCTGCTGCTGGGGTGCCAGGTCTGGGCACCATCACTTGCGAGGCTGTTGGATATGCTGCGTTCTTGGAGAAACATGTTTGTCCATGGAGGCATGTGGCTTCTGGTGGGCCACCTGTGCAGCCGCTGGGGGAAAGTCTTTGTCGCCCTGGGGGGAGACAGCAATATATCAGCTGGTTAACAGTAAATGAATGGACTAGAGAGAAAAGTCCTTCAAAGCCAGGTCCTCCAGTTTCCCGGTTGGGGATGAGTTGGCTGTGGAATAGTGGACTACTACTGTGGCTAGCAAGGCCCTGCAGGTCACCAGACTTGGGAGCAGGCAGGGCCATGAGGCTTTGCCTCAGAAGACCCAGCTGCCTCGTGGCTTCTGTACACCAACCTGGGGTGAGGAGGCTTGCCCTGCTAGATCTGTGCTTGCACCATTTGACTTGGGAGCAACACAGACCAAATCTAGAGTCTCAAAGTGGGATTTGTCAGTACAGCTGTGAGCAGGCCTGGGTACTCGTGGGGAAGAAAAGCTCAGGGCAGGGTGGGACCAGGAGACTGAGTCAGATGCAAACTGTGGGGGTCTAGAGAAAGGGCCGGGATATGTCCCACAGAGGGTCCAGTTGGCTTCTTATGCCAGTAATGGGTTTTGATCTGGCCAAGGGCAGACAGCACCATATAACCAAGGAGTGAGAATATTAAATGAAGGTATTTATTATTCTTGCGTACAGCAAACCTGCCACGCTCTGGCCCTAGGCCTAAATGGCTGTGACAGTTCTGTTATCCATACTGTCCCTAATAATGCTGGTTTCCTCAGACAGAAGAGGACTCCTCAAAGGTACATGGTGTGGCAGAAAACCTGAGTATGAATAAGTCCAAGGGCCAGCAAACAAAAGCAGCCAGACAGGACCCAGACACGCATGCCTGGCTGCATAGTGCTCAAACTTCACTCTCAAATACTCAGCTTCTTACTCAGGTCTCCTGTGTCACAGCCTGTATTGATGTTGGGGAAATGTTTGCAGGCCAGGCCACTGAAGGCCCAGAGCCAGAGCCTGTGAGGACCAGGCGATTCTGCGGCACGGAGGCAGGTGCTCAGCTGTGGGAGTCACAAGTTCTTACCCACTGAAGCACACTCTTGGAAGGAAGTGTGTCACTCAAGAAGGCCGCCAGCCTCAGACCAGATGGGTGGCACTTGTGCCTACTGTAGGCAAAGGTTCATGTGTCTGCTCTTACAGGAGCAAGCCAGGGGCAGGGATCCCCAACGCCATCCCCTCCACCCACTGCCCATCCGCAGAGGTCACACACTCACCCGAGCAATAACACCAGAGATGAATACGGTTGGCTTAGGGGGGCTGGAAAACAGAGAGGGGAGACGAGGATTTAATGAATTATTCACACCAGGGGAAAAGGAGCCAAGTGACTGCAGAGGAGACCAGAATGAGCAGTGATGGCTTCTGCCACCCTAGGAACTGACCTCACCCCCACTGTCACGTTGTCAACAACCAGGCTTCGAGGAACTCCAGGGCTCGGGGACATTTCTGAGGTTATTCCGGGAAGAATGAGGGCAGGAAGGGATGGCAGCAAGCAGCAACTGAATCACCCAGAAGCATCGGTTCGTTTGCTGCTGAGGGTGAGATAGTGGGTTTATGAGACTGGAAACAGGGGCTTCCCTGAAGCACGGCAGAAGCAGCTCCACACAGGGGCCCCTGATGGCCATGGCTTCTGGAAATTTCTAACCGTTCTCAGATGCAATGCAAACTCCTGGCCCTGCTGTTCCTCTGTCCCCAAATGTCATAAAGGCAAAGTCCTTAAGAAGCCACTGCCTCTTAAAACTTAAAAAAATGTATGTGCATGGGTTTGTTCCTGTATGATCTGTGTACCATCTGTGTGCCTGCTGCCCTCGGAGACCAGAAGAGGGTGTGAGACTCCTTGACACTGGAGGTGCAGTGTGAGCTACAATACTGGTGCTGGGCATCAAATCTAGGTCCTCTGGAAGAGAAGCCAGTATTCTTAACTGTTAGCCATCTCTTCTGCCTCACAACTTATAACTAAATATGTGTGTGTGTGTGTGTGTGTGTGTGTGTGTGTGTGTGTGTGCTGTCTCTTTCTCTCTGTGCTTTTGTGAGTACGTATAGGTCAAAGGTCAACTTCAGGGCTCCTCTGGGTGGCCAGTGAGCCTCAGGGATCCACCTATCTGCAGGGCTCCAGCATTATGTGGTTTTTAAACGTTGTTGTTAGCACATATTAAGTATAGGTTTTCTTTGTGTTATTGTCAATTCTTAGCATCTTAATTCACATACAGCCCGTGTCAACAGTACCAAGGGCAGAATATAGCATCAAAGTAATACATGTTCTGGGAGGGAAAGGAGATGAGCCCAAACATGTTCAGCTGCTGTAATCTCACCACTGCAACAGATCTCTTTCCCATCTTCCTATGGGTCTGTTCACACTCCTTCCTTATTAATTTTTTTCTTACAAAAGTAGTCATTCTGTTTTGGAATCTGCTGTCTGAACTGAGAGTTTGCTAAGCATATCTCTACACATGAGATCCTGTTATGTGCACTGATTTTTGGAGAGATGCTTGGTGCAGTTTAGCAACACCAGGATGAGTTAGAGGTAGAGTACGAGGCACTGTGAACTAACGTTCCCTGAAAGAGCCACTACACCTGTGTTGGAGATTCTGAGTCAATGATTTTGGGCTCTCTAGTCATCTTAAAAGCCATTCATTATCTCCCCCTTGTACATGTTTTAACATCCTTGTAACTATTAGTTAAAACTTTTGGAACATGTTAACTAAGCAAGACCATTAGCTTCTACCAATTCTGAAGCCAAGAACATCATCAGACAATGTCTGAAACCTATAGCACAAATGTTTTGCTGTGACCCCTGACCTGATATAACTGATAGATCCTAAGTGTCCAAGGTTTGTGACGAGGCCAGAGGACAGCCTTGGGTGTCGCTGCTGTCTATTCTCTGTCTGTCTGTCTGTCTGTCTGTCTGAGACGGGGCCTCTTGCTGGCTTAGAATTTGTTAAGCTGGCTCAGCTGGCTGACCAGCGAGTCCATGGAACCTGCTTGCATCCACCTCCCTAGCACTGGGATTACAAGTGTGTTTTACCACATCTCGCTTCTGTACTGGGCTCTGGGGCTCAGGCCCTCATGCCTGTATAGCAAGGGCGCGTTAACTGCCCTACTCCAATGCCTTGACTTATGACTTTTCTTTAAAAATTCATTGGAAGCAATCTGAACTCAGGTTGCTGAACCTTATTCACGTCTGTTTGTCATGGGATAAACTATTTCCTATTCCATTTGAAGCAGGAGCTGTGCTTTGTTCTGACAGCATGTGCAAGACACTCAGAGGCAGACTGGGGGCTGGGGGTAAGAACCAGGCCACAGCCCCAAAAGACTGGGGCAGGACATGGGGCTGAAAGGAGGCCCTCGGGATGTAGTTAAGGCCAGGCCTGGAAGGCAGAGGTTGAGGAAGTATCCCATGAGCATCCAGCCGGTCTCCTACAGCTCTGCTACTAACCTAACTGTTAAAGGAAGCCACAGGTAGGTTTTATGTGGGTGCAGATGGTGAACCTGGTATTTGGAAAGTGTACCGCTGTTTATATCCTGAAGACTTTAGTGAAAAGCACTTGAAATTCAAGTGATGCTCTGCTGCTCCACGAGCTGAAGAAGCTTCCTCTTACCAAACAGCTCAGAAACATCCTCGGGTCACTTGGCTTTTGTGGAGTGCTTGTGGTGGGACTAACTGGGTTGGGGTTTCTCTACTGCATGCTCATTTAACTACAGGGAGGAGTCAGCCTGGTGAGTCCAAACCCCTCGTGTAGTGAAGGAGCTAAGAACATGCTGGTTGCTTCTGGCAGTAGCTGCAGGAAGGGCACTAAGCCCATTTCTCTTACATGCAGCCAGCACTGAGGAGTCTTTGCGGGTGGGGGAGGAGCTGATGTCCTGGAACCAAGGTGAGAAATAAATCAGACAGACGAAATGGGGACTACCATGAGCCTAACCCCTTCCCACATCCTGAGAAACTAAACATCCTACTCCCAAGATCCACTGCTCCTATCACTCATTCCGACTTCTAGGCTTTGTTTAGACAGTACAAAAGCATCCTGGCTATGTCTTACGACTTCACTGTGGTCTGGAGAATTCATAACCTAGGAAGGCTGACCAAACTGTGCCTCTGCCTGTGTGAATCTGGTCCTCTGTCCAGCCTGAGAGCCCACAGGACAAGTGAGGCCGACAGAGAGGACTGTGCTCGGATGCTCTCGGGTTCTTAGGGTCCACCTGCTTCACCTTCTGACCCCATCCATGGGGGCTGCTGGGTGTGTTTGGGGGATTTGAGGCTAAGAGGTCTGTGGACTGTGGACCCAAAAGCCTGAGGGCCGTACACTGGACTCCAACATTTTTCAATCACTTGGAAAGGAATATAAAATGGCCATCATTTTGGATGCCCTTTTAAATACCCTGGAACAACCTGAAGTAGGAGCAGTGTGATAATTAATTCCATGTCATTGTTCCCTAAGGTGCAGCTGTGAACTCAAGTGTTCAACTGCTGCAATCTTTCTCGATTTTGATTTACTTTCTAATGTGAGTCAAGGCACCTAAAGGCAAGAGCAGACTCAGCCCCTTCAGGGGAACTGCACAAGAATGTCATCCTGGCAGAGAGTCTAGAAAGACTCTGAGTATGTGGGAGAGGCCATCTCTCAGCCAGGGTCCTAGAAACAGGAAGTCTAAAACTCCCTACCTCTCATCTCTGCATTCACACACGCACGCACGCACGCACGCACGCACGCACCAGCACATAGAGTTGAGAAGCAGATAATCTAAAACAGTTGAAATGGCTTGGTACTCTGAAATACTATGTGACAGCTGCCACCCGAGTCTCCCTGGTCACCAGGGGACTCCCATCGGTACCTGCTCCTGGGCATCAAGGACAGTTAGTTGGTCATACCCCCAAGATGCCTTGGGTACCTTAACAGCTATTCCAGTGCAGCCATGGCAGCTGGGTGTTTGCTGAGTCAGCCATGATGGGTAGGCAGGGCTTTGCACTGTGACTGACAGGAGGGGTGAGAGTCAGGAAACATGTGATCTCTCCTGTCCATTTCATCACAGGGAAGATTGAAGGGGGCACAATGGTCAGAGGCTCTGAGGACCCACAGGAGGCTCAAGGACAACAATGTCCTTGATGGCCAAATCCTATAAATGCATCTGCCACTGGACATGCCATAGCCCGATCTCAAGATACTCACAGGAACAGTGTTCTGTACAATGTAGCTCCTTAGATTGGGGGGAGGGCGCTTTTGGAACACTATATATGAAACTGACTAGAAGCAGGAGGAGCGAACAGAGGACAACATTCCCCACAGACTTGACCTCAGTGGGGTACAGATAGCCCAGAGACCCCGTGGGAAAGAATTTGAGAGGGAATAAACATTGCAAACTGGAGAGGGAAATATTAAATTTTTATATTGGATTAACATTAAATATTAAAAATTAGTAAACGCTAAAAACATGAAGTAAAAAGTTCAAATATTATCTATTCAAATACATTTTGACCATATGTCTTTTTTTAAAAAAGACTTATTTATTTTATATGAGCACACTGTTGCTATGTTCAGATGCACCAGAAGATGGCATCAGATCCCATTAGAGATGGTTGTGAGCCACCATGTGGTTGCTGGGAAGTGAACTCAGGACCTTTGGAAGAGCAGTCCGTGCTCTTAAACACTAAGCCATTTTCCAGCCTGACCAGATGTCTTAAAATGTGCACTCTGGCCAGAGGCTGTGGTACTATGTAGCCCTAGAACCAGGGAAGCTGAAGCAGAAGTGCTGGAAGCTGGAGTTCAGAGGCAGCCTGGGTCACATGGTGCATCCAGGCCACCCCAGTCCCAGGCAACCCTGTCTCAAAAACAAAAGCAAACAGACTCTTGCACTTTTTGTCCATGTCATACGCCTAGTGATGAGTTCACACCAAGACACTTGTAAGGACAAGTGACCATGAGAGACCCAGTGCCACCAGGGTCTCTAGGAGTCACCAAGGCTCTGGGTGCATGGTAACCCTGCCACAGCGACCAAGGAGACACCTGTGGCCACACCAACCCTGCTCTGGCCGTGAAGCCACAGCCAGACTCATCTGTTCTGATGGAGGTAGTATTTGTGGTTGGTGTGACCCAAGGTCTGTATGTTCCAGTCAAAGGAACTCAGAAGAGGAAGCATGGAAGTTCCATTATGAGCAAGAGGTTCAGCTGATTCTGAGCCAGCAGCAGGGATAGCACACAGCCACCATCTAAACAACGAGCATGCCGATTATCTTGGGGATAAAGGATGGCCATACCTAAGACCTCAGATGCATCTGATGCTGAGATGAAAGAAATTACCAAGCCAAGCGTTGCAGCACATACCTGAAATCCCAGCATTTGGGGGGTGGAGGAAAGAGTTCAAGGCCAGTCTGGGAACCTGAAATTGCCTTTAAAAAACTTAAACCTAAACCTAAACCTAAAC
>NW_022196914.1:26853335-26856101 GCF_008632895.1 Mastomys coucha | reverse complement strand
AAACCCCAAAATAAATAAATAAATAAATAAACAAACAAACAAACCAAAATAAGCAGAGGATCCCCCAGGCCCAGCATGCTTACAGTAGAGAGCTTGAAGACCCACATAAGTGTGTTCGGAGACTTGTCTGTGCAAGTCTTCTGGGAGAGATGGGAGAGGCTGGGTGGGCTTGCTCTTCAGCAAAGACCTTCTAAAAGCAGAGTTCCAGACCTTCCCAGGTAGCTTTGAAACTGTTCAGCATTTAACAGAATTTACCCTCTGTCCATTTCATTTCTGAAGCACCCAGGCTAGTGAGGTAGAGGGCATGCACCGCACCCTGTTGTGCTAGCACGTTCATCTCCCCAGAGGCCCTGTCTCCTTCAGAGAGTTCATGCCTCCTTCATACTGCCTGGTGGTGCCACCTATGGCGCTGGGCTCTTCCTAGGCAGGGTCTGTTGACTGCCAGCTTCTATCAAGCTTGGGAAAAGACCTCCCAAGCTCACTGCCCTTTCTAAAGACCATCAACCACACCCTCAATTGCTGAGTAACTGTCTCTTACATCGATAAAGTGATTCTGAACACTTGCAGACAGGGTAGCTTAAATAAAAAGTTGGCGACTGGTGGACTGTGCCTCGTCAAGTTGAGAACCCTGGGCTCCGTGTTGTGACACCCTAAGTCCGAGGTTCTACAGCCACAGGCGCTACTGTGGGGCTTCCTTTCCCTGATGGAAGTCCTTCTGACGGAAGCTGTTTGGAAGGCTCACCATTATTCTCTGTCAGGAAACAACTGTCACTCCCGCCCTTCCCTGGCCTCCAGCTCTCCAATCTTTAAAATCACTTATTAAGATTTCAAGGAACTGCAGGCCAGGAGGAAGTAGCTCCCATCAGAGCCTGGAGTGCTTCCCGGCCACTGCCAGCTGCTGCTTTGTCCCACCCGGTCTGGAGCATCTGCTCAGTGTCTTGCACTCAGGTTCACTGTGATTTCCTGGTCAAGGACTGAGTCAAACTCTCAACATGGCCAACTGAGCCACACATTCGTCCTCCGTTACTCCCTACACTTACACTTACATGTGCTGCCATTTCACGGTACCTGCAGAAGGCAGGATAAAAACACCCACAATGCCCAAGGACTCAGTGACTTTATGATATCCAGGCTTACATTACATACTCCTAACTCCCTTGAATCCTAGGTTAGCAATTTGTGAAATCAGTTTCAATATTTAACTTAATTATATACACAATGCTACTATCCCGACATGTCATGAACATTAAAATTTACAGTTGACTTGATGTGATTTTTGCATGTTTATGAGACTTCATGAGCTCCCTTGTCAGTAATAATCTCTCTGAGAGGCTAAAGTGACAAGCTCTCTCCTTTGAGAGGACCCGACAGGATTCTGATGGTGATTGTCCTAACTTCCTGCCCTATGGAGTAAGGTACATGGTGCTGGTGCCCGGTGATACTCTGGGCAGTACAGATTTCTCCCAGGTGACAGGTGACAGGTCCAGGTTCCACACCTACAGGGCATCCTGTTTTAGGCAGCTCACCCCCTGGGCACTGTGGCCATTTTATCTTGCCTAACAAATTCTTTTATCCCTCATCTGCATTTCACCATGGTGTGAAGTTTTCCCCAGAGCTTCACCAGGTGCCTTTAATACCCACTGGGCCCGTGCCAGGCACCTGGGTTTCCATATTATGTTCCTCTAAGCTGCAGAGGGCAGGTAAGCCTGGGCAGATGGCCATCAAAGCAGCAACAGCTAAGCGCCTTCATACAGACCCTACTGCTGAGAGCTCATGCTCTGTGCTCCAGGAGCTCTGTATTCAACGCCCTGCCCAGCCTGGGTTTCTAGCTAATAATGTGAGGTCCTTTAACTCTGTGGGATGTCCACTCTACTTTTAAAGCTGCCAAGCCCTTTGTCATCCAAAATAGAATTCTGTGTGGTGGTGGGGTTCAGCATCCAGGACACTCATCTTGTTCTTCCCAAGCATCCTGTCAGGACTTGGGTAGGAAAGTCACTATGTCAAAGCATCTGTCCACATGTGTGTCTGCACATCTGTACACATGTGTGTCACACATCTGTACACATGTGTGAGAGTGAGAAGCTAGGAAAACTGACTTACTGAAAGTCAAAAATGATAATGCAGGGGCTGGAGAGATGGCTCAGTGGTTAAGAGCACTGACTGCTCTTCCAAAGGTCCTGAGTTCAAATCCCAGCGACCACATGGTGGCTCACAAACATTCAAAATGAGATTTGATGTCTTCTTCTGGTAGCTGTCTGAAGACAGCCTCAGTGTACTTACATATAATAAGAAATAAATCTTTGGGCTGGAGCAAGCGGAGCTGGAGCGAGCAGAGGTCCTGAGTTCAATTCCCAGTAACCACATGATGGCCCACAACCATCTGTATAGCTACAGTGTACTCATATACATAAACATAAATAAATAAAAATCTTAAAAAAAAATGATAATGGAGTTTCACTAACAGCCATTTCCATGTTGGTGGTTCTGATCAGAGTTCAAGATGTTGAAGCTATTTTCTACAGATGCTTTCCTCCATTTACCTAAGCCCAAGCAGCAGGATCCACACTGCCTGAAGGCTGCACAGCAGGGAGTGCTGGGAGCCAGTCTCAGACCCATGACCACCCTTGTAAGCCCTACACCCTGAGATTGGCAAGCCTCAAACTTTGAGGCATTTTCTTCTGTATGTGACATAAGATGCAGCTTTTTTTTTATTAGATATTTTCTTTATTTACATGTAAATTTCTCCTTTCCCAGTTTCCCCTCCAA
>NW_022196914.1:26839809-26851970 GCF_008632895.1 Mastomys coucha | reverse complement strand
AAAAAAAAAAAAAATCCAAACAAAAAAAAAGCCAAAAAACAAAAACTGCCACGTATGTCATAAGTGGCCGCTTAACCAGCATCCAGAGAACTTACTCATGGGTTACTAAGTCTCTCTCCAGCAAGTGTTGCTTGGGTCTGATGGAGGGCGGGCCAGGCCTGAGAGGCTGCCGGCTGGCTTATTCTGAGTTCTGGTGCTGAGCTTTTAGGGCTCTTGGCCTATGTGCTTGCCCCAGAGTCACAAGCAGCTCAATTCACGAGCTTTAGGGGAGTGAAGGCTCCAAACTAGGCATCAAAGTATGGTACAAAGACAAAGAGGAAGGACAGGAGGAATGGCGGCTTCTGGTTACCAGAGGGTGGGGCTGTGTTCTCAGATTGATCAGCTGGTAGGCTGTGATTTAACCTTTCTGTGACTTAGTTTCCCATCTGTAACGTGGGTGGGCAATGCACCCTACCTCCTCAGGTGCTTGTAGGGATGTGCAGCACACCCACAGCTTGGCACATAGGATACATGCCGTAAATCAGCTGCTATGATGACAAGATGATGGCATGTTCCCGCCTGCTCCCCATGCATGTGCTATGTTCCCACCTGCTCCCCAGGCATGTGACATGCCCCCACCTGGTCCCCAGGCATGTGACATGCCCCCACCTGCTCCCCAGGCATGCTTCCACTGCTAACTCATGACCAGCTCAGCTGATCCACTCTCAGATCATCTAGCCATATGGCACCACACCCTGCTTATATGTAATGGAATGGCTGCCACAGTAAGCAGAGAAAGATCTTAAATCAAAACAGATGTCATCACAGACCCACAGACTGTACTTGAAGGAGAGCTCTCCAGGCCTGGCTCTACTTGGTCAGTCGATTGGTCGGTCTGTCTGTCTGTCTGTCTAACCTGATCTGATCTGATCTAACAGCTGCTACTTTAGGTCTTAGCTTGCTGAAGTCAAGACGCAAATGAAAGTGACATGGTGCCCAAAGGCAGTGAAAAGATGTAGTTGGGTCCTAGCTCTGGCCTCTCTGAGTACAAAGGGTGCCAGCCTGGCTCAGGGAAAGTAGGAGGTTGTCAGCGATGGGCTACCAGCTCTGCCACCCAAGCAGGAAACAGCACCTGAAGTGATGTGACAGGTCAGCTGCATGTAGTGACATCCAGAAAAGGCTCCGGGAGAAGCAGGGAGGAGTCATCCTCGTATGAAGGTACATTGGCATTCAGAAAAGGACTTCCCCCTAGAATTCAAAGTTGCTTGGCGACTCAGGGGCAGAGGACCAGTCTTGATGTCAATTTCTAGAAGAGGCTTAGCAGTTGAGTGAGTGGGTGATTTCCCTGAGACCAAGTCTGCAGCCGAGTCCTCCTTTTCCCGGAAGCACACTCAGGAGTGCCAGGCTGCCCCAACGCCAGGAGGCTGGCCATGAGCAGAGGCATCCAGGTCAATGAGGAGAAGACAGCACTGTCCGTCTGTCCCATCAGGGAGCACCGGTAGTGCATGTCTTAGTGCTACTGGACTGATGGGCATCACACTGACTGGGGAGGGCAGCATGGACCCCCTTCAGAGGGGCTGCAAAATCACATCCACACCTCAGGTGAAATCGGCTGCATCTTCCCACACGCCAGGCAAAGCTGATGGGAACAGCTATTGTTTGTGAGGGACTCAAGTGCAGGGAGGGCTTTGTGGCCCCAGGCAGAGATTGGCATGGTGCCAAGTGCCTGGGGTGGACACAGTCATACTCTGGGGACTGTGTGTGCTGTGTGTGTGTATACACATGTGTTGGGGAGGGACAGTGCTGACCCAGGATGTCACAGGTGAGCTCTGTAAGTCACATTTGTGACTGATCTGAGGACTCCATGCAGAGGTCAGGGCTCAGTGGCGGAAGCAGCAGCTTTGTCAGGACAAACAGAAAGAGACCAGGTGGCTGGGGGCGGGGCGGGGGGATGTCTCTAGGAATACGCTCTTCTTGGATACCCTCTGCATGAAAACAGAGCTAGGACACCTTGAAAGCAAATCTTGAAACTTTATTTCAGCTTAGTTTTGAACCTGTGGCCTCGTGTGCTCCTAGAGTTCCCCCTGGGGTGTTTCCTGAAGCATTTAGCAGCAAACAGATGGAAGATGAGTCCTTTCCTGAGTCCTTTCCTGCCTCTCTCTGTCCTTTTCACAGCTTCCTGGCCTGGTCGTCTATTATTGGGGTTATTAATTTCACAGACGCCTGAACAGTCATTAGCATGGCTGGTGAGAGGCGGCTACTGTCTCACTCCACTGCACCCGGACAGGGCTTTGTAAAGGCAGTCTTCAAATCTGCCTGCTAAGGCAGCTTCCCTGCCTGCTGCCTGCTCCCCCCACCAGATGGTGCTGCTGGTCCTTTCAGAGCCCGTGAAGGCTGTGGCGGCCAGGCACAGCATTTGCAAACTCAGTGTCCCCTGTGGCCAGTGGGTGGCTTCTCTGGAGTCACTGACTGTCCAGGGAACTCCACCTGGGTACTTTTCGTGTTACTAAACTGAGAGAAGGACCCACGCCTCTGCCTTAGGCACATGCAATTGTGTTTTTCAAGAGCAGGTGCTACGCTCACAAACACATGTGGTTCTCGTTCAGTCTGGCCTAACTGCAGGTGCTTGTGGTGAGGAGTTTTGTCACTGGAATTAGTGCTAAGTGCCCGTTCCCTCCTGTAGACCTCCCAAATTCAGGGCCAGCCTGTTTTCCCAAGGGTTCAGAGGTGGCCAGGACAAGGGTCACACATGATACAGCAGCTCCTGCTTGAGGCTTTAACGTGCTCTTCTTTAGTTGCTTGGCTCACTGGATCTTGAGGGTCCAGCCTAGTCTACTTGCTCTACACAGGGAAGCTAAACCTCTCAGGGCTGAATGTGAGGCTAACCTGGCTTCTAATTAATGCCTCACTGTACTCAGGACACAGTGTGAGAGCTACCAGCTGCTTCAGGAGGGGGTGTGGCCTCGCCTTACCCATGGACAGTTTCAGAAAGTTACTACTCTTGGGCTAAGCTCTTTACAGTCAGAAACCCATATCCCCTTTCTTCCTCCTCCTCCTCCTTCCTTTCATAGAAGACAGACATCAATGCTACTCCATGACTAATCTTTCCTCACTGTAGTGGTTTGTATATGCTCAGCCCAGGGAATGGCACTATTAGAAGATGTGGTCCTGTTGGTGTAGGTGTGTCACTGTGGGCTTTAAGACCCTCATCCTAGCTGTCTGGAAGTCAGTATTCTGCTAGCAGCTTTCAGATAAAGATGTAGAACTCTCAGCTCCTCCTACACCATGCCTGCCTGGATGCTGCCATGGTCATGCCTTGATGATACTGGACTGAATCTCTGAACCTGTAAGCCAACCCCAACTAAATGTTGTTCTTGTAAGAGTTGCCTTGGTCATGGTGTCTGTTCACAGCACAAAACCCTAACAAGACACTCAGAGACTCCATATGCAGTAATGATCTTGGTGGCCAAGAGTCACTACCTTCATCTCACCATAGAGGAGAGACCCCTGGGCATGCAAGACCAGCACTGCTTTCCCTACAATCTTCAACCACTCAGAAGCACAGAGCACAGTATATAAATGGGCATCAAAGGGCATGGGTTATGGAGTCAGAGGTTCTGGGTTCAGATGGGGAACATCTTGGCCTCATTATCTATCTATAAAATGGGAATGAGATCCACCTCATGCCATAGCTAGAAGTTTAAATGAACAAACCTCTGGCCATATGTAGCACACGCCTACCTACAAGCTTACATTTGGTGGCAACAATGGAATTAATTTTTTCTCTGAACTGTGACATAAGAATTTCTCCTGGGGACTGGAGGGATGGCTCAGTAGCTAAGAGGATGACAAGTTTAGTCTCAGCACCCACACAGGGCGGCTCACAACCAGCCATAGTCCCAGATTCAGAGGATTCAATGCCTCTGGTCTCTGGGGGGGAACTGCATTCATGTAAATCTTTAAAAAGAGGAACTTGTTCTTCGTTCCTTCTTTTCCATCTCCCTCCCTCATTTTTTTCTTGACTGGAGAATTTCAGGGCTTCTTGGTGCTCATCTGAGGAGTGTCACTGGGTCCTCACTCTTCACCCTAGGGCATCACTGGTACCTGAGGATTGGCAGGAATTGGGAGAACGGCTCCCCTGTGCTCTGACCGTGAAGCCCCGCTTGCCTTACTCCCAGCACACTGTATTCCCAACAGGACAAGCTGCCTTCCTTTGTCAGTGTTCCAGGGAAGACAACTTTTAGGAAGAACGTGGACCAACCCCAAAGGGAGGGACACATTTAAAAACAAGCCAGGTTGGGATGTGTTCTACCGCACAACAGTATGGGAGCAGGAAGCTGTAGGGCGGGGGCCCTGCCAGTTAGCTCCATAGCCCTGTGGTGAAGGGTTTTGGGTGGTGGGAGGCAGCCCCTGTACGTGCTGAGTCAGGAGTTGGACCTGTCTGCATGGAAATCTGGAAAGCCTCCTAGAACTGGGTAGGAACTGCCTAGCAGCTGGAGAATAATCTGTGTGATCACCAGTCTGTGTGTAAAACCATACGTGCATTAAAAGCTTTACAAGTTACTTGATTTCAGTAAGTAACACACTTAAAGCTATCCCATCTTTGATTCTGAAAGCAGGGATGTTTTTAGGTGCATTCTTTTGAATTTCAATTACAAGGAAGTACCAGGGAATAGTCAATGCTGATTAGGCAGGTGCTGAAAACTCAAGTATTAATCGTTACATCTGGAAATAAAGTTCAGGCTCAAGGGTCACACTTTACAGCGGAAGGTTCCTGGGGGCGGGGGTGTCCACAGTTCAAAGGACAAAGTATGTAGTTTTGGGCTGAACTGAACCATGGCTCTTAAAAGGAGAGGAACTTGACAAGTCCTAATAGAGGACGAAGATGGTCAAACCCAGACAGCCTCCCCCATCTGCACCTGCTTCCATCTCCAGATCAATGGTCTTCAGGAGTCAGAACCCTGAGTGGAAAAACGACGGTTTCACCTCCTCCGGGCCCATTCTGCCAAGGAAGCTATGCATCTAGTAAGAATCAAAGCATAGCCAAGAGTTTAACACAGCTGGGTCAAAGTCTGGCACACAGAGTATACACCTAGTATGAGGGCTTTCTGACTTCTTTATTGCTGGTTCTACAGAATTATATATTTGTAACCCTCTTCTTCACATATATGTGGTGGAGAGGGATTTGGTGAGCTGAGATTATCAATCACACCGCCCATTTCTAAATGACAGATCAGATGCCATTCCGTCCAGAGATATGCAAACTCAACGGCTGCCTGTGTAGAGATGTAACATAGGAACCTCTTTAGATCACAGCACGCACTTGGGCCTTTTCCAGAACTAGCAGAAAAGAACAGAGTAGTAAAAAAGAAAGGAAGGAAGGAAGGAAGGAAGAAAGGAAGGAAGGAAGGAAGAAAAAGACCCCAACACATCACCAATTTTGCTTCCTTTTAAAAAAATCTGCTACTGAAGAGGACAATTTCCATCTCACAAGGTGCCCTGTGACTCTCAGGCTGTGTGGTGGCCAGGTACCGAGTACAGCAGGGCAGGCTGGGTACAGACTGGAATCAAAGCCCCCACAGTCTGGTTCTGCATGTACTTGGAGCCTCCAGCAGAGCTGCTGCCACTGTCTTTCCTGATAAGGACCAGTCATGATGCTCATTGATCTTGGCTCACTTTGGGTTAATCAATATTCAGGGCCCTGAAGTTGGCTTCTACGCTCATAATCCAGGAAGTGTTTGTGTTGCCTCTGGAGTGCTTCCTGTTCAGTAGCTGAAGGGATGGTGGGTGTCATCTCCCACCTCTGTCCTAGCAAAAAGACAGTGATCTCTACGAGGGACGCTGTTCACAGATGGGGGAAAGGCAAAGGCTGTTTCCAGAGGGCCCCTCTAAGATCATCAAGAGGCCAGGGAGGCAGCCTGTGAGGTCTGCCAGAAGCTGAGACAGAAGGACATTATAATTTCCCAGAAACAGCACTGTCTAGTTTCAATGTGGCCAGTCTCTGTGGCAACCATGAAAAAGCTGAGAATGTCCTTGAGAATGGACAGAATTTCCAAGAGACAGAGCCTGTTGGTGAGATGAACTGTCCCATGAAAAGCACAGGGACGGAGACACCCCAACAGTCCCACGAGTGGGATGCCTGTCCCCTCACGTCACCCCCACCAAAGTATTCTTGGGCTACAGGAGAACCACAGCATCTCTGTGAGCTTGGCAAATATGGGTTTCAGGTGTTGAAAGGAGGAAGAAGAGCAGGAGTCAGTTATACTCTGAGTCATCCAGAGCCTTCCTCTTCCCCTATGCCAGTCGTTCTGCTTCTTGGGGTGTCTCCTTCCCCATGCTTTCCATGGGAAAGTTGGGGTGTCTCCTCCCCTGTGCTTTCCATGGGAAAGTTGATCTCACCAATGATGCAGTCTGGCTTTATTGTAAAATGAGAAGGCAGAAGGCAGACTGAGAGCCATTCTCAAAGGCTGAAAGAAACCAAGGCTAGCAGGCAAGGCATAATGGCACTAGTGTTTGGACCCCAGTTTCCCTTATGAAATAAAGGGCCAAGAATCCTCTCTGGAGCTCAGGGTGACCTGGGAAAATCAAGTTATCTCCATGTGTGAAGTGTGACTCAGAGAGACACCTGCTAGTCAGGGATATGAAGGTGAGGCCGATTCCAGAGGATAGGAGCAATAGAGGAAGCAGAGAGTCATCGCCTTAGCACATGGGGGCAGCAGGGCTGCAGGACCAGTGTGGCTCTCCTGGTGCTTTACAGAAAACCCACAGCGACCTGGGCAGTTCCTCTGTAGAACCGAGAGATAATTAGGGAGATGGCTACAGCATAAACAGGGCAAGGAGGAGAATCCCTGGACTGACCCCCAGCTGGATAGAACACACACCCAGGAGACATTCGGGTTAAATGAAAACATATTCTTTAAGCAGCTAGAGGAGAATTCATATTTATAAACTTTTTCTTGAGATGGTGTTTATGAATGGGTCACACCAGAATGTTCCCTCTTCTACTACAGTTGGGAAAATACCCATTCTCAATCTCTCTCAATCTCTCCCTCTCTCTCTCTCTGCCTCCCTCCCTCCCTTTCTCTCTCCTTTCTTCCCTTTCTCCCTTTCTTTCTCCTTCCCTCCCTCCCTTCCTCCCTCTCTCCCTCCCTCCCTCCTTAGTCCTATCCATACTGAGTGAGGAAAGTGACCTAGTGAAGTATAAGATGAATATGGCTGCATTACAGGAGTTTCTGAACTACCATCACTGTCACCAATGTGTCGAGGACATTTGCCAACAAGCTCAGCAAGACTGAATGACAAACAATACAAATACAATACAATAGGTTGGGGCTAAGCTTGAGCAGGAGGCAGGGAATTGCCAGGCCTGGGGAGAAGGCAGGTTTAGTGGAAGAGCAACTCTTGGTTGGGAGCTGTACCTTGCATGTGGGGCTCCAGAGTGGTCCTGGTGTATAGAGCACAGCAGCCAGCCTGTGGGGACCTGTGCTTCCCCAAGGCATCCACAGTCACTGAGCAAACCTAGTGCCCACCATGGTCTTGGGTGCTGTGGACCCTGCGGCAGAAAAGCAGTGTTGACCTAATGAAGTACAAACCAGGATCTAAGGGAGATGTGGACTCGGGGCAAACTTATCCACTGTGCAAACTAACTCAGGCCATATCTCTTGGTCGTGTGTGTGTGTGTGTGTGTGTGTGTGTGTGTGTGTGTGTGTGTGTGTGTATCTGTATAGGTCTCACTCTACTAGGAAGCTAACTCTATAGTTTCACATTTTGTTATCCCCCAAACTCACCTACTGCCTCAAGTCTTGTGTGGACAGTCAAGGAGAATGCTTGATACTGGAGCTGGCCTGAAGAACCTGCACCATAAACCATGGCCTGAAGTTCCCTGATCTGTAGTAGCAGGGGTGTGAAGCTGTGCTAGTACTGAATGCACCTTCCAGAACTGAATCTGAGACCCTGAAAGAATGACCTTAGGGAGAGAAGACACCAGTTTGAGAAACAGCGTGGTGAGATGAACGAACATGCAGTTGCCGCCTGAAACAGCTTTTCCTAATTCTGAAAAAACATTTATTTATTTTGCGCGTGTGTGCCTGTGTGCTGTGTATGTACACGTGCATAAACATGTGCATGCTGTGGCACATGTATAAGGAACACTTGCAGGAGCTGGTTCTCTCTATTCACTAGTTTTGTCCCTGAGATGAATCTCAGGTCATCAGGCTTGGTGGCAAGTGCTCTTACCTGCTGAGCCACCTCACCAACCCGAGTCTGATTTCTGTGACTTGGTGCTCATTTGAAACGAGGAATGTGAGCAATGCTCCCAGATGAAAACACCTGTGCTCTGCTGCTTGTTTTAGGAAGGCTGCTGAAGATGGAGCGGGAGGGTTAGCCTCCAGCATGGTTCTCTCACACTCAGGAATGCAGAGGAAGCAGGGCTTCCATCCGGACAGGATGCATTTGGTGCATCCTCAGCACTTGTCTTAATAAGGGACTGACTGGATCAGAAAGGAACTCCAGCATCTATTATGGCTCAGTAACAGGGCTGAGCGAAGCCTGAGGTGGTTATCAGGAACCATCCCAGTACAAATGATTTTGGCATTGGGGATTTCAGAAATGACTGCAGTGGCAGACGATACTATATCTTCAGAGGGAGAAGACACTATTCAAGCAAGGGGCCTTGAGTCTTCTGCATGGTGGCCATCACTCCACAGGACAGTCTGGGTTTCTGGGTCTGTCCTGGTGTAAAAATCAACAGTGTCCTCTTTCATTCTCAAGGGCACACCACACTAAGCACACTGCAGGCCACAAGTCTAGACTGTTCCTCACCTTCATTCCGGCTCTTAAGACTCCCATTTTCCTGTGGAACCAATGCTCACACTCCCTCTCCCTACTCTGACCTTGATCCTGGAGCCAGCTGGTAAATACCAGCTTCAAAGGCAACCACACATGCTACTTTTCTGGTACTTTCCCTGACTCTCCAAGGCAGAACTGATGCACTGCCAGCTCTGTTTCCCTAAGAACCTCCCACTTAACCAAAACATGATGAAGGCTTCTAGCCCCTGGCTCCCTCTGAAGGTCAAGGACTATGGGGAGTTTTCAAACCCGGTGCCCAGAACACTGCTTGGTGCACACAGATGTTCCTCAGATGTTAGGAGCATCATCAGAGAATGATGGTAAGCTTACAAAGGTTTTTAGTGGTACAGAGGTAGTTAAGGAACCAGAGGTGGCTAACCCCTGCTCACATCTGAGACCTGTATGCAGATACACTGTTAGCCTCAAATGCCTTCGAAAGAGTGACTGGAAATGTGTGGATTGTTACCCAACAATCCAGCTGAGCTGGGTCCATGGGCTGGGCTGCTATTCTAGACACCAAGAGAACTGGTTCTCTCTCTCGCTTCTGTTCCATCTCGTGCATCCCATAGTGAGATCAGGCTAAGAAGCATTTCTTCAGAGAACTGGAGAATAGGGGCAGGGCCAGGAGACGATTCCATGAGAGGGACATTAGGTGGGGGCAGAAAGGAAGAGAAGGACCCATTGTGTATCTACTCAAGAGACTGAGTTGAACTTATTAGGAAATAACCCTGCCTCCCTGCCCGATGCTGACTCGTGGCACTGGCCAGCAATGGCTGAGTTTCTTCACTCTTGCTGTGTGTTCCTAAAAGTCTGGAATAGTTCTGAAAGTCCAGGTGACCAGCATCAGACTCTGGCACAGACGTTTTTCATGTAAAACAATTGATGTCATTCATGACTAGAAACTCAACTCAATGCAAAGAAGATCACTCCATCCAATGCCTGTTCTCATGCCAGAGATGGGAGGCTGCCAGCCTTGTCTTCAGCTGAAAACCTGGTGTGCTGTGTCTACAGCCAGCGTCTCTAACACCAAAGGCTCCCTTCTCATCTGGGACACCTTCCCAGTTACCTGAGTGGAGACAGAAGACAGCCATTTCCACGGGCCTGTTTTGTCCTTGAGCAGTAAGGTCTGGAGGGAGGTCCAGGGTCTGTGAGAATGGCTCACTTGTGGGTGTCAGGCCACACGGAGAAGATAGCATCTCCCCCGACAGGAAGCTAACTTTGGTGAGGCATGGAAGGATCTTTCTTCTTACATACGATGCATTTTTCTTTAGGCCTCTCATCTGTCTTGTCTTGCACAAGATCCAAGTGTAGGACACTGAATGTTTGTGTGCTGATCTCCAGGGCTCAGAGAAGAACCTGGCTCTTTCGGAGCAGCCCTGCCTGTGGGCAGGGAACACAGCTCAGGCTCCTGTATGGAGCCTTCCTATTTGCTGGGCAGCAGACACTTTGAACTCGGGACAAGTGTGTGGGATTCATACTTAGAATTCTGGAAGTGTCATTTTAAGAGAGTAACCTGGTTGAGTTAGCTCTAAAAAGACTCCCTTAACAATTAAAAGCAATAGACTGAAGGAGCCATACGGGATGAATAAATTATTAAACGACTAGGAAGTTGCTATAAATATGCATGCAATTCAATAATTCATAATGGACGAGTGCAACAAGGCTCTGCTGGCTTTTGCAGCAGCTAGCATCCTGGGGCATGTGCCAATGGCCTCTTGACAGACAAGCCTGGGTGTATGAGGAGCGGGAGGAGCCTTCTGCCTTCTGGAGAGAAGCCCTTAGCACTCGTGCCATGCCAAGGAGGAGCACTAGAGACCTGAGAGCCTTTTCCTGAACTGAGGGACCTGAGAGCGTGCCCCTCAAACACATAGGCCAGGAAAGGTACAGGTAGCTCTCAGCTCCCTGCCTCAGTTTCCACTGCAGCTCCAATCTCTTCTACCAGGAACCACTAGGACTTCCAGAACTCTGTTTCTCGGTTAGAGGAAAAAAAAATCTTATTACCATATGGTATATTGGAGGCTGGGCGTGTGTGTGCGCGTGTGCGTGTGTGTGTGTGTGTGTGTGTGTGTGTGTGTGTGTGTGTGTGTGTGTGTGTAGGTCAGAGGACAACTTTTGGGAACTGGTTCTCTTTCTACATTACTGAGGCAAGCTACCTGTTGTGTGGGCTGCTCTGGGATACTCCTGGCTAGCTAGTTCGTGAGCTTCTGTGTGATTCTCCTGTCTCCACCTCCCATCCTGCTGTCACAGATGCTATTGCATGCAGGTTTTGGGGGGAGGCAAGTTCTGAGGACTGAGCTTACTTCATGAAGCTTGCACGCAAGTGCTCTTACTCACTAAAGCCACCTCAAAGCCCCGAGTTTCTCAGGTGTTACAAAGGGAACATTTTCTGTGTGAAGAGCACCCTTAGGGGAAGGAGCTTCACAGCACCCCACTTTTAAACTCATTCACATGTCTACAGAACCACAGCATTATTCTGAGGAGGATAGATAAGGGCTCACCTCTGTGGCACCTTCATGAGCGTGCGCACTTCAGCCTGGCCACGTGAAGACCGCACAGACTTCCAAGCCCTCTCTGCACGGCTCCTCTGCCTGGCCTGGGGATGCTGGCCTTTATGCTCTCTGGATCCTATGTGTCTCTATGTCACTACCCCAACCACAAACACAGAGGAATAGGCCTGGCAGAGACAAGATGGTAGAACTGCCAGGAGGCAAAGAGAATCGTGGGCCTTTCCCTGGGACTGCACGGAAACTTATGGCAGTCTCACCCAACGATCTGCACAGAGCAACACTGGCTTCTTAATTAAGCACACCCGCCATGTGGAGGGGCTGCTCCATCCGCCAGCCTTGGCTTGCTCCTTTCCTACACTGACGTGGCCGAGTTCAAACACTCTGGCTTGTGGCTTTACAGTCTTTCCCTGATGCCTGCGCGTGTCTGCCCACGGTCCCTCGGCCTTCTAGAGTATGCACACCAGGAACACACAGCACTGACCTCATCTAAGGCAGGTGAGGCAGGTATGACCTCAGGATGGTGGCCCAAGACATTTAACTGTAGATCTCTTTGGTCTTAATGGTGTTGATTGCTGGGACACCTGGTAACCAAAGCTTTAGGAATTCTGCTTTCTTATGTGTCCCTTGCAGAGAGAGAGGACAGACAGACAGACAGACACACCACATTTTTAAAAAAGCTGCCTATTGTTACATAAGCAGTGATGGAAGATTCAGAATTCCAAACTCCCAAGTTTGTCACCAGAGCCTGGGCTTGTAGCCATAGATAATGCTCATCAAAATTCAAGGCCTCAAATGCAGCACAGTTTCTGCTAAGCTACATTCCCCTCC